>NC_030809.1:4400601-4703632 GCF_001704415.2 Capra hircus | reverse complement strand
TGGAGGTTCCCAGATGACATATCACCTGCAGTGTATCATCAAAAACATGGAAATCTGTTTCCCCAAACAAACTCAAGTCTTGGAATTGTCTCATGGACCAAACTTCCTTTGTTGTTGTTCAGTCCCTAAGTCGTATCTGACTCTTTTGCAACCCTGTGGACAGACCTCACCAGGCTCCTCTGTCCTCCACTATCTCCCAGAGTTTGCCCGATTTCATGTCCCCGGTGATGCATCTAACCATCTCATCCTCTGCCACCCCCTTCTCCTTGTCATGGCAAAGGGACTTTCATAACTCAATGCAGTGATGAGCCATTCAGTGCTGGACCACCCAAGATGGACGGGTCACGGTGAAGAGTTCTGATAAGATGAAGTCCCGTGGAGAAGGAAATGGCAACACACTGCAGTATTTTTGCATGGAGAGCCCCTTGTATAGTATGAAAAGGCAAGCCTCCTTCTCGGGCTCCCTAAACCAACCACCCCACTGGTTGATATAAGCCAATCCAGGCCCACCATAGAGACAGGATAAGGTCCCAGCCTACCACCCTGCTCAGAAAGGCCAGGGGCGGGCGGGTGACGGGGAGGTAAGTCACAAATGTCTCCCCCACACGGCTCTAGGACTTAGGCGAGTACTCACACACTTGCATGTATGGGCTCTATACTTGCCAAAGCACTTTGGAATAAATAATAATAAAAATATTTTATGTGTGTACAGTAAGGTATGTTTTTAAAGATATAAATTATCTCGGTTCACGTTAGAAAGTCTGAATCCACACAAGGAAAAGTAAATTAAAATACCCTGTAGTTTCATCACACAGAGCGAATCCATTTAACACCTTGGTACTTCTCTTTCACAATTTACTTATTTTAAAAAAAATTATTTGTTTCTCCAGGTCTTAGTGTTAGCACATAGGATCTTTAGTTGAGGCATGTAGGGGTCTCAGCTCCCTGACCAGAGGTCGAACCTAGGCCAAATTTGTACCAAATAAGAAATATACTGGGCCCTGGCAGTGAAAGCCCAGAATCCTAACCGCTAGGCCACCAGGAAACTATCTTTCCCAACTTAAAAGCAAAACAGGGCTTCTCTGGTGGTCTTGTGGTTAAGAATCCACCTGCCAAGGCAGCAGTCACGGTTTGATCCCTGGTCTGGGAAGATCCCACCTGCTGCAGAGCAGCCAAGCCCGTACTCCACAAGAGAAGCCGCCGCAACGAGAAAGCTGTGAGCCGCAGGAAGAGCAGCCTCCACTCTCTGCCGCTAGAGAAAGCCCGTGGGCAGCGACAAAGCCCCTGTGCAGCCAAAAATAAATATAATCAATAAACCATTATTTTTAAAGCAAGACAAAATAAAACAAAAACTCAAGGGGATCACAGGAGATGTATGAAACAGCCCACATTCAGGTAAGATTTTTCCCAGTGGCTCAAAGCGTCCGCCTCCAATGCGGGAGACCTGGGTTTGATCCCTGGGTCAGGAAGATTCCCTGCAGAAGGAAATGGCGCCCCACTCCAGTATTCTTGCCTGGAGAATCCCATGGACGGAGGAGCCTGGTGGGCTACAGTCCATGGGGTCGCACAGGGTTGGACACGACTGAGTGACTTCACTTTCAGTGATGTATTCAGGATGTGGTTTCTCTCCCTTATGGAGAAAAACCCAAAGACCCTGCTCCTCTGGCTTAATACATACACATTTTCACAATCCTGTCCAGGGTTTGCAGCCCTCTGGATGTATTATCCTATTTTCTCCTCTGGGTGGGGTTATTATGAGCCCCATTTTACAGACAGAAAATCAGAGGCTTGGCAGTCAAGTCAGGAGCAGGTGGCCAGCGTTTAGTTCCCAGCCCAGGCCCCTAGCCGTGGGGCTCACAGTCTCCGAGTGGGAAACAGGATGCGTGGCTGGTCATGAAGGAAGCACCCCCAAGGCGATTCTGGAAGGGGAGTGACCACATCCTGCACCTTCCCAACAGTCTCGTCCCCTTTCCAGCCTCTTCCGAGGTTCCAGAGGTCTCTGAGCACTCAGAGGAAGGAAGACGGGTGGGTTTAATGTTTACCCACCCTGAAGTGCTGTGTCATGGAAATCTGGGGACTCCGGACTTTCCCTCTACTTCTGGGGGTGGGGGTGGACAGGGCAAGGGGCCAGAGTGCAATCCCTCCACCTCAGATGCCAGCTCCTCCCACTTGGTTTTCTGTGTGGATGCAGGGCTGGAGTGAGCATGCGATTGGGAGGGGTGTGCTCAGAAGGCCCCCAGACTCACCCCGACCTCCCAGCGGTCTCAGCTGAAAACTCTGTCGTAATGGACAGCGGCCCAGACTCTGAAGCCCGCTCCACCTCTTCCGTGGCTTCGTGGTAAAGAATCCACCTGCCAAGGCAGGAGACACGGGCTTGATCACTGATCTGGGAGCAACGAAACCCCTGCTTCACAACGGTTGAGCCTGTGCTCTAAGCCCGGGAGCCCCTGCTGCGCACCCAGAGGCGCCCCCGCGGTTAGAAGCCTGGGCGTCTCCGGAGAGCAGCCCGCACTCCCCGCAGCCAGAGAAAACCCGCGAAGCGATGGGGACCAACCGCAGCCGAAGCGAAACCTCGCTCCAGGCTGGTTCATGTCGATGTATGGCAAGACCCACCACAATATTAAAGTAATTAGTCTCCAATTAAAATAAATTAGTTAATTTAAAAAAATGAAAGAAAACAGACTTATGATTACCAGGAGGTAAGGTGGGGGAAGCGATAAATTGGGAGATTGGGATCGACATATACACAGTACTTTACACTGGCTTGGCCAAAACGTTCATTTGGGGTTTTCCATTAGACGTTATGCAGAAATCCAACCCAATATATAAAACAGACAACTTATAACGACCTACTGTATAGAATAGGGAACTCTACTTAATACACTATAATGGCCTATATGGGGAAATAATCTAAAAAAAAAGAGTGGATATATGTATGACTGACTCACTTTGCTGTACTGAAACGAACACAACATTGTAAGTCAACTATACTCCAATAAAAAAATTTTTAAGTGTTCCCAGGTATAGATTCTCAAAATAATGTAAAAATAAATATCAACTGATTAAAAAAAAAAATCTTGCTCCGCTAGCTGTGTACGACCTTGAGCAAGTGAACCTATCTGTGCCTCAGTTTCTTTGACTGTGAAATGGGAATAATAATACACACCCCCACCCCTACCCCCACAGAGCTGCTGAGGGGTTTAAAATCCATATAAACCCCTGGGGAGAGTGGCACACATTCAATAAGTATAATTATTATTATTTTAATACACATGTATTAATGAGTGTTCTACTTGCTGGTAATAGAAAACCACTCCTGCTGGACAAACAGAAAAGAGGCATTTATTAAAGGGATGTTTGTCCATGGCAGCCAAGGGCAGGGAGGCAGTTGGTGTTCCAGAAGCGACTGGAAGCAGAGATTTTTTTTTCCCCCTCAGGGAAGATGTTCAAAAGCCTTTGTATTCCTACTGAAATAGAGCTGCTGCACAATATAAGTCTCAGATGTACAATAAAGCGAGTCACAATTTTTAAGGGTTTTACTACATTTATGCTGCTGCTGCTAAGTCGCTTCAGTCGTGTCTGACTCTGGGCGACCCCATAGATGGCAGCCCGCCAGGCTCCCCCGTCCCTGGGATTCTCCAGGCAAGAACACTGGAGCGGGCTGCCATTGCCTTCTCCATACTACATTTATAGTTATTGTCAAATATCGGTTATAGTCCTTGCACTGCACAGTATATCTTTGTGTTTTATACATAGTTGTTTGCACCTTTTAATTCACTCCCCCTATCTTGCTCCTTCCTGCTTCCCTCTCCCCTCTGGGAACCACTAGTTTCTTCTCTACATCTGTGAGTCAGTTTCTCTTTTGTTATATTCACTAATTTGTTTTATTTTTTAGATCATACATATAAGGGATATCAAACAGTATTTTTCTTTCTCTGACTTGTCTCACTAAGCTTAATACCCTCCAACTCTATCCATGTTGTTGCAGATGGTAAAATATCATTATTTTTTTATGGCCGAGTGGTATTCCGTTGTATACACACGCCACATCTTTATCCAGTCATCTGTTGATGGACACTTAGGTTGCTCTGTTGTAAACAATGCTGCTGTAAACATTAGGTGCTTGCATCTGTTTGGCTGAAAGTTTCACTTTCATTTCAGGTTCGAAGGATTTGTATACAAAAGAAACCACTCGTTACACACAGATAGACAACTTTAATATTTAATAAAGGATTATTTAACTTAATTTCAATATGCAGTCATTAAAAGAAAAGGGAAATAGAAGTAATGGAGAAGAGGAACAGCACATACATCACCAAAATGGGTCGGCCAACATCCAGAGCTAAACAGTGATGGGAAGTCCCGAGTCACAGCAATCTGCAGTCCCAGTCGGGAAGGTCCCAGGCAGTTCACTCCACAGGTAAGACTTCAAATTGCACTTTTGGGGGTTCCCACTTAAAACCCCAGGCTGCAAACTGATATCATCATCAGTTTGTGTGCAAAAATGCAGCTCTGGTTTTACTTTAACACTTTACAAGGCTGTTTGTTTAATCTTGTGAGATTTGTTGTTGTTGTCCAGATTCTTTGCGACTCTCTGAACTGCAGCACACCAGGCTTCCCTGTCCTTCACTGTCTCCATGTCCATTGAGTCAGTGATGCCATCCAACCTTGTCATCTTCGGTCGCCCCCTTCTCCTCCTGCCCTCAATCTTTCCCAGCATCAGGGTCTTTTTCAATTAGTCAACTTTCCCCTTCAGGTGGCCAAAGTATTGGAGCTTCAGCACCAGTCCTTCCAATGAATATTCAGGTCTGATTTCCTTTAGGATTGACTGGTTGGATTTCCTTGCAGTCCAAGGGACTTTCAAGAGTCTTCTCCAGTGGCGCAGTTCGAAAGCATCAGTTCTTTGGCGCTCAGTTTTCTTTATGGTCCAACTCTCACATCCATACATGACCTCTGGAAAAACCATAACTTTGACTATATGGACCTTTATCAGCAAAATAATGTCTCTGCTCTCTAGGTTTGTCATAGCTTTTCTTCCAAGGAGCAAGCAATTTTTAAATTTATGGCTGCAGTCACTGTTCACAGTGATTTTGGAGCCCAAGAAAATGAAATCCAACCCTGTTTCTGCTTTTTCCCCATTTATTTGCCACAAAGTGATGGGACCGGATGCCATGATCTTTGTTTTTTTGAATGTTGATTTTTAAGCCAGCTTTTTCTTATTTAAAATTAATTAATTTTTGCCACCCCATCGATGCGAGTCAGCTGCAGGTGCACATGTGTGCCCCATCCTGAACCCCCTCCCACCTCTCTCCCCACCCCATCCCCCGGGGTTGTCCCAGAGCACCGACTTCGAGTGCCCTGCTTCACACCTCGAACTTGCACTGCTCATCTGTTTTACATACGGCAACTTGTACATGTCATGTACACTGAAAAATACATGTTTCGCTGCTATTCTCTCGTATCATCCCGTCCTCGCCTTCTCCCACATAGTCCAAAGTCTTTACTTTTGCTGTCTTGCATATAGGATCGCTGTTACCGTCTTTCTAGATGCTATATATATGCATTGACATACTGTATTGGTGTTTCTCTTTCTGACTTTCTTCACTCTGTGTGATGGGCTCCAGTTTCATCACCTCATTTGAAGTGACTCAAATGCGTTCCTTTTTTTTAGCTGAGTGATATTCCATTGTGTACCACAACTTCCTTATCCACCGATGCACATCTAGGTTGCTTCCATGTCCTGGCTGTTGTAAACAGTGCTGTGGTGAACATTGGGGTACACGTGTCTCTTTCAATTCTGGTTTCCTCGGTGTGTATGCCCAGCAGTGGGATTGCTGAGTCATAAAGCAGTTCTATTTCTAGTTTTTTAAGGAATTTCCACACTGTTCTCCATAGTGGCTGTACCAGTTTGCATTCCCACCAAGAGTATAAGAGGGTTCCCTTTTCTCCACACCCTCTCCAGTATTTTTATTTTGTAGACTTTTTGATGGCAGCCATTCTGACCGGTGTGAGATGAGACCTCATTGTGGTTTTGATTTGCATTTCTCTGATAATGAGTGATATTGAGCATCTTTTCATGTGTTTATTAGCCATCTGTATGTCTCCTTTGGAGAAATGTCTGTTTAGTTCTTTGGCCCACTTTTTGATTGGGTTGTTTGTTTTTCTGGTATTGAGCTGCGTGAGTTGCTTGTATATTTTGGAGATTATTTCTTTGTCAGTTGCTTCGTTTGCTATCGTTTTCCCCCATTCTGAAGGCTGCCTTTTCACCTTGTTGAGCCAGCTTTTTCACTCTCCTCCTTCACCTTCATCAAGAGGCTGTTTAGCTCTTCCTCACTTTCTGCCGTTAAAGTGGTATCATCTGTGAGTCATAGGATTTCCTTGAACCCTGGGGTGGTTGGCCAGGCCTCCAGGGGCTCAAGAATTATCTAAAGTGCTCATGACTAGCTGTGTTTGTGGGCAGGCATGGAATCCGGGCAGTGTCCAGACAGTTCAGCAGCAAGGTCAAAGGTCTACTGTGTTTCTGAAGTCTGAACTGGACTGTCTCCATTTTAATTTCCCTTCTTGTCTGTATGTGCGTGCTAAGTCGCTTCAGTTGTCCTACTCTTTGTGACCCCAAGGAGTGTAGCCCACCAGGCTCTTCTATCTGTGGAATTCACCATGCAAGAACACTGGGGTGGGTTTCCACTCCTTTCTTCAGGGGGCCTTCCTGACCAGGGGATCAAACCCTCATCTCTTCTGTCTCCTGCACTGTGAGCAGACTCTTTACTTCTGAGCCACTGGAACATTATCTTTTTGAATTAGTGTTTTCTTTTCTTTCTTTCTTTTTATTTTTTCCGGATATATACCAAGGAGTGGAATTTCTGAGTCATGGTGTCAGTTCAGTTCAGTCGCTCAGTCGTGTCCGACTCTTTGCGACCTCATAAACCGCAGCACGCCAGGCCTCCCTGTCCATCATCAACTCCCCGAGTTCACTCAGACTCACGTCCATCGAGTCAGTGATGCCATCCAGCCATCTCATCCTCGGTCGTCCCCTTCTCCTCCTTCCCCCAATCCCTCCCAGCATCAGAGTCTTTTCCAATGAGTCAACTCTTCACATGAGGTGGCCAAAGTACTGGAGTTTCAGCTTCAGCATCAGTCCTTCCAAAGAAATCCCAGGGCTGATCTCCTTCAGAATGGACTGGTTGGATCTCCTTGCAGTCCAAGGGACTCTCAAGAGTCTTCTCCAACACCACAGTTCAAATGCATCAAAATTCTTCAGCGCTCAGCCTTCTTCACAGTCCAACTCTCACATCCATATATGACCTTGACTAGATGGACATTAGTCGGCAAAGTAATGTCTCTGCTTTTGAATATACTATCTAGGTTGGTCATAACTTTTCTTCCAAGGAGTAAGCGTCTTTTAATTTCATGGCTGCAGTCACCATCTGTCTGACACTGTTTCCACTGTTTTGCCATCTATTTCCCGTGACGTGATGGGCCATGATCTTCATTTTCTGAATGTTGAGCTTTAAGCCAACTTTTTCACTCTCCTCTTTCACTTTCATCAAGAGGCTTTTTAGTTCCTCTTCACTTTCTGCCATAAGGGTGGTGTCATCTGCATATCTGAAGTTATCGATATTTCTCCCGGCAATCTTGATTCCAGCTTGTGTTTCTTCCAGTCCAGCGTTTCTCATGATGTACTCTGCATATAAGTTCAATAAGCTGGGTGACAATATACAGCCTTGACGGACTCCTTTTCCTACTTGGAACCAGTCTGTTGTTCCACGTCCAGTTCTAACTGTTGCTTCCTGACCCTGCGTATAGGTTTCTCAGGAAGCAGATAAGGTGCTCTGGTATTCCCATCTCTTTCAGAATTTTCCACAGTTTATTGTGCTCCACCACCAGCAGGAGGCAGAAAAGGGTGTGCAAGAGTCCGTCAAATCCCGAAGCACAGATTTTTATGCTATAGGAATAAACAAACATTTCTCATTGACAAAAATGTGTTAATTGTAAAGGTTCCTACTTTGATTAATAAAGATGTGTTTGAGCTTAGTTACAATGATTTAAAATTCACAGTCCGAAACCACATTCACCAACCTAATAGTTCTATTTTGAGTTTTTTGAGACACCTCCATACTGTTTTCCAAAGTGGCTGGTTGGAAGCAGGGTTTTGATCAGTCACCAGTTTTAGGCTTTCAGACCATGTTTAGACTTCGTTTCTTCTCCCTGCACTCGCTCACTCTCCTCTCCCTGTAAGCCCACTCTCTGTTCTTGCCAGGACTTGCAGCAGGACCTGACCCCATTCCCCAGGGCTTCTAGCAGCCGCACCGGGGTGTGGCCGTGCCAGTGCCCAGGAGAGAACGGGCTCGGTCCCCCGGGCCACATGTCTACTCCTGGTCCAATCAGCCATGGATGTATTGGCCACGCAGGGCCAGCGTGGCAGCGCGTAGAGAACTGAGGACTGGCTTGTGAGGCCGTCCGGACAGACAGCTAATGAAAGGCTGTCACTCCACTTTCCTCTGTTACAAACCACCTTCACTCCTTGGTTCTCAGACTGAGAGGACAGCCTCTCATCCTCACTGCTCTCCACGGAGAGAAGATGCACTTACTGAGAGGGCCTGCCTGCAGCGCCGTCATCCCAGGGGAAGCCCTGCCCCAGCGCCTGTTACCCCAGGGAGCTATCACAGCACAGCCCTTCACAAACAATCACACACATCCCTTCACACACACACACACACAGTCACAACACAGCCCTTCACACACACACACACAGTCACAACACAGCCCTTCACACACACACACACAGTCACAACACAGCCCTTCACACACACACACACACAATGACAACACAGCCCTTCACACACACACACACACACAATCACACACATCCCTTCACACACACACACACAGTCACAACACATCCCTTCACACTCACGCACACAGTCACAACACAGCCATACACACACACACACACACACAATGACAACACAGCCCTTCACACACACACAATCACACACATCCCTTCACACACACACACACAGTCACAACACAGCCCTTCACACACACACACAGTCACAACACAGCCCTTCACACACACACAATCACAACACAGCCTTTCACACACACAATCACACACATCCCTTCACACACACACACACAATCACACACATCCCTTCACACACACACACACACAGTCACAACACATCCCTTCACACACACAGTCACAACACAGCCCTTCACACACACACACACACACACAATCACAACACAGCCCTTCACACACACAATCACACACATCCCTTCACACACACACACAATCACACACATCCCTTCATACACACACAATCACAACACACCCCTTCACACACACACACAATCACACACACCCCTTCACACACACACACACACATACACACTGTCCGAACACACCCCTTCACATGCACACACATGCACTATCACAACACATCCCTTCACACACACGCGTGCACACCCACACACACTCCCAACACATGCTTTCACACACACACACATGCACACACTCAAACACTCGCATATCCCTCTGGACACAGCTGATCGACTCAGATTTGGCCAATACCTAGACCTGTCCCCTGACTCCACGATCAATCAGAACAGCTAATGAGAGGGCAACTGTTGACCACGAGAGAGGAAAGCTCAGGTTCTCCCGGGATCTCCGTGGGATCTGAGGAGGTGAGCGCACCCACTGAACGAGGGGAGAGAGATGAGAGAGGAACCAAGACAAGGGAGACGTGGGCCCTAGGGCACCGGGCAGGTAACTTGCGTCTCCACGTTTCCAGTGCCCATGTCTATCACCAGAGGGGCCTGGCTGGGCCCATGGAGATCCCTGAAAATTCCAGTTACAGCCTCACAATTCCCTCCATCCAAATTTCTGTTTCAGGTCACAGAAAATGCCTTACTCAGAAAAATTAACTTCCTTATTTCTCCCTAAAATGAACCACAAATAACCCAACTTCCTTATTTCTCCAAGGAGAGAAGATGAGACCAAGCCACCCCCTTATTCCTCCTGCTTAAAGCGCCATGGACCTGTGTGCCCGGAGAGTGTACCAGAAACATCCATTTAAGGACACTTAGAACAATGGCTGGCACCACAGTGCTCTGCTTGTCCCGGTGCCACCTGACCTCCCCCAAGAGGGAGGCAGCAGAAAGCAGCTTTCCTAAAACGGTCTGTAGAAACCGTCACTGCAACCGCAGCCCCAGAGGGTGGGCGTGGCATCCCTGGGGACAGTATGTGAAGGTCCCCAGGGTGCACGTCCCTTCTCCAGTCTCCAGAGCTGGGCTGGTCATGGCATGTCAAAGAGGAGCCAGAGTAGGACTTTGAGAAAAACGATTCCTCCAAAGCACCAGTGTTGGTGCTCCTGCATTTAACTAGCTTCCGAAGCTGTTCATAGACTAGGCAACCATTCACTGGGAGGAAGGTGGGTCAGAGTCAGTCACAGAGCTCCCTCTCTTCCCACCACGTCCTTACCTTGTAAAGTAGCTCACCCAAGTGTGTGCCCAGTCGCTCAGTTTTGTCTGTTTGCAACCTTGTAATGCACAAGGCTCCTCTGTCCATAGAATTTTCCAGGCAAGAGTACTGGAGTGAGTTGCCATTTCCTCCTCCAGAGGATCTTCCAGACCCAGGGATCGAACCTGTGGTGCTTGCACCTGCAGGTGGATCTTTTACCACCGCGCCAGCTGGGAAGCCCTGCTCAGCCGAGACCTGATTCCAACTTCCTTTCTCCTCCAGCAAATCTGAAGATTTATTCAAATTCAGTTAAGCTTCTTTCTGTTTTTGGTAAACTTTATTTACTGACGTATTTCCAGCTGTCCTGGGTCTTTGTTGCTGTGCAGGCTCTTCTCTCATTATGCAAGCAGGGGCCGCTCTAGGTGCAGTGAGCAGTTTCTAGTTGCAGTGCGTAGGTTTCTCAGGCTGCAGAGCACGGGCTCTCGGGCTCACAGGCTTCATTGGTTGCTGTTCCCTGGCTCTAGAGCACACCAATAGTTGTGCCACGCGGGTTCAGTCCCCCCATGGCATGCGGGATCTTCCCAGGTCGGGGATCCAACCCACAACTCCTGCATTGGCGGGAGGATTCTCTACCACTGAGCCACTGGGGAAGCTTTCAGTGAACATTTTTGCTTTGAGCCCACCGTGTGCTGGGACCCACCCATAATTAACGTGCACACACACACTAATCCCTCCTTGGCAGGAGCCACTGTTAACCCCAAAATCTTATTTCCTTATTCGTGAAATGACAAGTTTGGGCAAGGCATGGTCTCTGGCCCCGCCTTGCTCTGATGGCCTAGAAATGGCATGTCTCATCGCTACTGGGTATCATGATAACGGATGGTGCACAAGTTTATTCCTTATTCTTGGGCCATTTTCTGCATCTGTGTCCTGATCTCTCTCCGTGTCCCCAGAGCAAGAGGATCTTTGTGGAGTAAACTGATAATTGCTTGCTGAGAAGCTGGTTAATGCTAGGGAGACAAGACAGGTCCCTATCCGGCTGGCAGAAAGGCTGATGTCAGACCGTCAGCACGGAGTGGATCTGACAGGTGACGTGTCAGCATTCCGAGCCGAGGGGCAGCTGCAGTCCCTGGGCCGGGCAGGGTCACGCTCCGCCCCACCCTCTCTCCACCCCCACCCTCCCTTAGCAGCTAGTGATTAGGCTAAAAGGATGTGCCCGGGGTGCCGGAAAAGTAGAATTCCCTCCCAATCCAAACAGAACTCAAGAACAAAAGTTCATTTCAGGGACTTCCCAAGTGGTCCAGTGGTTAAGACTCTGCACTTTCAAGGCAGGAGGCACTGGTTTGATTCCCTGATCAGGGAACTAAGATCCCCTATGATGCTCTGCTGCAGCTACTGCTAAGTCGCTTCAGTTGTGTCCGACTCTGTGCGACCCCATAGACAGCACCCCACCAGGCCCTGCCGTCCCTGGGATTCTCCAGGCAAAAATACTGGATTGGGTTGCCATTTCCTTCTCCAATGCATGAAAGTGAAAAGTGAAAGTGAAGACGCTCAGTCATGTCCGACTGTTAGTGACCCCATGGACCACAGCCTACCAGGCTCCTCCGTCCATGGGATTGTCCAAGCAAGAGTACTGGAATGGGTTGCCATTGCCTTCTCCGCCTATGATGCTCAGTGTGGCCCAAATAGATAAATGATTTTTAAAAGTTCATTTGGACGATCTCATTCAAAATTCTACAATCAGTAAATTTCAAATATGGAAGCATAAGCTAGTTTTAACTTTGGCATACGTGTTAGGTGTTTGTGGTTTAATGTTATTTATATTTCAAATTGTGGTGCTGGAGAAAACTCTTGAGAGTCCTTTGGACAGCAAAGAGATCAAACCAATCAATCTCAAAGGGAATCAACCCTGAATATTCATTGGAGGAACTGATGCTGAAGCTGAAGTTCTGATGCAAAGAGCCGACTCATTGGAAAAGACCTTGATGCTGGGAAAGATTGAGGGCAAGAGGAGAAGGGGGCAAAAGAGGATGAGATGGTTAGACAGCATCACTGACTCAATGGACATGAATTTGAGCAAACTCTGGGAGATAGCAGAGGACAGAAGAGGCTGGCGTGCTGCTGTCTATGGGATCGCAAGGAGTCAGACACAACTTAGTGACTGAACAACAGGGACAAATATTTCTAGTTACATGGGAAGAGAAGAGTAAGGGCTACCACAGTGCTCAGGCAGCTAAGGTCCAAAATGGGCCCTGGTGCTGGGAGTTTGGATTGCAGCCTTGGAACTGGTGGCCCTGAGTCAACACTTTTCTCTCTCTGTGGGTAGCGGCTCTTTTTTCTTATCCCTGGGAGTTGTTGTTCAGTCGCTCAGTCGTGTCTAACTATTTGCAACTCCACGGATTTCAGCACCCTGGCTTCCCTGTCCTCCATTATCTCCAAGAGTTTGCTCGAACTCATGTCCATAGAGTCAGTGATGCCATCCAACCATCTCATCCTTCCCTTCTCCTCCTGCCCTCAATCTTTCCCAGCGTCAGGGTCTTCCAGTGAGTCAGCTCTTCACATCAGGTGGCCAAAGTATCAGAGCTTCAGCTTCAGCATCAGTGCTTCCAATGAATATTCAGGGTTGATTTCCTTTGGGATTGACTGGTTTGATCTCCTTGCTGTCCAAGGGACTCAAGAGTCTTCTCCAACACAATTTGAAAGCATCATTTCTTCAGTACTCAGCCTTCTTTATGATCCAACTATCACATCCATGCATCACTACTGGAAAAACCATAGCTTTGACTAGATGAACTTTTGTTAGCAAAGTGATGTCTCTGCTTTTTTAATATACACTCACTAGGTTTTTCATAGGATTTCTTCCAAGGAGCAAGCATCTTTTAATTTCATGGCTGCAGTCACCATCTGCAGTGAGTTTGGAGCCCAAGAAAATAAAATGTTTCACTATTTCCATTTTTTCCCCATCGATTTGCCATGAAGTAATGGGACCAGATGCCACGATCTCAGTTTTTTTAATGTTGAGTTTTAAGCCAACTTTTTCACTCTCCTCTTTCACTTTCATCCAGAGGCTCTTTAGTTCTTCTTCACTTTCTGCCATTAGGGTGGTGTTGTCTGCATATCTGAGGTTATTGATATTTCTTCTGGCAATCTTGATTCCAGGTGAGCTTCATCCAGCCTGGCATTTCACACGATGTACTCTGCATATAAGTTAAATAAGCAGGGTGACAATATTTAGCCCTGACATACTCTTTATCCCTTAAAATATCTTAAGACCTTAGTTGGAAAACAAGGCTCAACTCACCCAAAAAGCACTTAACTGAGTCCAAATGGTTTTGTTTGTATTAACGTTTTTCCCAAGAGGAGGGGTTGGAGGGAGGAAAACAGCCGCAGAAAACAATACCAAGGTTGTTAATCGCTTTTTATCCCCAGCAGGTTGAGTTGATCCCAGGCCAAAAGGAAAATGCTCCGTCCTCTGGGATATTTTGGAAATAGGTGGGACAAGGATTCCAAAGGACAGTTGTGAGTCCGTGGCGCTGGGTGGGGACCGTTTGCTTCCTCCTGCTTCCAAGTGGCTGTTGGCATGCCTGTGGGCCACCACCTGTACGGTGCCTGGTTGATACACTTCTCCAAGTGGATTGACTCTTTCCTTTTTTATTCCAACAGATTCATTTTAGAATTAATTCACTATTGAAAATGGGAAGCCAATTTCTTTGGCCATGAATAGAAGGTAACATGACTATAGATTCAGTGAGTTCTAGCTTGAATCGGTTGCCTGCCAAGGGCTTTTAACAAGTGTTGGGGAGGTGTTGATGGTATATTTAGCCCAGAGAGAGTGAAATAAAATTGAGAAAGGAAAGCTTTCTCAACATGTGATCTGAGGTTATTTAAGATCACATCTGGGTAAATCGTTTCCTACTTGGGTTGTTTCTATGAGGCAATGAGCTCCCTGGTAGAAGGAGATGGGTCAGTGTCCTTTGCCACCAGCAGAGCGCATAGCAGAATGTCTTACGGATATTGAGTGTGCGCTAAACACATCTATGTGTTGGGTGCCCTGAGTACAAGGCAGGCAGCTGGGGCTGTGACAACCAGGGGTCAGCTCCTCCCTCAGACTTCTAATTTGATTAGGGATGGGACAGCCTGTGAATAAAAGTGGTGGGAGGAGTTGGAGCCTCCCTGTCTTGAACTGCTGCTGAGTCCTGGGGTCTTACAAGCAAGGTGGGGCTGGGGGAAGGTGCCCCAAGTGCCTCACTCTGGTCTGACCCTGAAGGTTCTGGAGAGCCCAGTGAGGCCATGCTCTTTTCTAGGAGAACAACACCCCAGCACATTCCATAAACTGGTCTGTTAATACTTGCAGTTCTTGAAAGAACAATAATTTGTTGCCGCTTCTTCCGGGGCCCCCAGCCAATGTTTGCTTTCTCCCTATTTTCAGCATTCAGTGCTAATTGGGGGCAAATTGCCAAGTGTGTGAATGGGATGTAATTATATTCCCAGCTTGGGAATTTTATCTCTTTTCCCGCCACCCAGGAGGGGAGGGGAAAGTGTTTTGGAAATTAAAATTCAACTTCGCAATTCTATTAGCCTCAATTTCATCATCTTCAAATTCCCGAGCCCGGGGAGGCTTCAGAACCAAACTTAACCTATTTGTTCTGACACCTAGTTCCTGCCTTGAGTAGAGTCTTACCTCTGAGGGCCCCCCAACCTGGAGGTGCTGAGCCCCCCACAACAGAGGGTCACAGGTTACGGAGCACCGGCCGTGTACCGGGCACTGCGCACTGTCAGTCGGGACGCCAGCTGCCATCAGGATACTTTTGCACGCTCAGGAAACAGTTTCTTGGCCTTGTTCTCACTGGCTTCATCTTCCAGAAGAGGTGCGAAGTTGCTTCCAGAATACTCAGATAGGAATGCTCCCAGATCTTAAACATTGGAGCACTGCTAACCACCACCTCCCCATCCCCACACACCAGCTGGAAGCTTCCTTGGGAGCAGCAGGTGTTCATAAGAGCGTTACCGCTCATCCCCACCATACCCCACCATCTGGCCACAGCCAGCCCCTTTCCCTCACAGAACCTCGGCTTCTTCAGCTCAGCATGGTCCCCTGATCAATCCCTCAGCCCTGGTCCCCTCTGGGAGCTCCCATCTCACTGGCACCGCCCTTTCACACATGGCTCACAACACACTCTGTCTCTCCCTCCTTATGTCCAGGCCATCTCCAAGTCCTGCGGGGTTTACTGGATAGTTCAGTTCAGTTGCTCAGTCGCTCAGTCGTGTCTTTGTGACCCCATGGACTACAGCACACCAGACCTCCCTGTCCATTACCAACTCCCGGAGTTTACTCAAACTCATATCCATTGAGTTGGTGATGCCATCCAACCATCTCATCCTCTGTGGTCCCCTTTTCCTCCGGCCTTCAGTCTTTCTCAGCATCAGGGTCTTGTCTTTTCAAATGAGTCAGTTCTTAAGGTGGCCAAAGTATTGGCGTTTCAGCTTCAGCATCAGTCCTTCCAATGAATATCCAATGAACCGGATAAATGCCTAAATATCTCTCAGTTCTGACCACCCCCTCCACGTCCACTACCACCACCCTGCCCCAGTTCCTCACCGAGATGCGTGCAGGCCCTGCCCTGGCAAATCTGCTCTCTCTTCTCGGGGCAGAGCTGATCGTATCTAGCGCCTGCCTCACCTCTGCTGGAAAGTCACCCGTGCCTGTCCTTGCTCCCGTGCCGAAGACCTGATTTCTGACCATGGCTGCGGGGGAAGGCCTGGCCCTTCCCGCCTCCAGCCGCATCCGGCGCTTGCTGCCGCTGCCTGGGCCCTTCTATGGCTCCTGGAGGGCACCGCGCTCTTGCCCGCCACAGTGCACCTGCACACCCTGTTTCTTCTTCCTGGAAAGGTGCCTCGTTCCGCCCTATTTGCTCAGGTCTTCGCTGAAGGTTCATCTCTTCCTAGATGCCTTCTCTGAGCAGCAGCACTGAGGGAGTCTGGGCCCTCATCAGACCCTCTCAGAGCACTGGGTACTTCTTCACCTTGCTCTGAGGTGGTTATTCCATTAACCACCTGACTGTAACCCTCATGACGACAGGGATGGTGGCTATTTTTCAAATATGTGTCTATTTGGCTGTGTCGGGTCTTAGCCGTGGCACGCTAGGTCTTTCTGTGCAGCACACAGACTCTCTAGTTTCGGCACGTGGGCCCAGTGGCCCTGCAGCATGTGGGCTCTTATTCCCCGACCAGGGATCAAGCCTGCATGCTCTGCATTGGGAGGCAGGTTCTTAGCTACTGGACCCCCAGGGAAGTCCCAGCAGTGACTGTTTTGATCCACATTGTTGCCCCAGAGATGAGCGCCTGACACACAGCGTAGTTGAGTGAATAAATGACTGAGTGAAGATTGTTGTGAGAATCAAATAAGGAAGAGGGAGTGAGAAACGGAGAGGAAATTGATGTTTAGAAGGTATCCACAGGGTGGCCAGTGTTTCAGGTACATAGTTCTGACTAATTTTCACACATCACTCATTTTTACATTGGAGAAAACTGAGACTCGGAGATATCAAGTAACCTGCCCATAGTGTACAGCCAGTAAATGGCAGAGTTAAGAGTAAGAGCGTGGTCTGTTTAACTCCAGCGCTCGTGATCTGCCCTGTCCCCCAGTCTGCCTCTGAGTTCAAAAGAGGAAGGAATGTGTCTTGCAGACTCTTGAGATAAATATCAGTCTTTATTTGCAGGGCAACAGTGGAGAAACAGACAGAGAATAGCCTTATGGACATGGGGAGAGAGAAGGAGAGGGTGGGATGTATGGAAAGAGTAACAGGGAAACTTAATACCGTATATAAAATAGACAGCCAATGGAAATTTGCTATGTGGCTCAGGAAACTCAAACAGGGGCTCTGTATCAACCTAGAGGGGTGGGGTGGGGAGGGAGATGGGAGGGAGGGTCAAAAGGGAGGGGATACATGTATACTTATGGCTGATCCATGTTGAGGTTTGACAGAAAATAACAAAATTCTGTAAAGCAATTATTCTGCAATAAAAAGAAATTAAATAAATAGACATCCTTAAAAATATATATTAGTCTTTTATGAGGACCCCCAGAGCTGCTATTACCATAATAATAACAGATGTGTGTGGGGGGAAGTTGCTGGAAAGAAAAAGTTTCAGGGGCAATGGAAAGGACCTGTATTTTGCTTGGGGTGGCGCTAGAACAGATACACACATATACACATGCGGGCCTCCCCGGGGGCTCAGCTGGTAAGGAGTCCACCCGCAATGTGGGAGACCTGGGTTCGATCCCTGGGTTGGGAAGATCCCCTGGAGAAGGGAAAGGCTTCCCACTCCAGTATTCTTGCCTGGAGAATTCCATGGACTGTATAGTCCACAGGGTCACAAAGAGTTGGCCACGACTGAGCGACTTTCACTTTCACATATATATATGTATATACTCATTGAAATTTGCGCCTAAGAGTTGTACATTTCATCATATATAAATTTTGCCTCCATGCCAGAGCTATGAATTCTTGGTACTATTGAGGAAATCTGAGCATTTCTTCATTAGCTAATATTATTGTATCCACGCTAAATGCTGCCAAAATTTAACCACAGAGTTATCATGTAACACAGGAATTCACTCCTGGTACCTGAAAGAATTGAAAACATGTATATACAGAAAAGACTTTGTATGTAAATGTTCATAGCAACATATTCAGAACAGCCCCAAGGTGGAGAACAAAAATATCCATCAACCGATGAACAGATGAATGAGATGTTTTTTCTTTTTCTTTTAAATATGTTTTTTTAAGTACAAAAGACACGAACCAATAATTTCCAAAGACAAAATCTCAACCTAAAAAATTAAAAATCGAATAAGGTGTGGCATATCTGTCTAGAGGAATATTATTTAGCAATAAAAAGAAACAAAGAGATGCAATGAACACAGTGCTCAGAGGGGAATTTGTACCTGTAAACCCCTGCACTATCAAAGAGGAAAGATCTCAAATCAACGACCTAACCTTCTACCAAAAACTAGAAATAAAGGAGCAAACTAACCCCAAAGCAAGCCTCCGCTCAGTCCAGTTCAGTCGCTCAGTCGTGTCCGACTCTTTGCGACCCCGTGAATCGCAGCACGCTAGGCCTCCCTGTCCATCGGATTACAGTGGAGATAAATGAAATCAAAAACAGAATAACAATAGAGAGAATCAATGGAGCCAAAAATTGCTTCTTTGAAAAGGTCAACCTCTTGGGGATGTCCCTGGTGGTCTGGTGGCTAAGACTTCGTGCTCCCAAAGCAGGGGGCCCGGGTTCAAATCCTGGTCAGGGAGCTGGATCCAGAATGTCCCAACTAAGAGTTCCAGCACTGCCAGGAGCCAGCGTGAGGAACTCTGTGCATGGCAAAGATCATGAGGAAGGAAGCTTGGCATACGCAAAGGCATGATCAAGCCTCAGGAAACCCCCTGTTCCCGAGCATCTATCCCCAAAACCAGAGTACTTTACAGGGAGCTCTCCCCCATAACCATTTCTCTCGGAGAAGGAGTTAACTTGCAGCTCCAAGTTAATAAAAATTCCTGGGCGTGACAAGAGTGTTTCAACTTACGAACTCTGAAGGTTCTCTGGCCTGCCTGATCAGGCTCGTCCGGCCGCATGTGATTGTTTACAGCCTCCCAACTGTGAGAGGCACGGGATGTTCTAAAACTTTCTAAATACAGACTCTTTTGAGAAATGAGAAGATCATTAGTATAGTATAGTGGGTTGATTAGGAATTATATTGGTGAAGGGTTTTTTCATTTGTCGTGCCAACAATTACTGCTAATTCCCTGCCCTGGGTGTGACAAGGATGTCTCAGGTCAAACCTCTCTGCTGACAGACTAGCTTGTGTGACAACCTCTCAACCATAAACAGCACAGAGAGTTTGGAGTATTAGCATAGGGCTTTTTTCAATGATGAGCCAATGATTACCATCAGGCCTCCATATCCTTAGGCACCTGGGAATATATTAATCAATGTATTTGGAATATAGAAAAGGAAATATAGTAATGTTTTGATGTTAGCAATACTAGACTTTTTGAGTTAATGAATTTTCTCTTTTGTTATAGATCACTGTACTTTGTTATAAATCAATATGCTATGTAAAAATATAACTTTATCACTATCTTAAGACAAAATAGATCTTAAGGGGAACATTGGTGAAGGGTTTACATTTGTTGAGCCAATATTTGCTGCTAAATCTCCATATTCCTGCCCTTATAGTGAATATAACTAGCATATAGGAGAAATAAGTATTAACCTTAAAGATTAATCATGTTAAACCTTAGGTTAAATAAATTCCTTTCTTGATTGTAACTCACTACACCCTCACCCTATAGGAATGTAACTTTATATGGAGGGTGGCGCCTGATTTAAGAAAAAATCACCCCTGGAAAAATAAGTTTTCTGGTTAACTGACCAGTATCAGAAAGGGCCATAAAATGTCAGCAGACCTCATAGCCAGAAGATGATGAAACTCATAAGACCTTTGTATAATTTTATATGAAGCACCTGATTGTGACAAGGGTCAGGTCTGCTGACCCCCACGTGACTCTGTATTCATCCCTATGTATAACAAAAAGGTATATAAACAAACCTGAAAAATAAAGAAATCGGATCAGTTTCTGGAAAGACTGATTCCCCCGTGTCGTTTCTTTCTCGCTCCCTGTTTTCCTGGCTGAATTCCCATCTGAAATGTGGGTACTCACTCACCAAGCCTGCTAATTCTGCCTGGGCTTCTGAGATCGGACCGGGGAGGCCTCAGTGCCTCCTCTCCTTTGGGAGAATGGAAAGACGCCTGTGGCCTACGTAGGTGGTGATTGGTATTCCACGTAAACCAGTTATTCAGCCTCTTTTCTCCACTAATTCTCCTACTACACTATCTGTTTCTAATCTCCCTCTATATCTGTAATTAAATAAGTTTTTTCCAGGACGCCGACTCCGTCCCCACCTTCGAATCACCCTGGATCCACCGGGGCTGGACCCCGGCACAGTACCACAACTAGAGATTCCAGAGGCCACAACAAAAGACTCCACATGACGGAATGAAGATACCCTATGCCACAACTAATACCTGGAGCAGCCAGATAAACAGATTTTTTAAAAATCAACTTTTTGGTCAAGATGTTGGCAAAACTTTAACTAGACTGATCAAGAGAAAAAAAAGAGAGAAGACTCAAATTACTAAAAATCAGAAATGAGAGTGGGAACATTACTACCAAACTTATAGAAATAAAAAGAATTATAAGAGAATCCTATCAACAGTTGTAAAACAACAAATTAGGTAATGTGAATGAAATGGACAAATCCTGAAGAGACACAAACTGCCAAAAAAAAAAAACAAACAAAAAACCTGAACTAAAACTAGAACTACCATATTATCCAGCAATTCCACTGCTGGGTATCCATCCAAAGAAAATGAAAACACTCAGAAAGATAGATGCACCCCAATGTGCATAGCAACAGTAACTTACAATAGCCAAGATATGAAATAAACCCAAGCATCCATCGGCAGATGACTGGATAAAGAAGATGTGGTGATGTATACAATGGAATATTACCCATAAAAGAGAATGGAATTCTGCTATTCGCAACACGGATGGAACCTGAGAGTATTATACCTAGTGAAATAAGTCAGAAAAAGACAAAGACTACGTTATCACTGACATGTAGAATCTAAAAAAAAAAATAAACAAGTGACGATAACAAGACAGAAACAGACTCACAGATATAGAGAAAAAGCTTGTGGTTACCAGTGGGGAGAGGAAGAGGGAGGGACAATTATAAGAAAGGTAGATTAACAGGTGCAAATTACTGTGCATAAAATAAGTTACAAGAATATGTTGTACAGCACAGGGAAATACAGCCATCACTTTATAACAACTTTAAATGGAGCCATAAAAACACTGAATTATATGCTGTATGCCTGAAGCTAATATAGCACTGTAGCCAGCAAAAGAGTGAAAGCCACTCGGTCCGACTCTCTGCGACCCCGTGGACTATGCAGTCAACGGGACTCTCCAGGCCAGAATACTGGAGTGGGGAGCCTTGCCCTTCTCCAGGGCATCTTCCCAACCCAGGAATCGAACCCAGGTCTCCCACACTGCAGGCGGATTCTTTACCAGCTGAGCCACCAGGGAAGCCAAAAGTAAACTCTGGATAGACATACAAGTGAAGAGATTGAGTCAGTAGAGAAAAAATTTCTAGCAAAGAAAAGTTTAGGACTAGATGGTATATTGAATTCTATCAACTTTTTAAGGAAGAATTAACACTCTCCTTCTAAAATTCTTCCAAAAAAATAGAGGAGGAGGAAACAGTTTCCAGCTCATTCTACAAGGTCAATATTACTCTGATATCAAAGTCAGACAAAGACATTACAAGAGGGACTTCCCTGGTGGTCCAGGGCTAAGATTCCAAGCTCCCAACCCCACATGCTCCAGCTAAGAGTACTCATGCCTCAACTAAAGATCCTGCACACTGCAGCAAAAGTCAAGACCCTGAGTGATGCAACTGACCCAGTGCAGCCAAATAAGGAAAGAAAGAAAATATTTAAAATGTTTTCTTTTAAAAGAAGACATTATGAGAAAAGATAACTACAGACCGATATCCCTTATGAACATGCATGCAAAAATTCTCAACAAGGGACTTCCCTGGTGGCTCAGTGGTAAAGAATCCGCCTGCCAATGAGTTTCCATCCCTGGTCCAGGAAGATCCCGCTTGCTGTGGAGCAGCTAAACCCGCACGGAGCGACTACTGAGCCTGTGCTCTAGAGCCGGAGCTCCGCAATGTGATGCCACTGCAGTGAGAAGCCCCTGCTCTCTGTAGCTAGAGAAAACCCGCTCAGCAACGCACAGCCAGCACGGTCCAAAATAAATAAGGAAAATGATTTTTTTAAAGAAATTCTTAACAAAATATTAATAAACCAAATACAAACCAAATATACCATGACAAAGTGGGGTTTTTTCTAGGAATGCAAGATAGGTTTAATATACAAAAATCAATCATATATACCATATTAATGCAATAAAGGAAGAAACCACATGATCATCCCAATTGTTGCAAAAAAAAAATGCATTTGAAAAGCTCCAACATCCTTTCATGATAAAAACATTCCACCAACTAGGAAGGAAAAGAAATTTTCCTCAACTTAATCAAGGGCATCTGTGAAAAGTCCACAGCCAATATCATACTAGTGATACTTTCCCCCTAAGATCAACAAAAAATCAAAGATGTCAGCTCTCACCACTTCTCAACATGGTGCTGGGGGTTCTAGCCAAAGCAATTAGGCAAGAAAAAGGAAAAAGCATACAGACTGGAAAGAAAGTAGTAAAATTATCTCTGTTCTCAAATGACAGGATCTTATATAGAGAAAAGCTTAAGGAATCCACTAAAAGAAACTTGTTTAGAACCAATAAAGTTCAGCAAGGTTGCAGGACACAAAATCAAGACATAAAACTAAATTGTATTTCTATGTCTTAAGCAATAAAAAGGGGCTTCCCTATAGCTCAGATGGTAAAGAATCTGCCTGTAATGCAGGAGACCCACATTTGATTCCTTGGTCAGGAAGATCCCCTGGAGAAGGGAATGGCAACCCACTCCAGTACTGTTGCCTGGAGAATCCCATAGACAAAGGAGCCTGGCGGGCTACAGTCCACGGGGTCACAAAGGGTCAGACACAACTGAGTGACTAACACTGACTAACACCACTGCTAAGCAATAAAAAATACAAAAATGAATAAAAACTTTCATTTATATTATCATCAAAAATAAAATATTTGGAAATAAATTTAACAGAGGAATAATATATGTATACTAAAAGCTACACAACATTATTAATAGAAATTAAGCAACAGTTAAATAAGTAGAAAAATATCTTGTGTTCATGGATTAGAAGACTAAAGATTTATATGATAGCAGTACTCACCATATTGTTCTACAGATTCAATGCATTTCCTATCAAAATTCCAACTGATATTTTTGCAGAAATGGACAAGATGGTCTTAAAATTTGTGTAGAGACTCAGGAACTCAGAAAAGCCAAACAATTTTGAAAAAAAAAAAGAACAAAATTGGAGAATTCACAATTCCTGATTTAAAAACTTACTACAAAGCCACGGTATTCAATGCAGTATCACACTGGCGTAACAGAACAGAACTGACAGCCCAGAAATAAACCCGTAAATCTAGAGTCAATTGATTTTCTACAAGAGTGCCAAGGCCTTCCATAGGGAAAGAATAGCCTCATCAAGAAATGGTTCTGGGACAACTGGATATCCACATGCAAAAGAATGAAAATTATGTAGGACACTTACACCATACGCAAAAATTAACTAAAAATTGGTCAAAGACCTAAACATATGCGGTATAACTATAAATTCCTAGAAGAAAGCATAGACTTAAATGTTCATGACGATGGGTTTGGAAATGGATTCTTGTATATGACACCAAAAGCACAAGCAGCAAAGAAAAACTAGATAAATTGGATTTCATCAACATTAAAAGCTTGTGCACCAAAAAACACCATCAAGAAAATGAAGAAACAACACAACACTGTAAATCAATTATATTTCAATAAAAAAGGAATTGAAAAGACAACGCACAAAATGGGAGAAAATGTGGTGGTGTTTTTCAGTCGCTAAGTCGTGTCCTACTCTTTGTCACCCCATGGACTGCAGCAGCCACACTTCCCTGTCATTCACTATCTCTTGGCGTGATAAAATATTTGCAAACTATATCTGACAAAGGTCTAGTATCCAGACAATATAAAGAAGTCTTACAGTGCCATACAAGTTCAGGTCAGTTCAGTTCAGTTCAGTCGCTCAGTCAGGTCCGACTCTGCAACCCCGTGGACTGCAGCATGCCAGGCTTTTCTCTCCATCACCAGCTCCTGGAACTTGCTCAAACTCGTGTCCATTGAGTTGGTGATACCCTCCTACCATCTCATCCTCTGTCATCCCCTTCTCCTCCCGCCTTCAATCCTTCTCAGCAGCAGGGTCTTTTCAAATGAGTCAGTTCTTTGCATCAGGTGGCAAAAGCAGTCGAGCTTCAGCTTCAGCATCAGTCCTTCCAAAGAATATTCAGGACTGGTTTCCTTCAGAATGGACTGGTTGGATCTCCTTGCAGCCCAAGGGACTCTCAGGAGTCTTCTCCAACACCACAGTTCAAAAGCATCAATTCTTTGGCACTCAGCTTTCTTTATGGTCCAATTCTCACATCCGTACATGACTACTGGGAAAAACCATAGCTTTGACTAGATGGACCTTTGTCAGCAAAGTAATGTCTCTGATTTTTAACCTGCAATAACAAGTAGACAACACAATTGCAAAGTGGTCGGAGGACTTGAACTGACATTTCTCCAAAGAAGTTATGCAAATGGTCGATACAACATGAAACAATAGTCAGCATAATTAGTTGCTAGGAAATGCAATTAAAAACCACAAGAGGCCATTTCACATTCACTAGGATGGTTCAGGCATGAAACATTTCCATTATCACAGAAATTTTTATTGAACAGTGCTGATATATAGAGAGATAAAGCAAGTGTTTAAAGATCAGCAAATAGGAAGTCTTGGTGAAGAAATATATAGGTGTTTCTTTTATTATTCTTTCAAAAGAAGGGTAATAATAACATGACAAAGAATTCCCAATGTGCATTCCACGGACCCAGCACCATGTTGATCCAAGATCTTTGGAAGCTCCCAGATCCTTGTCCCAACAGTCTGTTCTGCTTATTAACACATTGTTCCCGGGATCCTCTCCCTAAAGTGAGGTATATGAAGAGTGTGCAGTGGGCTTTCTCTGCTCCTGTTCATCCACTGCCTTAGAGAGGAGTTGCTTACAGAGTATCAGGTAGAGTTCCCTGTGCTATGCAGAAGGTCCTTATTTTATATATAGCAGCCTGTGTATGGGAAACATTGAGGGCAGGAGGAGAAGAGGGTGACAGAGGATGAGATGGTTGGATGGCATCTCTGACTCAATGGTCACGAGTTTGAGCAAGCTCTGGGAGATAGTGAAGGACAGGGAAGCCTGGTGGGTTGCAGTCCATGGGGTCGCAGAGTCAGACGTGACTTAGCAACTGAACATCAACAACAAGTTTTGTGAAACCGCAAGTCTAGGAACCACTGAGTCAAAGGACACTTGAAGAGGACACAATAAACAGAACCAACCTTCAGATTCACCCAGGTATCTGCATGTTTATTACCGGTCATCCAGGGAAGTCACCTCACCTCTCTGAGCCTCCATTCTCTCACCCATTAAGTGTCTCTTCCCAGCATCGGACACTTTCTGCTTTTTGCTCAATTTTAAGGCTCAGTTTCTTCAGTTGTAAAATGTGCATAAAAATCATACCCACCACATAGCATGGAGGGGAGGGCTAGCACTCAGCACAGTTCCTGGCACCTAGTAAGCACTCAGGAAATGCTTGTGTATTGGCCATCAGCTTCCACTACAGATCTGTAATCCCTCTCAAGTGTTTGCCACCAAAGCTCATTTGACCGCAGAGTCTGATCTGACCAAGCTATTTATAGTTTTAATGAAATAACCCATTAATCATACGTTAATGTAGTTGATTAACAGGTGTGGTTCTAGAATATGCACAAAATCATCTTTCTAAAATCTGAAAAACTTCTGAATTCTGAATCACCTCTGGCCCCTAGAGTTTGGATAGAGGACCCTGAGCTTATGAGCTAAGTCACTTCAGTAGTGGCTGACTCTTTGCGACCCTGTGGACTGTAGCCCACCAGGCTCCTCTGTCCATGGGATTCTCCAGACAAGAATACCGGAGCGGGTTGCCATGCTCTCCTCCAGGGGATCTTCCCTATCCAGGGATCAAACTCGTGTCTCTTATGGCGGGTCCTTTACCTCTAGCGCCACCTGGGAAGCCCAATATAAGAAGAGCTGTGATCAGTCAGTGATGTATATTTTTGAGAACTCAAAATTTACATGTTTTCAAGTGAACATGCAATATTATCAAAATAAACCATCAGTTCAGTTCAGTTCAGTCGCTCAGTCGTGTCCGACTCTTTGCGACCCCATGAATCGCAGCACGCCAGGCCTCCCGTCCATCACCAACTCCCAGAGTTCACTCAGACTCACGTCCATTGAGTCCATGATGCCATCCAGCCATCTCATCCTCTGTCGTCCCCTTCTCTTCCTGCCCCCAATCCCTCCCAGCATCAGAGTCTTTTCCAATGAGTCAACTCTTCACATGAGGTGGCCAAAGTACTGGAGTTTCAGCTTTAGCATCATTCCTTCCAAATAAACCACATGCTGGCCCATAAAAAAAGACTCAACACATTTCAAAAGATTGAAATTATTCAGACTATATCTTCTAACCACAAGGAACTATAAATCCATAACAAAAAAAGAAAAATATAAAATCTCCAACTGCCTGCATATTAAAACTGGTCAAAGAAGAAATCAAAATAGAAATCAGAAAACTTTCTGAATTAAATGATAATAAAAGTATCTTATATTAAAACTTGTAGGACGCAGCTAATGCAGTTCTTAGAGAAAATTTGCAGCCTCAAAATGAGTATGTTAGAAAAGGAGAAAGATTTGGAAATTAATGATTCAAGTATCCATCTCAAGAAGTTGAAAAGAATAGCAAAGGGGAAAAGAAAGAGGAAAACAACAAAGATAAGAGCATAAATTAACAATTCTAAAAGCTGGTCCTTTGAAAGGATTAACAAAATTAAGTAAATCATATGTGACCTAGGTAAGGTTTCGAGGTAATGACAGAATACGTGCCAGAAAGTACCTATCCTTGGAACCCTCTGCCTTTTATAAGGTATATTTCATCAAGATATTAGCTAAATTGAATTGGAGCAAGGGCACAGTGCTTAAGGGATGGTGAGTAAATTCAGTTCACTTCAGTTGCTCAGTCGTGTCTGACTCTTTGCGACTCCATGGACCACAGCACGCCAGGCCTCCGTGTCCATCACCAACTCCCAGAGTTTCCTCAGACTTATGTCCACGGAGACGGTGATGCCATCTAACCATCTCATCCTCTGTCGTCCCCTTCTCCTCCCACCTTCAATCTTTGCCAGCATCAGGGTCTTTTCAAATGAGTCAGTTCTTCACATCAGGTGGCCAAAGTATTGGAGTTTCAGCTTCAGCATCAGTCCTTCCAATGAATATTCAGGCCTGATTTCCTTTAGGATGGACTGGTTGGATCTCCTTGTAGTCCAAGGGACTCTCAAGAGTCTTCTCCAACACCACAGTTTGAAACCATCAATTGTTTAGTGCTCAGCTTTCTTTATAGTCCAACTCTCACATCCATACATGACTACTGGAAAAACCATAGCCTTGACTAGATAGACCTTTGTTGGCAAAGTAATGTCTCTGCTTTTTAATATGCTGTCTAGGTTGGTCATAACTTTCCTTTCAAGAGGTAAGCATCTTTTAATTTCATGGCTGCAGTTTCCATCTGCAGTGATTTTGGAGCCCCCAAAATTAATGTCAGCCACTCTTTCCTCTGTTTCCCCATCTATCCGCCATGAAATAATGGGACCAGATGCCATGATTTTAGTTTTCTGAATGTTGAGTTTTAAGACAACTTTTTCACTCTCCTCTTTCACTTTCATCAAGAGGCTCTTTAATTCCTCTTCACTTTCTGCCATGAGGGTGGTGTCATCTGCATTTCTGAGGTTATTGATATTTCTCTTGGCAATCTTGATTCCAGCTTGGGCTTCCTCTAGCCCAGCATTTCTCATGATGTACTCTGCATATAAGTTAAATAAGCAGGGTGACAATACACAGCCTTGACCTACTCCTTTTCCTATTTTCCTATTTTCTGTTGTTCCATGTCCAGTTCTAACTGTTGCTTCCTTACCTGCATACAGATTTCTCAAGAGGCAGGTCAAGTGGTCTGGAGTTAAAATACTATGAGGGAGATGATTTAGACCAGACTCTGTAATAGGTATGGTCTAATTCCATGGACTGCAGCCATGAAATTAAAAGATGCTTGCTCTTTGGAAGGAAAGTTATGACAAATCTAGACAGCATATTGAAAAGCAGAGACATCTCTTTGCCAACGAAGGTTCACATAGTCAGAGCTGCGGGTTTTCCAGTAGTCGTGTATGAATGTGAGAGTGGGACCGTAAAGAAGGTTGAGCAACGAAGAACTGATGCTTTCAAACTGTGATGCTGGAGAAGACTCTTGAGAGTCCCTTGGATAGCTAGGAGACCAAACCAGTCCATCCTAAAGGAAATCAATTCTGAACATTTATTGGAAGCACTGATGCTGAAGCTGAAGCTCTGATACTTTGGCCACCTGGTGCAAAGAGCCAACTCATAACTGGAAAAGATCCTGATGCTGGGAAAGACAGGACGCAAAAGGAGAACAGGGGGGCAGAAGATAAGGTGGTTAGATAGCATCACGGACTCAATGGACGTGACTCTGAGCAAACTCCAGGAGAGAGCGGAGGACACAGGAGTCTGGCGTGCTGCAGTCCATGGGGTCGCAGAGTCGGACACGACCTGGCAGCTAAACAATAGCAAGAAATGTTGTAGGTGGCAGAAGCCCAGGTCAAACTGGCTTAAGCAAATAAGAGACGCCATTTGTTTGCATAATTGGAAAGTCCAGGGGGATTTCTGGCTTTAAGCACAGTTGGCTCTAGGTGTTTACACGGTGCTGTCCGAGTGGCCCTTTGTGCCAGCTTTCCTAATCGTATCTACTAAAAAGCCTTTGATTTATGGTGCCATGTTTGTTATGTATCAGATTTATCTTTTATTTTTACCTATCATCTCATCATCATCATCTGCATCTATGTCTGTATCTATGGCTATCTACCCATCTGTATATGTGATAGGAAAACGTTTCCCATTTAGGTTTTCTTTCATAAAGTTTCCTTCGCTCTTTGCAGACCTTATTATTCCATATGTAATTTAGAGCGAGCTTGTTGAATTTCTCCAAAATGAAACCCATCCTAGATGTTTGGGATTGCACTGACTTTGCAGGTCCAGTTTGAGCCGCAGTTTTGTGATGTAAAGTTTCCCTAACCACGAGTGTTGAGTAGGTACTCATTTATGTCTCCTTTATGTATTCCTCAACAGAATTTTTAAAAATTCACCTTAGGGATCTTTTGAATTCCTTAACCAAATTTTTAGAGATTTTAATGTAAATTTAAAGTTTTTTTTTTTTACTTTGAAACAATCTCAAACATACCAGGGAGTTGCAAGAATAATACAGAGATCTGTTTTTTTTTCCTGAACCACTGGAGTTTTCGCTGCCAGCATGAAGCCCCACCACCCTCACATACTCCTTTGGGTTTTCCATACAAATAAGGACCTTCTCATCCATAGCCACAGTGTAACCATCAGAGTTGGGAAATTAACCCTGATATATAACTATCATCTCATCCCCAAACCTCATTCGAGTTTCAGCAGTTGTGCCAGAAACGTGGTTTGTAAGTAAATATCTATTTATTCTTATTTTTGGCTGTGCTGAGTTTTGTTTGCTGCGCCCAGGCTTTCTCCAGTGGCGGTGAGCAGCGGCTGCTCTTGAGCTGCAGTGTGCAGGCTTCTCATCGCGGGGTCTCTCTTGTGCAGACCCCTGGCCCTAGGGCTCCTGGGCCCAGTCGTTCTGGCGCATGGGCTTCGTTCCTCCGAGGCATGTCCCCTGACCAGGGATGGAACCCGTGTCCCCTGAATTGGCAGGCAGACTCTTAACTGCTGGACCACCAGGAACATCCTCAACAACGTTCTTAAAGGCAAAAGGAATCACACATTCAGACCACATCTTGCATTTACTTGTGTTTTTTTTTGCGTCTCTTTAATCTCCTTCGATTTGGAACTGTTGCTCAGTCTTTCCTTGACTTCCATGACCTTAATACGCTGGGAGATCAAGGCGAGTTATTTTACAGAATGTCCTTCAGTTTAGATTTGTCTGATATTTCCTCACAATTAGATCCAGGTCATGTGTCTTTGGCAGGAACATCAAACGAGTGACGCTATGTTCCTCCCTTGCTGGCACGCAATTTCAGTCTGTGCTGTTGCTCATGCTGTTTACTGTGATTGCTTGGTGACAGGCTTGCCATTGTAAAGCGACCCTTTCTCTATTTGTAATTAAAAATATTTTGTGGAGTGGTTCTTTTAAATTATATAAGTCATCTGTTTTCATGGAGCTTTCAATTTATTCACCCATTTATTTATAGCAACACAAACTCATGGTTTTCTATTTCATTCATTGCTATTGTTGTTTATTTTGCTTTCAGATTGTCCTGTTTTTGTCCAGGGGAAGCCCTTCCAAACTGGACACATCCTTGTGGTATGTCCTCTTCATTCTTTGAGAACTTCCTTGCTTTCTCTGGTACCAACATGACCTAAGCTCATTTTCTACTTTCTCTGCCCTGGAATCAACCATTCCTTCAATGAGACCTGGTTGCTCTTTTTAAAAAATTATTCATGCATGTATGTGGCTGCTCCAGGTCTTGGTTGCAGCATGCAGGCTCTCTGATCTTTGCTGCGGCATGTGGCATTTGAGTTGTGGCATGCTAACTCTGATTTGTGGAATGTGGGATCTAGTTCCCTACCCAGGATCGAACCCAGGCCCCTTCCTTTGGGAGCATGGTGTTTTAGCCACTGGGCCACCAAGGAAGTCCCAGGAGCTGGTTCCTTTTAGTGACAAAGAGTATTTAGGAGGGCATTCCAGGTGGCTCAGATGGTAAAGAATCTGCCTGCAATGCAGGAGACCCGAGTTCAATCCCTGGGTGGGGAAGATCCCCTGGAGTATTCAGAAGCCAAGAGCTGAACATTAGAGTGCTTATTGCTATTGGAATATCACTGGCCCCATTCTCGAAGCTAGAGAATATATGTCACACTCTCCACCTCTGGGACCCAGCAGCTCATACCAGGCTTCCCCCACGCTGAGCACCTTCCTCACCGCACGTGGGCCCCAACGCCCCACACAGGCTGCCCCTCTGCGCAGATGTCCCCTTGTTGGGCCCTACCTGGGACTGAATTTGGGGGGATGGGCAGGAGAAAGAATAAAAAGGAAGAGGAAGCTAATCTACTTGTTATTTTAGTATTTTATTTTCCTTCATATTTTTCAGTTCCTTATGGCTGATATCCAAAAAATGCTCTTAACTTTTATAAATAGATCTTTTATCTGGTTACTATTGCATTGGTTTTTCTATGTAGGTGACTAGTGTATAGTCTGCAAGTAATGACAGATTTACTTGTTAGCTTCTAATCCTTACATTTCTTTTGCTTTTCTTTATAATGTGGGCTAGAACCTTGAGACTAATTGTATAGTATCTGTGATATCAGGCATCTCTGAGTTGTTTCTGATCTTAGGGGCATCTAATGTTTGTCCATTAAGGAAATATTTGTTCTAAATACGGGGGTTCCTTAAGAAACTAAAAACAGATTACCATAGGACCCTGCAATCCCACTCTTGGGCATATATCCAGAGAAAAACACGATCTGAATGGAGACAGGCATCTCAATGTCCACTGAAGCACTGTTTACAATAGCCACAACGGCCATTGACAGAGGAATGCGTAGAGATGCGGTGTATGTATACAACGGAATGTTACTCGGCCATAAAAAAGGATGAAATGGTGCCATTTGCAGCAACTCAGACGGACCTAGAGGCAGTCACACTGAGCGAAGTAAGCCAGACCGAGGACAAATGTCGCACAACACCCCTTATATGCGGAATCTAAAAAGAAATGATGCAAATGAATTTACTTACAAAACAGAAAGAGACTCACAGAGTTAGAACACAAACTAAGGTTGCTGGGGGGAAGGATGGGGGCAAGGGGTAGTTAGGAGGTTTGGGATGGGCATGTGCACACTGCTATATTTAAAATGGACAGCCGACAAGGCCCTGCTGAATGGCACATGGAGCTCTACTCCGTGTTGCGTGGCAGCCTGGACGGGAGCGGAGTTTGGGGGAGAAAGGATACGTGTGTATGTATGGCCGCGTCCCTTTGCTGTCCACCTGAAGCTATCACATTATTGTTTGTTAATCAACTATACCTCAATACAAAATAAAAAGTTTTTTTAAAAAGAATATATGTGTTCTAAGATTTTGTCTGCCCCAGGTCTTAGCTGTGACCTTCACTGCAGCTGTGGCGTGTGAGCGTTTAGTTGCAGCATGTGGGATCTAGTTCTCTGATCAGGGATTGAGCCCCAGCCCCCTGCACTGGGAGTGTAGAAGTTTATTACTGAATCCCCAGGGACGTCCCCGTTCTAATGTTTTCACATATAATTTTTATCAGAATTTGTAAGTTTTTTTCTATTTCTAGTACACAAAGAATTTTTTAATCATGAATCATTGCTGAATTTATCAAAAGCCTTTTCTGTGTATACGTGCCTCTAATGAAATAATCATGTGATTTTTCTCCTTCAGTCTATTAATTAGCATGGAAAATTTTTGAAGGTTAATTTCCTGATGGCTAATTCTCCTTTCTTCTATATGATAAAGCCCATATGGCTGTGACTTTAAAACAACAGCAACGTAAGATTCAGTTAGCCAATATTTTATTTAGGATTTCCATCTTCACGTTCATTAGGTGAAAGGCAATGCACCCCGCCACCTGAATCTTTGTCCCAGATCCTGGCTGCCAACTCTGCCTAAATTTGCCCTCCCTCCCCAGACTTACCTAAGCAAGGCTCCTTCTTAATCTGGACTGAATTTGACATCTCGTCCTCCCCAGCGTGTCGCTGGTCACCCACACAGTTCTACTTCAGGCCCAGGGAAACAGCTAGTATTGATCTATTTCCCTCCTGACTCGACCAGGCTTCCGCTCCCCTCTGCCTGTGAAGCTGTCCTGGCTATTCCCAGGGACACTCCAGGAGTCTTTACCAGCGTCCTCACACCCTATCTGAGCCGGAACCGCTCCCCAGCCCCACTCCCAACCTTATCGCCTGCCGTTCGGGGGCTCCATTGTGTCCTGGGGCACCTCCAGCCTGTATCTTTGGTCTCTTGGCTACCACCACGTGAAGGGGTGCACCAAGTCCTTCCCTGCATAGACATGCTGCCCCCTGCTGGTCAGTTGGTTATAAAGCATGAACGTTTTCCAGGGCCCTGGATGCTTACTGTTATGATGTTGAAAGCTGTGACCAACCTAGAGAACATATTAAAAAGCAGAGACATTATTTTGCCAACAAAGGTCCGTCTAGTCAAAGCTATGGTATTTCCAGCAGTCATGTATGGATGTGAGAGTTGGACCATAAAGAAGGCTGAGCACCGAAGAACTGATGCTTTTGAACTGCGGTGTTGGAGAAGACTCTTGAGAGTCCCTTGGGCTGTAAGGAGATCCAACCAGTCCATCCTAAAGGAAATCAGGCCTGAATAATCATTGGAAGGATTGATGCTGAAGCTGAAACTCACCTGATGGGAAGAGCTGACTCATTGGAAAAGACCCTGATGCTAGGAAAGATTGAAGACAGGAGGAAAAGGGGATGACAGAGGATGAGATGGTTGGTTAACATCATCGACTCAATGGACATGAGTTTGAGTAAACTCCAGGAGTTGGTGATGGACTGGGAGGCCTTGCGTGCTACAGTCTGTGGGGTCGCAAAGCGTCAGACACGACTGAGCGACTGAACTGAACTGACCTGGATGCTTACCGAGCTGCCCTGTCACGCTCTTAAACCACAATTTGTAAGCAATTAACACGCTTTATCTAATTGACTCTTCACAACAGCTTCATGAAGAAGATTCTATTATTACTCCTACATTACAGGTGGGGATGAATGGAGCCAGTTTTGAATCCAGTAAATTAAGAATAAGGATGAGAGCAGCTCATCAACCCAGCTCTTCCTTGGGATCCAGAACTGCGTGGTGGTTTTTTTTTTTTTTAGTATGTGTATTTATTGGCTGTGCAGGGTCTTCATTGCTGGGCCTGGGCTTTCTCTGGCTGTGGCGTGCGGGCTTCTCATTGCCACAGCTTCTCTCATTGCCGAGCGCAGGCTCTAGGGCGTGTGGGCTGCAGCTGTGGTGGCGTCTGGGCTCAGGAGTTGCAGCTCAAGGGCTCCAGAGCATGGGTTCACTAGTTGTGGCGCCCGGGGCTCAGCTACTCCGAGGCACATGGGATCTTCCCTGACCAGGGATCGAATCCGTATCCTTTGCATTGCAAGGCAGAGTCTTAACCACTGGGCCACCAGGGAAGGCCCTCAGAACTGCATTGCGGTTTAGTCTCAAAGTCTCCTTTGAGACCCCACTGACTGTAGCCCGCCAGGCTCCTCTGTCCATGGGATTTCTCCAGGCAAGGATTCTGGTGTGGGTTGCCATTTCCCCCTCCAGGGGATCTTTCCAGCCCAGGGGTCGAATCTGTGTCTCCAGCTTGGCAGGCAGATTCTTTACCACTGAGCCAACTAGGTAGTCCTTCAGAACTTCAGGCCTTTCAAAAGCTTAGTCTCCTTAAGGCTTCTCTCCCACTTTCCACAGCCTGGTATCAAAGGTGCTCTGCACGCCCCACGTCTCCAGCACCCCGGCCACAGACAGCCTGCCCGGCCTCCCCAGCTCTCAGCTGGGGACCCTCAAGCTGCCCACAGCGTGCACCTGACTCCCACACCCTCCCCCTCAGCGCCTCCCCCACCCCGAATCCCCACCCCAGGCCAGTCTTCCCAGCCCTCTGGGTCCTCTCCCTTCTCCCTTCACCAACTAATTCTCTCTCTTTTTCCAGCACCTTCCACCACCCCACCGTCTCAACCAGAACGTTTCCAGAGACACTTGAAATGCTGAAGCCTCTCTCATCTCAAAACCATAAGCAAACAACCCCTCCATTCCTGCCTTTCAATTCTAGCTACTGTCCTGTTTCTCCTTTCAGAGAAACTTCTGGAAAGGCTGTCCACACTCACGGCCCTCATTTCCCCACCTCCTCCTCATTCTTCAGCCCAGGCCATTGTGGCTCTTGGCCCCGGGGGCTCTAACCAAGCTTTCTAAGGTCACCACTCAGGGGATGCGGTTCAGGCTCAGGGTCTTGGTCTCTCAGCTGCACTGACGCGGTCGGCCACACCCTCCTTCTGGCAAGACTCTCCCACCTTCTGGCTTCTGGTTCTCCTCCAACCTCTCATGCGCCTCCTCCCCAGCCTCCTTTGATGGCCTGTTGTCATTTAGCTGGCCGCGCTGGCGCTGCCCACCACTCCACCCTGCACCCTCTCTTCCCTTCATCCCTCTCGGCCCGGGCCATCTCATCCACACACGCAGAAGCTGATGGCCCCCAAGAGTATATCTCCGGCCCCGGGTCCTAACAAGGGGCAGTTTGGCCTTCCAAGGGACATTTGGCATTGTCTGGAGACATTTGTGGTTGTCAGATCTAGGGAAGGATGCTCCTGACGTTTAGTGGGCAGAGGCTCTGGGAGCTGCTAAACAGCCTACAATGCCCAGGAGAGCGAAGTACCCAGCCTGCAAGGTCAGCCATGCCCAGGCTGAGGACCCCATTCTAGCCTCGCTCTTCTTCTGAGCCCCAGGCTGGTACACCCAACCACTCACACCTCAGCTCCACCTGGATCGCTCAAACACACCTCAAACTCAACCTCCCCACTTTGAACTCATGCTCTACCCCAGATTCTCCCAGGCTCTTCCCCACCTCACCTGCCCCGCCCCGTTGCGTCAGCTACAAACCTGGGCGTCACCCTGTAGATGTCCCCTCCCTCACCTGAGTGTCCGGGCTGCCACCAGGCACTGCCTGTGTTATCTCCTGAGCACCTCTCAACACCCCACTCCACACCTTCGTCTCCTGCCTAGGCTTTTATAAGAGCATCCTGTCTGGCCTCTGGGTACTGTCTCAGGGGCCCGCTCGTGTTTTCACCACACAGCAGTCAGAGTGGTCCGCATCAGAATGCAGATCTGATCATGACATCTTGTTTGAAACATGAATGGCTTCCCACTGCTCTTTGGATCAAGACCTAAAGCCTTAACACCGCTTGCGAGGCCCATATGTTCCAGCTCTTGGCAATTCTCAAGCCTCTCTTAGAGCCCCTGCACACCCCTCTCTGCACTGTAGCCACCACTGCCCAGATTTTCAGTTCCCCAAATCCAGCAAGCTCCCTTCTACCCCAGGGCCTTTACATGTGCTGTGCCCCTGCCTGGACTGGTCAACCTAGTTGACTCCTGTTCATCCACTGGAAATAACTTCAGAGGTCACCACTTCAGGGCAACCATACATGACCTCAAGGTCTAGGTTAAGTTCTATGATAGACTCCCTCTATCATAGAGGGCCATGTTTCTTTCCTCAGGAGGCTTAGTTCAGCATGCAATCCCCCTATTTATCCTTGCAGTGACTTGATTAGTGTCTGTCTCCTCGGCTGGATTCTGCGCCCACCAGGCGGGACCACCTCTCTGCTTGCTCACCGGCTCTGAGCACAGGCCGGGCACGTAGAGGGAGGGGGTCAACACAGCCTCTGAACAGAGGGAATGAAATCTGATCTTTCCTCCCGGTCACATTGCGATCACACCAATTCTGAATCATCACCTTTTCTTTCCCCCTGAAAGGCATTGCCTTCATTCTTTCCTTATCACAAAAGCAATCGGGGCTTGTGGTCATAAAATCAGAAACACAAATAAATAGGAGGAAGAAAATATAACCCTACTGTACACAGTATTTCGCAAACTGCTTTTTAACCCGAGCAACAAATAAAACCTGAACAATAGGTTTAGATGCTTGTCAGGGTTACATTTTTTTATCATTGTTTTTCCTGCCTAATATCCCATTATATGTCAGAGTATAGATTCTTTCTCAAGGGACCTGCTGCATGAGAATACCAGGAAGCTCTTCTTTTCTTTTCTTTCTTTCTTTCTTTCTTTTTTTTTTTTAACCAGGAAGCTTTTCAAAATACAAATTTCAAGTTCCATGTCCAGATTTGAGAAGACTTGGGTGGTTCTCAGGTATTGCTACTTTAAAATTTTACCCTGGAGACTAATGGGCAAGGCAAGTTTGGGAACCGCTGAGTGAATGAATCCTCTATTTTGGCCACAAAGGGAGGGCCCAGCAATTTGTAATTCTTCGTTGCGTGCCACCAGTGAGGATCCTTATGCTCCCACTGGCAAACGACCTCAGTGCTTTCAGACGGGCGATTCCCAGGGTGGCCTTGCGCAGTGGCAGGGCCATGCTGCCAAACTGCTTTGAGGTTTCAAATCCCTTTGCCTCAATCGGTCTCTTCTCCCAAGTTAAGACAAGACGGACTCGGTCTGGGAAGGGTGAGCCAGGGCTAGGAAGAGCATGATTTTCACCCTTTTACTTTATACCCCTCTGAATAGTTTGATTTTATGATGACTGCCACATATTCTTTTTCCCAATTAAAAGAGATGCTAATAAGATATTCTGAGATGTCAAATGAGCTTCCAGACCAGATGGATCTCTTCTGCTGAGCTCTGATCCTGATCTCCAGTTACTTCCTTGATGCTGAGCCTCAGCTGTTGAACAAACGTCTTAGAGTTGACATGTATGTGGAAATTAACAGAAGCAAACTCATTTTCCCCTCTCAAACCTGCTTCGCCAGAGTAAATACCACTTCTGCTCACCCAGCTGCTTGGGACAGAAATGGGGAACCCTCAGCACCCTCTCGCTCACCCCCATATCCATCCATTCAAGTCCTGTGGATCCTGCCTACAGATCCCATCTCGCACTGTCCAGTTCTCTCCATCCCCATCACCATCGTCCTGGTCTAAGCTGTCTCCGTCACTCACTGGACTTCCGCATCTCCCACCCAGACGAGCCACTTTACCTGCAGCAATCAGAGTGGTCTTTCAAAACCTAAATGACACCAAGACAATCCTATTGGAGATTCTCTGATAACTTCGTGTTGTACTTAGGATGCAATCTGCGTCTTTAAGGTGGCCCTCCAGCCCCCGTGTTGTCTGGGCCCTGCCCACCACTTGTCTAACCTCTCTTTGGGCTGTGACAGCTGTGGCCTTCAGGTGACTCCTCATGACAACACGTGGAGCTCCTCACCTGAATCCCTTCACTCACCTCCGGAGTGTTCTTCTCATCAAGCCTCACCTTCCCTCGACTCTCAGCTTGAATGCCCTTCTGCAGGGGTTTCTCTGACCTCCTCTAGGGTAGGTTCCCCTCAACCCTCTCTCTGGTTGCCTGTGCTTCTTCATAACCCTCAGTCTTGGTTACAAGAATATGTTTAAGTTAACTGAATATGTTATTATTCAGTCCCTAAGTTGTGTCCAACTCTTTGTGACCTCATGGACTGCAGCACACCAGGCCTCCCTGTCCTTCACTGCCTTCTGGAGTTTGTTCAAACTCATGTCCATTCAGTTGGTGATGCCATCTCATCCTCTGTCATCCCCTTCTCCTCCTGCCTTCAGTCTTTGCCAGCATCAGGGTCTCTTCCAATGAGTCAGCTCTTCGCAGCAGGTGGCCAAAGTATGGGAACTTCAGCCTCAGAATCAGTCCTTCCAATGAACACCCAGGACTGATCTCCTTTAGGATGGACTGGTTGGATCTCCTTGCAGTCCAAGGGACTCTCAAGAGTCTTCTCCAACACCACAGTTCAAAAGCATCAATTCTTCGGAGCTCAGCTTTCTGTATGGTCCAGCTTAGGTGTTACACCAATATAAGCGGCTGTTGCTGGCTTCACTCACTGCAATGGAAGCTCCTGGAGAGGAGAGATGTAGCGGTCAGTTCACTGTGAACTCAGCACTAGCCCAGCGCCTGAAACGTGTGAGGCTCTCGGTACATACTCATCAAAGTGTTTGAAGGAGAAAGGGCAGAGGTCTTCGTCTTCCTGTTTTAAAGAGGAGACAACCAGGCCATGAAACATAAAGGGACCTACCTGGTGTCGCCCAGCAAGTCAGCGGAGCTCAGGGCCTCACCCTGCAGGTCCCAGATGGCGTGCTCCCCCGGCATCCTGGGCTGCGCGTCGCTTAAGCTCACCAGAGCCCTGAGAGGAAGGCGGTACTCTCCTCCGGTCACAGGCAGGCATGCGAGTTACGGCCACTGGGAGCCTGTGGCTCGCCCAGAGTCAAGGGGAGAGCGGCGGGAGCACTGTGCTCACCCCGTCTCCTCTCTCTCTCCTCTTTCTAGCACAATAAACTGCAGTCCACACATTTTTATTGGGTGCCTACTAGGTGCCAGGGACCGTGCTGGGAGCTGGAGAAGTGGAGTGAACCAGAAGACCCGTCCCTGTTCTCCTGGTGCTCACATCACTGTGGGAGGAGACAGGAAACCAAGGCAGAGAAAAGTCCAGCAATAATTATCTGTTGTGATATCAGGAAACCTAGCAACGTGTTTCAGGCATCATCTGCTTCCCCACTGTCTCTAGGCATCTGGAAGCGCTTCTGTCCCATCCCTTCCCCAGGGCCTCCCTCACTTGCTAAAGCTGGCGCTTTACCAGAAACAATGAAAATCAGAGTGGAGTCAAATGAGGAGCAACTACAAGACATCAGAAAAGTTCAACGAACAGAGCTGGTTCTTTGAAAAGATAAAGTCAACAAACCTTTAGCTAGATTTACCAAAAAAAAAAAGAGAGGACTCAAATAAGAAATGAAAGAAGAAAAGTTACAACTGATACCTTGGGAATACATACAAAGACTCATCAGAGACTACTACGAACAATTATACACAAGTTGGGCAAATAGAAGAAACGGGTATTTTCCTAGAAACATAGAATCTTTCAAGACTGAATCACAAAGAAATAGAAAAATCTGAATAAACCGATTACTAGCAAGGAGATTGAAACAATAATCAAAAATCTCTCAACAAACAAGAGCCAAGGACCATATGGTTTGACTGGTGATTTCTACCAAACATTCAATGAAAAGTTAACACCAATCCTTTGCAAACTCTTCCCAAAAAATAAAAGAGAGAGGATCTCTTCCAAACACATTTTATGAGGTCAGCATTATCCTGATACTCAAACCAAACAAAGATTCTACAAAAAAAGGAAATTACAACCCAATATCCTTGTTGAACATACATGCAGAAATCCCCAACAAAATATTAGCAAACTTAATTCAACAATTCATTAAAAGGCTCATACACCATGATCAAGCGGGATTTTTTTTCCAGGCATGAAAAGATGGTTTGACACCCACAGATTAATCAATCTGATACATCATATTCACAAAGTGATAAAATATTCACAAAATTAAGGATAAAAATCGTATGATCATCTAGAAGCAGAAGAAACATTTGACAAAATTCAACATCCATTTATGATAAAATTCTCAACAAAGTGAGAATAGAGAAATATAATAAAAGGCATCTACAACAAACCAATGATTAACATCACATGCAGTGGTGAAAAGCCGAAAATTTTCCTCTAAAATCAAGAATAAGACAAGGATATCCATACTCGCCACTTGTATTCAACATAGTACTAGAAGTCCTAACCACAACAGCTAAGCAATAAAAAGAAATGAAATGCACCCAAATTGGAAAGGAAGAAGTAAAATTGTCATGATTTGCAGATGACAGGATTCTATGTGCAGAAAACCCTAATGACCATTGAAAATGTTTAGAACTAATAAACGACTTACGTAAAGTTGAAGAATACAAAATCAATATATAGAAGTCTGTGACATTTCCATATACTAATAACTTACAAAATCAATGTATAGAAGTCTGTGACATTTCTATGTACTAATAACTAAATATAAGAAAGAAAAATTAAGAAAACAATCTCATTTACAGTTGCATCAGAAAGAATAAAATACCTTGGAGTAAATTTAACTGAGAAGACGAAAGACCTATACACTGAAAATTGCATCATGATGATGAAATAAATCAAAGAAGATACAAATTAATGTTAAGAATGTCCACACTACCCAAAGCAAATTCTTCAAGAGATGGGAATACCAGACCACCTTACCTGCCTCCTGAGAAATCTGTACGCAGGTTAAGAAGTAACAGTTAGAACCAGACATGAAACAACAAACTGGTTCCAAACTGGGAAAGGAATAGGTCAAGGCTGTATATTGTCACCTTGCTTATTTAACTTGTATGTAGAGTACCTCATGTGAAATTCTGGACTGGATGAAGCACAAGCTGGAATCAAGATTGCCAGGAGAAGTATCAATAACCTCAGATACTCAGATGACACCACCCTAATGGCAGAAAATGAAGAGAAACTAAAGAGCCTCTGGATGAAGGTGAAAGAGGAGAGTGAAAAAGCTGGCTTAAAACTCAACATTCAAAAAGCTAAGATTATGGCATCTGGTCCATCACTTCATGGGAAATAGATGGGGAAACAATGGAAACAATGACAGACTTTATTTTCTTGGGCTCCAAAATCACTGCAGATGGTGACTGCAGCCATGAAATTAGAAGACGCTTGCTCCTTGGAAGAAAACCTACAACAAACCTAGACAACGAATTAAAAAGCAGACACTTCACTTTGCTGACAAAGGTCTGTCTAGCCAAGGCTATGGTTTTTCCAGTGGTCATGTATGGATGTGAGAGTTGTACCATAAAGAAGGCTGAGCACTGAAGAATTGATGCTTTTGAACTGTGGTGTTGGAGAAGACTCTTGCGAGTCCCTTGGACTGCAAGGAGATACAACTAGTCCATCCTAAAGGAAATCGGTCCTGAATAGTCACTGGAAAGACTGATGCTGAAGCTGAAGCTCCAATACTTTGACCATCTGATGAGAAGAGCCGAATCATTAGAAAAGACCCTGATGCTGGGAAAGATTGAAGGTGGGAGAAGAAGGGGACAACAGAGGACAAGATGGTTGTATGGCATCACCGACTTGATGGACATGAGTTTGAGCAAGCTCCGGGAGATGGTGAAGGACAAGGAAGCCTGCCATGCTGCAGTCCATGGGTCACAAAGAGTTGAACCTGACCAAGTGACTGAACGACAACAACCCAAAGCAATGTACAGATACAATATAATCCATATCAAGATTCCAATGGCACAGTTCACCGAACTAGAACTAATAATTTTAAAGGTTGTAAGGACCCTGAATAGCCAAAACAATCTTGGGAAAGATGAGCAAAGCTGGAAGTATCATAATGCCTATTTTCAAACTATACTCAGTTCAGTTCAGTTCAGTTGCTCAGTCGTGTCCGACTCTTTGCGACCCCATGAATCGCAGCACACTAGGCCTCCCTGTCCATCACCAACTCCAGGAGTTCACTCAGACTCACATCCATCAAGTCGGTGATGCCATCCAGCCATCTCATCCTCTGTCGTCCCCTTCTCCTCCTGCCCCCAATCCCTCCCAGCATCAGGGTCTTTTCCAATGAGTCAACTCTTCGCATGAGGTGGCCAAACTACTGGAGCTTCAGCTTTAGCATCATTCCTTCCAAAGAAATCCCAGGGCTGATCTCCTTCAGAATGGACTGGTTGGATCTCCTTGCAGTCCAAGGGACTCTCAAGAGTCTTCTCCAACACCATTGATATTTCTCCCGGCAATACAAAGCTGTTATCATCAAAACAGTATGGTACTAGCACAAAAACAGACACACAGATGAAGGGAACCGAAATGAGAGCCCAAAAATAAACTCACACATATATGGACAACTTGCTAGGAGAAATATCAATAACCTCAGATATGCAGATGACACCACCCTTATGGCAGAAAGTGAAGAGGAACTAAAAAGCCTCCTGATGAAAGTGAAAGAAGAGAGTGAAAACGTTGGCTTAAAGCTCAACATTCAGAAAACGAAGACCGTGGCATCTGGTCCCATCACTTCATGGGAAATAGATGGGGAAACAGTGGAAACAGTGTCAGACTTTATTTTTTTTTTTGGCTCCAAATCACTGCAGATGGTGACTGCAGCCATGAAATTAAAAGATGCTTACTCCTTGGAAGAAAAGTTATGACCAACCTAGATATCCTATTCAAAAGCAGAGACATTACTTTGCCGACTCTAGTCAAGGCTCTGGTTTTTCCGGTAGTCATGTATGGATGTGAGAGTTGGACTGTGAAGAAAGCTGAGCGCTGAATAATTGATGCTTTTGAACTGTGGTGTTGGAGAAGACTCTTGAGAGTCCCTTGGACTGCAAGGAGATCCAACCAGTCCATTCTGAAGGAGATCAGCCCTGGGATTTCTTTGGAAGGAATGATGCTAAAGCTGAAGCTCCAGTAGTTTGGCCACCTCATGCGAAGAGTTGACTCATTGGAAAAGACTCTGATGCTGGGAGGGATTGGGGGCAGGAGGAGAAGGGGACGACAGAGGGTGAGATGGCTGGATGGCATCACGGACTCGATGGATGTGAGTCTAAGTGAACTCCCGGAGTTGGTGATGGACAGGGAGGCCTGGCGTGCTGCAATTCATGGGGTCACAGAGTTGGACACGACTGAGCAACTGAACTGAACTGAACTGAATTTACAACAAAAGGGCAAAGAACATATAACAAAGGATAGTCTCTTCAATAAATACTATTGGGAAAACTGGACAGCCACATATGCAAAAGGATGAAGTGAGACCATTATTTTATACCATACACGAGAATTAACTCAAAATGGATTAAAGACTTGAATGTAGGACCTGAGAGCATAAAATTCCTGGGAAAAACATAGGCAGTAACCTCACTGACCTTGGTCTTAGTGATATTTTTGTGGCTCTGACTCCATGGGCAAGGGAAACAAAAGAGAAAAAATGGGAGTACATCAAACTGAAAAAACTTCTCCACGACAAAGGAAAACACCATCAAATTAACAAGATAAGCTACTGAGTGGGAGAAGATACCTGCAAATTATATATCCAGTAAGGGAGTAATATCCAAAATGTATAAAGAAGTTGTACAACTCAACAGTAGAAGAAGAAACAACCCAGTAAGAAATGAGGATCTGAAACCAATTTTTTTTTCCAAAAAAAGATATAGAGATGAGCAATAGGCATGTGAAAAGTTGTTCAGTACCACTAACAACTAGGGAAGAGCAAATCAAAACCGCAATGAGACATCACCTCAAACCTAACAGAATAGCCGTTATTGAAATGACAAGAAATCACAAACGTTGGAGAGGGTAGACAGCCTCACACACGGTTGGCAGGACTGCAAAATGATGCAGCCACGATGGGAAAGGGCCTGGAGATTCCTCAAAGAAAGGATAGAGCAAGCGCACGACCCAGCGTTTCCACTTCTAGGTGTTTGTCCAAAGAACAGGAAGACACGAACTCAAAAACACGCATGCGCCTGTGTGTTCACTGCAACGTTATTCACAGTGGCCAAGATACGGAAGCAACTTAAGTGCCCATGGTTGGATGAACGGCTGAAAGAGATGTGGTATATACTGGAATGGAATACTGCTCGGCCCTAAAAAGCAGTGAAATGCTGCCGTCCGCAGTGACGTGGATGGAACCTGAAGTTATTAGGCCACGTGAAATGTCAGTATGATCTCTCTCGTGTATGGAATCCAAACAACCCCAACGAACAAAGAAAGAAGCAAAAACTCATAGATGCAGAGACCCAGTCAGTGGTTGGCGGAGGAGAAGGCGGTTGGAGGGTGGATGAAATGAGTGAAGGGTGTCAGCTGTCTCGTGATAGACGGTGACTAGCCTTGTGGTGGTGAGCACTTTGTAGTGTATACAATGCTGAATTATAATATTATATAGCTGAATCTTGCATTAAAAAAAAAAAAAAAGCTGGCCACTTACCCTGTCTGTCTTACTGACCATGTTCCCAAGCGGTCACTTCTGGCCACCACCAGGGGGCAGTCGCGCCCTGTCTCAGATGAGTCCTCCACTGGCTCAGCTTGGATCCTGAGAGGAGAGACACAGATGGGAACAGAAGGCAAAGAGGAGCAAAAAAGAGCTCTCAGACTCACCAGCTCGGGTGTCTTGGGGAATCAGCTATGTCAGACCTGGAGAAAAGTTTCTCAATTGTTTTTCCTCCCTCGTCTCCCTCCTGCTTTAATGTCTCCCCATTCACTCATTTAATAAACTTTTAAAATAGCTTTATTGAGCTTTAATTTCTGTCCCATAAAAGTGCACCCACTTAATGTGGACAAGACAATGCTTTCTAGTATATTCAGAGTCACTCAACTGTTCGTATAATCCAATTTCAGAACATTTCAATCCCCCAGAAGCCTTGTACTAATCAGCAATCACTTCTCATCCCTTCACTCCGTTTTCCTCTCCCCACCCTGCCCTAGGCAAACCACTAATCTATTTTCTGTCTCTATAATGTTAGTCACTCAGTCTTGCCCAACTTTCTGTGACCCCACGGACTGTAGCCCGCCAGGCTCCTCTGTCCATGGGATTCTCCAGGCAAAAATACTGGAGTGGGGAACCATTCCCTTCTCCAGGGGATCTTCTCGACCCAGGGATCGAACCTGGGTCTCCTGCATGGAAGGCGGATTCTTTACCCTCTGAGCCACCAGGGAAGTCCCAAGATCTCTCTACTCTGGACGTTTCCTGTGCATAGAATCACATAACAGCATATGCAGTCTCTTGTGGCTGGCTCCTTTCACTTACTGTAATGTCGAGGTTCAGCCATGTTGTAACCTGTATCATTACTTACTTCCTTTTCATTGCTGAATAATATTCTGTCATATGGATAGACCACACTTTGTCTATCCATTAATCAGTTAATGGACTTTCAGATTTCTTCTACTTTTTGGCTATCATGAATAACATTGTTATGAACATTAGCATTCCGCTGTTTTAAACAGAGATATAATTCATATACCATAGACGGCATCCTTCTAAAGAATAGAATTCAGTAGTTCTTAATATATTCACAAAGTTGCGCAACCGTTACCATTATCTAATTCCAGAGTATTTCATCACCCTGTGAAAGACCCCGTGCTTATTAGCAGTCGCTCCCTTTTCCCCCTCCCTCTAGCCCCTGGAAACCACAAATCTACTTTTTGTCTCTATCTGTCTGCTCTGGACAATTCATGCAAAGGAAATCATATAATATGTGGCTTTTTCTGTCTGGCTTTTTTACCTAGTGTATGTGTTTGAGGTTTTTCCGTGTTGCAACACGTATCATTACTTCATTCTTTTTGTTGCCAGATAATACTGCATTGTAATGATATAGCACGTTTTATTTGTATATTTCTTGCTGGTAGACATTTGGGTTGTTTCCAGTTTGGGGCAGTTATGAATAGTGCTGCTGTGAACACTCACAAACAAGTTTTTGTATAGACATGTGTTTTCATTCTCTTGCGTACATACCTAGGAGTGGAATGGCAGGGTCGTATGGCAGCTCTGTATTTAGTGTTTTCAAGAACTGACTGACTCAAAATGGGCCGCACCATGTTCCATTCCCACTAGCAACCGTGCAAGCACTCTCATTCCTCCTCATCCTCACCTTTTGATGCTAGCCGTTCTCCCGGGTGTGAAATGTTTACTTAGTCCCCTTTTACCAAGCACCTTACTATGTGCCAAGGCCATTCGAGGTGCTAGAGGTGAACCGTGAACAGGATACAGATGGCACTGCCCTCGTGGGGGCTCAGCAGTGACGACAGATTCAGGCATTCAGGGAGTAGCGACCCCACGGACCAGACGAGAACAGGGAGCGCTACGATGACTTGAGACAGGGTCTGAGTGGCCGGGCAGGGGTGATGGTGCCTAAGCTGCTTCACCTGGAGGATCAGGTGTAAGGTCCCCCTGGGAAAGTGAGGCTTGTGTTGAGACTTAACAGGTAGGAAGGAGCCACCCACTCAGCCCTGAAGGACACCATCCCAAGTCCAGGGAACAGCAGGGCCCAAGCCCCTGACCCCTGATGGGCGTGGTGTCTCCTAGTGACAGGAAGGAGCATGGTGTGGTGGGCGCCGAGTGAGCCGAGGGGAGGGAGGGGGGTGGCCGGGTGGCCAGAGGAAGGTCCACGTGGAGAGTCTGAATTTAACTCTGAGCTTGAGGAGAGGAGAGTTTTTACATTCTGAGAATCTCCCTCTTTTTTAAATTAAAAAAAGATGGGGCAGGAGATGGGAGGGAGGTTCAAAAAGGAGGGGATATATGCATTACTATGGCTGATTCCTGTTGAGGTTTGACAGAAAACAACCAAATTCTGTAAAGCAATTACCTTTCAATAAAAAAATAAACATATATATATATATATATTTGACAGCTCCAGGTCCTAGCTGCGGCACCCAGGATCTTGAATTGCACTACGTGAACGCTCTGTTGTGGCATGCAGGATCTAGTTCCCTGATCAGGGATTGAACCTGGGCCCCCTGTACTGGGCGCTCAGAGTCTTAACCACAGAATCATCAGGGAAGTCCCAAGAGTCTCCTTCTTTCTGTGTGTGAAAAAAGGGTCTCTCGGGAGACAGGACCTAAGCAGGGAGCCTGGGAAGGGCACTGTTCACACAGTCCAGGGGAGGGATGGCAGAGGCTGGACATGGAGGGGCTGGGCCTGGAAATGCTTTGGAGGTGTGTGTGTGCTGAGTGCGCATCCGACGCTGAGACCCCGTGGACTGTAGCCCGCCAGGCTCCTCTGTCCATGGGACTCTCCAAGTAAGAAGACTGGAGTGGGCTGCCATTTCCTTTTTCAGAGAATCTTCCCGACCCAGGGCTCGAACCGGTGTCTCCTGCGTCTCCCGCGTTGCAGGCAGATTCTTTACCTGTTGAGTTGTCGGGGAAGCCCAACTGGAGGGGCTGGGTCTGGATATGCTTTGGAGGCAGAACGAAGTGATTTACTGGAGGACTGCACGTGAGGAATGAAGAAAGGAGAGGCATATTCTTCCTGGCCCCTTGTATTCAGCCAGCATACCATGAGGCTTTGGTGGACCAGTTCGACCCAGTGGACCCCCTGGGACCAGGAGGGATACATCTTCTGCCTTCAGCCTGGAGACCCAGGACTCTCCCCCACCAGGAGATTGCAGGGTGGTGGGGAGTCTTCATGAAGCTCCTGTGGCATTCTGAGTCCTACCCTTGGCACTATGGAGGCTCAAAAGAAGACCTTCATTCTTGCCCTTAGGAGTTCAAGCCTCATGCCAGCCCTCGTCTAATGGCTTCTGATCATTGGGAACACGCTGCCCAGTTCATCTGCCTGGCACGGGGCTCCCACAAGCTCACACCCGACCTGGAGCCCTTCAGTGGGTTGCTGTGCCCCTAGCCATGTTTCCCAGGTTGAATAATACATAGACATGCTCTCTGAAAGGAAGAAGATCCTCCCAGCCAGACATTATTGATTTGAAGTGTTTTTCTCATACTGTTTTATAAGACATAAAACTAGGTACAAACTCCATGGGCTCTCATAAAACCATAAAACCAAGTCATAAATTAAACACAAGCACCACTACAAACCTGACCTCTTTCCGATGAACTCTAGCCGTGTGATGTGCCGGGTGAAGTTGTTCTGCAGGATCAAAATCACCTCTTGCAACACTGAGCGCTCTGTGGGCTGTGCCAGTGTCTTGTTTTGCTTGTTTGTTTGTTTCCTTTTGTTTCCAGTTTGAAGCTCCCACCTGGGCTGTGTGGGCCGAATGAGTCACTCACTTCTCTCTTCCATGTGGGTGTTGGGAACCCTCTCCCAAGTGAGTACATGGGCTCATCATTTGGGCCCCTTGCTGTGGGCATGGCAATTCCTCTGTGTTTTAAGTGAGGGACTGTTTTAAGAACCTTCACAGGCCTTTAGATAAGAAAATGTCTTAATGACTCAGATAACCATGACGATGTGGTCACTTACCAAGAGCCAGACACCTTGGAGTGTGAAGTCAATCCAGAAGAAGACCGTCTCAGTCAGACATTGTTGATTTGAAATGTTTTTTTTAGTATATTGCTCCTTAAGACAAAAAGCTAGTTAAAAACTCCACTCAGCAATGGCCCAAGGACTGGAAAAGGTCAGGTTTCATTCCAATCCCAGAGAAGGGCAATGCCAAAGAATGTTCATACTACTGTACAATTGTGCTCATTTCACAAGCTAGCAAGATAATGCTCAAAATCCTCCAAGCTAGGCTTCAGCAGTATGTGAACTGAGAACTTCCAGATGTAAAATCTGGATTTAGAAAAGGCCTAGAGGAACCGGAGATCAAATTCCCAGCATTTCTTGGATCATAGAGAAAGCAAGGGAATTCCAGAAAAACTTCCACTTCTGCTTCATTGACTACGCTAAAGCCTTTGACTGTGTGGATCACAACAACCTGTGGAAAATTCTTAGAGATGGGAATACCAGACCACCTTACCTGCCTCCTGAGAAATCTGTATGCAGGTCAAGAAGCAACAGTTAGAACCAGACATGGAACAATGAACTGGTTCAAAACTGGGAAAGGAATATGTCAAGGCTGTATATTGTCACCCTGCTCATTTAACTTATATGCAGAGTATATCATGAGAAACACTGGGCTGGATGAATCACAAGCTGGAATCAAGATTGCTGGGAGAAATATCAACAACTTCAGATATGCATATGACACCACCCTAATGGCAGAAAGCTAAGAGGAACTAAAGAGCCTCTTGATGAGAGTGAAAGAGGAGAGTGAAAAACCTGGTTTAAAACTCAACATGAAAAAAATAAAGATCATGGCATCTGGTCCCACGACTTCATGCCAAATAGAAGAGGAAAAAGTGAAAACACTGACAGATTTTATTTTCTTGGGCTCCAAAATCACTGCGGATGGTGACTGCAGCCAAAAAATTAAAAGATACTTGCTCCTTGGAAGAAAAGCTATGACAAACCTAGACACCATATTAAAAAGTAGAGATATCATTTTGCCAATGAAGATCCATTTAGTCAAAGCTATGGTTTTCCAGTAGTCATGTACAGATGTGAGAATTGGACCATAAATAAGGCTGAGCACCAAAGAAATGGTTCTTTCAAATTGTGGTGCTGGAGAAGACTCTCAAAAGTCACTTGTACATCAAAGAGATCAAACCAGTCTTCCTAAAGGAAATCAACCCTGAGTATTCATTGAAAAGACTGATGCTGAAGCTGAAGCTCCAATACTTTGGCCATGTGATGCGAAGAGCTGACTCATTGGAAAGGACTCTGACGCTGGGAAGGATTAAGGGCAGAAGGAGAAGGGGGCAACAGAGGATGAGAAGGTTGGTTGACATCACTAACTCAATGGACATAAGTTGAAGCAAATTCCAGGAGATAGTGAAGGATAGGGAAGCCTGGCATGCTACAGTCCACGGGGTTGCAAAGAGTCAGACAGGACTGAGCGACTGAACAGCAACAAACAGGCCTCCAGAATTCTTAACTGTGGAGGCTCCACTTACCTCTTGTCAGACACATTAAAAACATACCCACACTTCACATCAATTACACCTTTTCTTTTTGCTGTAAGAGGGGATTTATTTTCGTAATTCTGCAGTTGAAAGTATTTCCATTAACAGTGTTTGTGGGTGTGCCTGTTATTTTAATTGTTGTTGTTTGTTACTTCAGAGCCATTAACATTCTTTTTTAGATCTGGAACATTGTCTGGGCCCTTGGAAATCTCCCAGGCCCAAGGGCTGAGCTCATGGTTCTGGAAAATAAACTAGCCAAGCCGAGACCTGCTTCTTTCTTTCCTCATCAGCCCTAGACAATTAAAGGGGGCCGGTTGGCGCCAAGCTGACCCCAAGCACAGATCAACATGGGCTCAAAAATAGGGTTGGCTGCTCTGGGTTTTGAGGCCTGGGTCACTCAGCGGAGTCAGAATACGCTTATACCCCTTGTTTTTAGATTAGCACTGAAGTGAAAGCCCCACATTATGAAAACTCTAGCGAAGCCAGATTACTGGGAACATGCCTGAGGCCTCTCAGAGGTCAGAGACCCCAGTTTGAGGCCCCTTGGGCTTCAAGGTCACGTCGCAGCACCTTGACCTGGGACCAGGTCCTCCACGAAGTGCAACTAGCTCTCCTTTTCAGAGGTTTTTCTCCCCGTCACTCAGCCAGCCTCTGATCCTACTGCTGTCTCTGCTCAGAAGGACCTCCTCGCAGCGTTTAGACTCTCTCATGTATTTGTTTCTAAAATAATTGGCTATTTACTTGGCTGCATTAGGTCTCAGTTGCAGCACGTGGGGGCTTCACTGGGTCCCGGGGGACCTTTCCTTGTGGTGCGTGGACTCTCTAGTTGCAGCACGCAGGCTTAGCTGCTCCACAACACGTGGGATCTTAGTTTCCCCGCCAGGGATCAAATCCGTGGCAGACGTTTAATCATTGAACCACCCCTAGATTCTTTTATTTTTTTAAGTTTTAAAACACTGTGCAGGTTATACATGTTAACTATAGGAAAATCAGAAAATATAGGTATATCAAAATAAAAATAGGAATGTTTTAAAAAAAAAAATCAGTGATCTCATCACAGAGAAATAGTCATGATTAACTGATTACTGGGCTTCCCAGGTGGCACGAGTGGTTTGATTGCTGGGTCGGGAAGATCCCCTGGAGGAGGGCATGGCAACCTACTCCAATATACTTGCCTGGAGAATCCCATGGACAGAGGAGCCTGGCAGGCTACAGTCCACGGGGTCACAAATAGTAGGCATGGCTAAAGGGACTTAGCACGCACATGCACGAGACTGATCATTGCTACATCAGTTCAGTTCAGTCGCTCAGTCATGTCTGACTCTTTGCAACCCCATGGACTGCGGCATGCCAGGCCTCCCTGTCCATCACCAACTCCCAAGGCTTGCTCAAACTCATGTCCATCTCATTGGTGATGCCATCCAATCATCTCATTCTCTGTTATCCCCTTCTCCTCCCGCCTTCGATCTTTCCCAGCATTTCCCGGTCTTTTCAAATGAATCAGTTCTTCGCATCAGGTGGTCAAAGTATTGGAGTTTCAGCTTCAGCGTCAGTCCTTCCAATGACTATTCAGGACTAATTTCCTTTAGGATGGACTGGTTGGATCTCCTTGCAGTCCAGGGGACACTCAAGAGTCTTCTCCAACACCACAGTTCAAAAGCATCAATTCTTCAGCGTTCAGCTTCCTTCACAGTCCAACTCTCACATCCGTGCATGACTGCTGGAAAAACCATAGCTTTGACTAGACGGACTTTGGTGACAAAGTAATGTCTCTGCTTTTTAATATGCTATCTATGTTGGTCGTAACTTTTCTTCCAAGGAGCAAATGTCTTTTAATTTCATGGCTGCAGTCACCATCTGCAGCGATTTTAGAGCCCCCCAAAATAAAGTCTGACACTGTTTCCACTCTTTCCCCATCTATTGCCCATGAAGTGATGGGACTGGATGCCATGATGTTAGCTTTCTGAATATCGAGCTTTAAGCCAACTGTTTCACTCTCCTCTTCCCCTTTCATCAAGAGGCTTTTTAGTTCCTCTTCACTTTCTGCCATAAGGGTGGTGTCATCTGCCTATCTGAGGTTATTGATATTTCTCCCGGCAAACTTGATTCCAGCTTGTGCTTCATCTAGCCTGGCATTTCACATGATATACTCTGCATAAAAGTTAAATAAGCAGGGTGACAATATACAACCTTGATGTACTCCTTTCCCTATTTGGAACCAGTCTGTTGTTCCATGTCTGGTTCTAACTGTTGCTTCTTGACTTGCATACAGATTTCTCAGGAGGCAGGTAAGGTGGTCTGGTATTCCCATCCCCATCTGTTTAAGAATTTTCCACAGTTTGTTGTGATCTCCACAGTCAAAGGCTTTGGTGTAATCAATAAAGCAGAAGTAGATGTTTTTCTGGAACTCTCTTGCTTTTTTTGATGATCCAACGGATGTTAGCAATTTGGTCTCTGGTTCCTCTGCTATTGCTACATATACTCTTTAAATTTCAGTTTTCCACATATTGCAATGAGTGCAATTTTTCAAATGAAGCAATATAAGTAAACAAAAAAAGGGAATACTATAACATATACTTGTAATAATCAAGTTTTGACAAAACAACACTTTTAGTATATTTGCATCAGCTCTTTTATTTATTTATTAGAATAAAAATCCTAACTGATTAGGGTTTGTTTTAATTTATTTATTTGGCTGCACTGAGTCTTAGCTGCGGCACATGGGATCGTGAATCCTCGTTGTAGCACGCAGGAGATTTTAGTTGGGGCACGTGGGATCAAACCTGGGCCCCCTGCATTTCGAGCATGGAGTCTGAGCCACTGGGCCACCAGGGAAGTCTGTTTAGCTTTTTTTTTAAAAAAAAAAAATCAAACTTAGCAGATATAACTGAAGCACTCGCCCCCAACATACACAAACCCGGTAACTCCTTGGCAGGCCCTCCACAGTGTTCCCCTACCAGAGTCAAACTCTCTCACAAAGCTGGGGTTTATCTTCCGAATCAATGCTCTGGATACTGTTAAACTTGAAATGAGCCGAGTCGTGCATATATGCCTTTGGGTCTGTCATGTCTTACAGATGTGTTCACGTGACCCGCGTCACCCAGGTTGCCCATTTACACCGCCAATCACGATTCTGTGGACTGAATGGACTGCAGGTTCTTTACCAGTTCCCCTGATGACTGATTGTGCAAACCATGCTACACGCTACCACTCTTGTGTTGGGAACATGAATGTCTTTGGGATCAATACCAAGGACAGAATTGCTGAGTTGTAGGACACTCACTGTGTTATAACCTTCCTTTTGTTTCATTCAATCACAAGTCATGAACATTTTTCCATTTCAATACTTAGCCCACATCAGTAGTTTTCCATGGCTATAGACATTCTGCCACAAATTCCTCAACATAATTATGAGGGGTGTAATTAGTTTCTATTAAAGTCTACTTGGTGAGGGAGTATCTTTGCAGCTATATATTTGTGCATCTTTAATTATTTCCGCAGGAGAAATGTATAAAAGTAGAACTTCTGGGTCCAAAGGGATATGAACTTTCTTTCTTTTTTAAAAAATATTTATTTATCTATTTGGCTCTACTGAGTAATGTGGGATCTTTAGATACAGGATGTGGCATCTGGTTCCCTGACCAGGGATTGAACCCAGGCCTCCTGCCCTGGGAGGATGGACTCTTAGCCACTGGACCACCACAGGAGTCCCCAGCACATGCATTTTCAAGACCAACTTCACTGAGAATTCTTGGACCAACTGCTCCTTCCACGAGCTCCCACCTCGTTCAAGGGGAGGACAGCCTGTTTCCCCAAATCTGGCCCACTGACCCCTTTAAGTAAAGCGTGTGCTCTGGAAATCTTGTCCTATACCTTCGCCTCACCCCTTCCTTCTCCTCCTTCAGCCACATTCTGGCCTGTGGACGTTCATAGCCCTGAATCACTCTTGTACAACATTCCTCACTTTCTCATTTCCTCCATAGCTATTTTGGTGTGTGATTTATCTTCCCGTCCAGATGTAAATATTTTAATGTCAGGAGCTCAATTTTCTTCAGTGTTATTCTTTCATAATTTATACACCTCCAAGGGGCACACACGACATGCACAATAAGCTCCACATACGGACTGTTAAAAAAATACCTGGAAGGCTAGAAAATACTTGATTAAGATGTTCCAATTCAATGAAGTTACTGCATTTCCATTCCGTTCCACCAAACTGACATTTGTTGATGAATCTCTCTGGGACAGGAGCTGTGCTAGGTCCTGGGGAACCAGAGGCAAAGAGGCCCTGGTCTCTGCCTACCAGGCATTCACAGTCAATTCAGTGTTGCCCTAACCATCCTCTCATGCAGGGCAAAAAGGGAAACATGATGTATTATCTCCAACCCCTGATTAAAGAAGAAAGGCTGTTTCACCCGGGAAAGACCCTTTACCCTGGCGCTAAAGTATAAGAAGGATCCGTCACATATGGATCTATGTTTTGGACAATCTGTTTAGCAGCCTCTTAAAAACAATGCAGAGATGCTCTTTTCCATGTGGATTTAATTCCTCCATCACATTTCAGAGGGGTAAGGACATACATCTCTTAGGGACTTCCCTGATGGCACTGGCACCCACTCCAGTACTCTTGCCTGGAAAAGCCCATGGATGGAGGAGCCTGGTGGGCTGCAGTCCGTGGGGTCGCTAAGAGTCGGATACGATTGAGCGACTTCACTTTCACTTTTCACTTTCATGCATTGGAGAAGGAAATGGCAACCCACTCCAATGTTCTTGCCTGGAGAATCCCAGGGATGGGGGAGCTTGGTGGGCTGCTGTCTATGGGGTTGCACAGAGTCAGACACAACTGAAGTGACTTAGCAGCAGCTGATGGCCCAGTAGTGAAAACTACATGCTTCTCCTGCAGAGGGGTGTGGTTCCATCCCTGGCCAGGGAACTAAGATCTGACCATGCCACACAGCATGGTCAATAATTAAAAAAAAGAAAATCATTCATAAGGGTCATTTTGGAAGATAATAGACATGGCGCCACCTCCTACACTGTGGGTGGGAATGTAAAATGATACGGCCACTTTGGAAAAGAGCTTGACAGTCTCTGAAAAAGCTGAATATACTGCTGACCACACAACCCAGGAATTCTACTCATAGACACCCAGGTATTCACTCCAGGGAAATGAATGTGTGTCCACACAAAGAATTTTAGGCAAATGTCCATAGCAGCGTTATTCTACAGAAAAAGCTGGAGGCAATCCAAAACTGAAAAGGTGAGTGGATAAAGAAAATGTAGCACAGCCATGTTAGAGGTTACTATTCAGCAATAAAAAGAAACAAATGACCAACCCTTGCAACACAGATGAAGCTCAGACTTCAGGCTCAGTGCAAGAAGGCTTCATATTACAGGATTCCATTTATGCAGCTTTCCCAGAAGAGGCAAAACTGGGGGGACAGAAAGCAGGTTGGTAACCGCCTGGGGATGAGGGTAAAAGCAGGAGCCCTTTTGTCAAGGCTATGGTTTTTCCAGTAATCATGTACAGATGTGAGACGTGAACCATCAAGAAGGCTGAGCGCTGAAGAATTGATGCTTTTGAACTGTGATATTGGAGAAGACTCTTGAGAGTCCCTTGGACTACAAGGAGATCCAACCAGTCCATCCTAAAGGAGATCAGTCCTGAGTGTTCATCAGAAGGACTGATGTTGAAGCTGAAACTCCAATATTTGGGCCACCTGATGTGAAGAGCCAACTCATTGGAAAGGACCCTGATGCTGGGAAAGATTGAGGGCAGGAGGTGAAGGGGATGACAGAGGATGAGATGGTTGGATGGCATCACTGACTCAATAGGCTTGAGTTTGAGCAAACTCCAGGAGATAGTGAAGGAAGCCTGGTGTGGTGCAGCACGGGATTGCAAAGAGTCAGACACAAGTAAGTGATTGAACAGCAAAAAGTGACTGAACCTGCAAAAAGGCCCGAGGGATCTTTTGGAAATGATTAAAGTTCTACAACTGGACTGTGGCAATGGTTGTGCAACTCTATGAATTTACTACAATTCACTGAATTATACACTTAAAATGGTGAGTTTTGTGGCATGTTAGTTACACCTTGTAAAGAGTTATGACAAAACACGAAAGACACAGGCCTTGCATTTGTGGGTTTTATCATTTAGTTAGGCAGAGAGTCAGTGGATCAGTCATTAAACCCCTAAGTATAGAATTATAAAATCTGCTAAAGAGAAGGAAGGAAAGACTGCGGGTGCAGCAACAGAAAATAAAAAGAGAAACCTCCTTGGAGAGGGTGGCCAGGGAAGGCCTATCTCAAGAGGTGTCCTTTGGACAGAGACCTGGGAAGGGCACTCCAGGTGAGGGGATGGCATGATTAGAGTTGGGGTGGGAAGTCTAGGAGCCTTACTTTTACACACTTGTGGTGGTGTTTAAAAGAGTTGCCCTGACCTGGTGACCACATGGCGCATGAGTGATGGGGCAGGGGTTTAAAACAACGTCTTCTTGTGCCTTAGGTTGGCATCAGTCTTCCTGCCAGTCTGTTCTTGCAGCCAATGCGATTGCCCCAGTCATACACCAGCTGCCCAGCCTGTCCACACTGGCCTGCCGCTGCCCAGGGCTTGGAGCACGGTGGGGCATGGAGGTACCTGAGGACGTGCTAGGTGAGGAGACGGCTGAGGTGTGTGTGAGCTCACGATACCCCGACACCTGCTGCCCATACTGTGAGTCACGGGCAGGGATGACCGCGGGATCCCACCTCACAGACTCAGCCAGGCTCAGGCGGTCCAGCGCCCAGGCGGGCTGTAGGCTCCAAGAAGAGTCACCTGCCCACACCTCCTCTCCACCTGTAGGACATAACGCTCTTTTTCTTTTAATTCTAATTTTTACCTTCCACCCTTTCCCTGTCTTTTTTTTTTTTTTTTGGTTTTAATTGAACATTTTATATAATTGCATTTTCTCTCCTTTCTTGGTATTTCAGCCATACTTTAAAAAAAATTTTATTTAATTGATTTATTTGGCTGCATCCAGTCTTATCTGCGGCAGGCAGGATCTTCCATCTCAATTGGGTCATGCAGAATCTTTTGTTGCCACATGCAAGATTTTCAGTTGCGGCATGTGGTATTGCTCAGGGATTGAAGCCAGGTCCCCTTCATTGGGAAAGCAGAGTCTTAGCCACTGGACCACCAGGAAGTTCTCCAGGATATAACGCTCTTGAGGGCAGACCTGGATTCAGATCTCCACAATGGCACTGCTGAGCCATGTGACCTTGGACTTCACTGAGCCTTGCTCTCCTCCTTTGCTGGATGAGGATGTTGGGGTATGGGAAAGTGTAGATCTGGGATTAGAACCCACATCCACTCAGCTATGAAGCCCTGGTTTCTCCACCATGCCATATGGGCTGGCTTCTTGCGATGGCCCTCACTGAGGGGCTAGTTCAGTGTTCTCAGGCCTGACCGTGCAATCAGATCAAACCTGGGAGTTTGGTGAACTTTGGGATCCACCCTTAGAGATTGGTTTAATTGCCCTCAGGTGGGGCCCAGGGACCAGTACATTTTAAAAGCTCCCCAGACAATTCAAACAGGTTGCCAGAGTTGAGAATCACAGATCCAACCCCTTCATGTTCTTGGTTTTACTTTTTTAAAAATCCCTTTATTTTAGAGACAAGGAGATGGAGGCACAGACTGTGAATGACTGTCCCCATCCCGAGATCCCCCAGCTGTTTTCAGCTGAGCTGAAACTTTTGAATTCTCCCCTGTGCATGAAAGAGCTACAGTGCAGTTATATAAAGCCTCAGTGAAGAACCAGAGCTTTGTAATCAGATAGTTGTTCAGTTGCTCAGTCATGCCAGACTCTCTGCAACCCCATGATGGCAGCACACCAGCCTTCCCTGTCTATCACTATCTCCTGAAGTTTGCTTAAACTCATGTCCATTGAGTCCGAGATGCCATCCAACCATCTCATCCTCTGTTGTCCCCTTATCCTCCCGCCTTCAATCTTTCCCAGCATCACGGTCTTTTCCAATGAGTCAGTTCCTCACATCAGGTGGCCAAGGTACTGGAGCTTCAGCTTCAACATCAGTCTTTCCAGTGAATATTCAGGGTTGATTGAGGTGGATTCAATCCCAGTTGTCACTTATAGGCTGCCTGGCCGGGGAAAAGTCACCTCATCTCTCTGACCCTCAAGATCTTCATCTGTGAAAATAGGGGTTATGTGAAGGCTAAACCAGATACGTGTGAGTGGAGAGGAGGTGCTTATTGATGGGACTGCATTCTCCAGAAGAGGCCTTCCGTACAGCTCGACGGATGTTTCTTAAGCACCAGCTACAGGTAGGCCCCTGTTTCTGGGGTTACAGAGCTGGGAGCAGACAGAGGAGACAGGAAACAGGCTGGGCTGGACAGAGTGGAGGGACTCTGTTAGCCATTTAACATAGGCTGTGGGAGCCCCAGTCAGACTTGAGGTGGGGCACGGCGTGTAGGGTACAGTGTGACTCCATCAAAGGCCTCTTTCCTAGGACCCTAGGTTTGGGGAAGTGAACATTGATCAAACAACTACTTTACATTAAGTCTTTTGCTTTTGTTGGCTCACCTGAGCTTCAAAACAGCCCTTCAGGACAGGCCAACATCTCTGGTGTTTTCAGTTCAGTTCAGTCGCTCAGTCGTGTCTGATTCTGTGACCCCATGGACTGCAGGACGCCAGGCTTCCCTGTCCATCACCAGCTCCTGGAGTTTACTCAAACTCATGTCCATCGAGTCAGTGATGCCATCCAACCATCTCATCCTCTGTCATCCCCTTCTCCTCCCGCCTTCAATCTTTCCCAGCATCAGGGTCTTTTCCAATGAGTCAGTTCTTTGCATCAAGTGGCCAAAGTATTGGAGTTTCAGCTTCAGCATCAGTCCTTCCAATGAATATTCAGAACTGATTTCCTTTAGGATAGACTGGTTGGATCTCCTTGCAGTCCAAGGAACTCTCAAGAGTCTTCTCCAACACCATAGTTCAAAAGCATCAATTCTGGCGTTTTAGAGAAAGCAGAGACATTACTTTGCCAACAAAGGTCTGTCTAGACAAGGCTATGGTTTCTCCAATGGTCACGTATGGATGTGAGAATTGGACTGTGAAGAAAGCTGAGCACCGAAGAATTGATGCTTTTGAACTGTGGTGTTGGAGAAGACTCTTGAGAGTCCCTTGGACTGCAAGGAGATCCAACCAGTCCATTCTAAAGGAAATCAGTCCTGGGTGTTCTTTGGAAGGAATGATGCTGAGGCTGAAACTCCAGTACTTTGGCCACCTCATGCAAAGAGTTGACTCATTGGAAAAGACTCTGATGCTGGGAGGGATTGGGGGCAGAAGGAAAAGGGGATGACAGAGGATGAGATGGCTGGATGGCATCACCGACTTGATGGACGTGAGTTTGAGTGAACTCTGGGAGATGGTGATGGACAGGGAGGCCTGGCGTGCTGCGATTCATGAACTGAACTGAACTGAGAGATGAGGTTCAGAGAGGTGTGGAACCTTGGCTAGGCTCCCTCAGCTAAAGACAGAATCCACTTAAAGAGTCTGACTCCAGAGTGGGATCTCATCCCACGGTCCCTAGCCCTAATCCGATGGGGTGTTTGGGGGCTCCCAGCCCATCATCCTTGCTCTGACTAGTTGGGCAGTCTCTGAGGAGCTCTCCCCTTGACTCAGTGGGGCTGGGCAGCTGGTCTGCTTCGAGGGCATCTGGCTCGATGCCTTTTTCCTGTCCCCACCTGTTCCCCCAGCCGAAAGTCAAGGACACCCTGGAGTGGGAAACAGCACCTGGCCTGGGATTGCTTCTGAGAATATAAGCACTCAGGTTTCAGGATAAAAGATACTTTCCCGAGTGGCAAGACACACTCCCAGCCCCAGCTCACCCATGGTCCTCAGTGCCATAAACACACCGGACACTGGAGCCTTCTTCCTGTCCTCCTGTGTCCTGCCCACATCCGGGTCTGTGCACAGGTGGCTCCCACCGCCTGTTCCCTTCCCTGGCTGTGTGACTCCATCCATCACACTCAGGGACTCCCTCTACAGTGCCCTGACCTCCCTGCCATGTGGAGTGTCTCCAGAACCCAGCACCTCTTCCCTGTGTGATCAGTCACCTTTGCTCAGTTGGTCTTGACCTCCTCTTCCTGCTGCCTGATCCAGCTTGCCCACCTTGGCCCACTCTACTCCATTCCCTTTCCCATTTCTCTATGACTTGACTCTCTTCAGCTGTCAACCAACACATTCACGTGACAAAATGTTTTTGTTTACGATCAACATCTTCTCCACTTACCAAAATGCAGTGAAGTGGCTGCTCGGCATTAAAGCAAACATTATAAAACATGAGTTTGAAAGAGGTTGAAAGCCATTAGAAAGAGATAGGGAGAGATCTTTTTGGGCTTCTGGACTGAATTAGTAACTGAAGTGGAATATGTAACTTACCCAAGGGTGTCCTAGCAGCCAAAGCAAAAGGGGAAATATACTGGGCCAGAGCAGTCTGGTTCTGGGGTGACTTGGTTCCTTGAAAAACCACACCTTACCCCCTCGACTGATAAGGGCTGTAGATAAAAAAACTGCTACTGGCAGGGGAGACCTTTGAGGAAGCGGGTTTCCAGGCTCTGCATTCCTGTCCCTGCTGGCAGTCTCCGTGCTCATCCTAGCTAATTCTCGGGAATTTCTTCTGCTTCACTGCTCCAACCTGGCCTACTTTCCCCAGCTCTGGGCTCCCCGAAAGTAGTGGGCCTCGCATCTGAGAAATGTCCAAACTTGGGCCAGGTGACCACCGTGGGGGAAGCGGCAAAGATTTAGAAACTGAAATAGGGACTAGAATAGACGATCGATTCAGGTCCAGCCCTCAGGGTCTGCGAATTCATGCCTGGGTAACCGAGATGCAGCCCAGATCCCCAGCCAGCTCTGGTTCCTGTATGCTCCTTCAGAGAACACAAATTCACACATCACAACTTAAAAGCTGCCTTACTCTCGGTTAGTGACCATGTTCCACGCAGCTTCAGGCTCTTCACGTAGAAAACAGGGGTGATACTGATCACAAGGACTCATGGAGTCCATGACAGTGCCTGTCTAACTTTTATTTACGTATTTTCCTACATGATCAGAAGCAGAAAGGGTTTTGAAGCTCCTTAAAAAATAAACAACAACAAATAGAACTAAGCCACTACATTAACCAGAAGATTAAAATCAGAAAAGTTATTTCAGGGACTTCCCTGGTGGTCCAGTGGTTAAGACTCTATGCTCTCCCCTACCCCACGCCACCCCCACCCCAAAGAAAAGAAAAAGAAAAGCTATATCATCCCTGCTCCCTACTTTCTGGCTACGTGACCTTGGGCAAGTTGCTTTGCCTCGCTGAGTCTTGGTTTCCTCATTTGTAAAATGAGATAACAGTAGTACCTTCCCCCAGTGGGGTTATTCTAGAATTAAACAGTATGGAAGAAGAATTAGCACAATGTCTGGCATATAGTAAGTAGGCAATGCATTTTAGCAATTATTATTATTATTATGTAATCTCAGTTTTTGTTTATAAGAAAAGTAATCTGGGTAAAAGCTGAGGCACTTTGAGGCCAGTCTCAAATCCTATTGAATTAGAAAGAAATATCATTTCCTTTCCCCACCAAAAAAAAAGCAATTCAAATGTTTATTCAGTGCTTTCGAAAATGTTAAAGATTTCATTTCACGCATAATATCAACAGAACTTCTTAACATTCCTTTTCCTCTCTTTGTTCGTCTTCTCTTCTTCCCTCCCACCCTCTGCACACAGCCCACACGTCTGTATTCCGAGTCCCTCGAGTGTTTTCCCAAACCTCAGGCTGCACAGCTCTGTTTCCCTGGCTCCTGCTCCAGCCTCTCGCATCTCCTCCCCTCCAGCATCCTCTGCCCTGTCTCTCCTGGCTTGTGTCTTTCTCCTCCCTCATCCTGTTACTCAGATCCACAGGACAAAGCCAGGCTGAAGATACCTGAACTACAAAGTTTTCTTCCTGAAAGGTAGGAGGGGGCCTTCTCTGGTGGTCAAGAGGCTGAGATTCTGAGCTGATCGGAGATCCTGCGTGGTGCAACTAAGATCTGGCCCAGCCAAATCAAGAAGTATTTTTTTTTAAAGGCAAGAAACCAAGGAGGCTATGAAAAGTTAATGTGTTTCCTCTCACAAAACAGACACACATCTATTAATGCAGCTCAATGCAAGACTGTTATCAAGGAGTTAGCAGTGGTTAATATTTGAGGAACAGGGTTATGAGGGATTTTTTTCCCCATTGTACTCATTTCCATATTACTTACATTATTTTACAGTCAGCATGCAATAATTGCCCTTGAGATCAGAAAAAAACAGATTTTCTTAATTTTTAAAATTAAATATGGAAATCTGGGCAAAGGGAGATAATAGCACAAAAAGTAACGGGAGGACTTCCCTGGTGGTCCAGTGGTTAAGAAATCTGCCTGCCAATGCACGGGACACAGGTTCCATCCCTGGTCCGGGAAGATTCCACATGCCAAGGGGTAGCTAAGCCCCCTCCGAGGGGTAACTACTGAAGCCCACACATCTAGGTCCTGCGCTCTGCAAGGGGAGAAGCCGCTACAATGAGAAGCCCCTGCTTGCCACAACTAGAGAAAGCCCACATGCAGCAAGGAAGACCCAGTGCAGCCATAAATAAGTATATAAATGTTTTTTAAGTAAAGGAAAAACAGGTATAATGTGAGCATCCAAAATATGTTCCAACGGTCCTGTATTTAAATCACGCAAAGAGCCAAGTGTGGGGCCCAGTGCACATTTGATAAATAGCATCTACTGTTGGTCAGGACTTAATGGACCTACAATCCCTCACAGAAATTCAAACTGCCCAGTTGAATCAGAGTAGCTAGTGGCCCAAGGAGAAAAGGGTCAGGCTGGAACATCCTGGTCCCCAGCCCCATCCCAGGCAACCTCTCTACAGCGTTGGAGGAGTCAAGAAATAGTCTAATTGGATCTGACAAGCTCTATCTGCCCTCCTGGACCAACCTCCTAACGGGCTCCTTCTTACTACATCCTCTTAGACAGGCTGGTGGGTGGGTGGGTGTGATCGGGGAGTCTGTTCCTAGAGAGTCTGGTGATACCCCTCCCCCAGGAGCTCTAGACTATAGTTTCAGTTGTGTTATGGAAGACGAGACAAAATAAAACACTGAATAGCTCTTATAATGAATCTCATTTTGTCTGCGGACCTGAAGCTGTCCAATTTATCCAGACCCTGACTTGGTATGTGGTATCAGCAACCCCCTACCCAAATCAGTCAACCACTAAGGATTCCTTGGGTACCTACTGTATGCTAGACATTAACATTACCGTCAAGATGATGACAGAGGAAAAGTGGAGGAGGAATACCAATAAAAACTGTTGCCATTTATCGAAGGCCTATGAAATAAAGCCTCTCCACAAATTCGGGAGGATTCTTCTTGGACCTGCATTGGGAAGATCCCCTGGTGAAGAAAACGGCTCCCTACTCCAGTATTCTGGCCTGGAGAATTCCATGCATAGACCATGGGGTCAGAAAGAGTCGGACACGACTGAGCGACTTGCACTTTCACTTTTCACACTTCTTGGATCTTGATGAGTCCCGAGGCTGGGATAGCTAGAAATCCCACAGACTCAAACACCAGGTACCTCTGAGACCCTCAGGCTCAGTGGCCCGGCCAATCAGAACCCTTGGTCACACTGATTGGCCAAGGCATGGATACATATTTCAGTAACAGCCAATGAGACTTGGTTTGGGGAACGCTGTTAGAACTTCTGGGAAAAGAGTCTGTTTATGCCGGAGCGGCCGGAGACTAGGAGGCATGGCTAGTGCTGCTGGCAGCCACTTTGTGATCAGGAGGAGAGCCTGCCAGAGAATGAGATCAGTAGAGAGGGAAAGAATCTTGAGGGACCAAGAGATTGACCTTGAATCCTGACGACATCATCTGAGCTCCTCAGTGCAGCCATACCTAGAGCTTGCTCGACCCTGTCCTTACCAGTTTAAGGTAGGTTTTCTGCCAGTTCAAGCCCTGATGCTCTGACTACTGTACCCAGAAACCTGAGTGCTTGGCAGAAGCATCCTCAACATCCAGTCTATAGGAGCCTGACAAGGGAATCGGGTTCCCCTGCCACACAGCTGCCCACGTTTCTGTCAGCAAAGAGAGCCCACAAACACCAACAGAAGCAGTATGGCGCCAGAATGAAGGAGCAAGTCCTCTTAGACTCACTGTGCCACCTTGGGGGAGTCGCTTGCCCTCTATGGATGTTCATTTTCCTCACCTGTAACAGGGGGCTAGGGTGGGAATCATGGCATCTGTAGAGTAGGTTTGTTTCCATCAGGCTGTTTGGGGAGGGGAATACTGGGGACCCCAGAGGAGCTGGGGGTGAGGGTCAGAATGGGCGGCACACCTCCCTGCTGTGCCCCGAGCAGCATGAAGGCCAGGATCTGTCTTTCCCAGGCAGCCTGGTGGGATGGAGCAGAGAAGACCCAGCCCAAGCGCTGAAAGTGCTCAGTTCTAGCCCTGGTGCTTCCGCCAGAGCAGGGTCTGCCTCTGGCTACCCGCCTCCCCTGCCGGTGTGTCCCCTTCAGAAGTGGAAAAGCCAGGCCCCTTCTCGGTGTTCTGGAAGAGTCAGGATCCTGTCCTGTTCACTGTTGTACATCCCCAGCACTCAGCCCAGCTTCTGCCTCACTGATACAGCAATCCAGGATGCCCATCATGCGAGCGAAAGAACCGCGGTCAGGATACCTGACCTTTCTTTTCCTCTTTAGGGAACATGCTGTTGGAGTATGACACATACAGAAAGAAGGCACAGATCCTAAGAGTCTTCACAGACAGCACATCCCTGTGCCTAGCCCTCCCATCCGCAAGCCACCCTCTACCAGCACCTGGAAGTCCTGCAGTGCCCCCTTCCAGTCATTCCTTCCACAGAGGCAAGGCTGGCCTGACTTCTGACAGCGTCAAGGTGCTTTGGACTTTATAGAAATGGAGTAACGCTCAACGTTTTCCAGTGATTCATAGCTTACAAAGAGCCCATGTATACAATAACTCATTAAATCTTCACATCAGTACTGAGGGGTAGGCAGGAATTACAAATCCTACTTTACAGAGGAGAAAACCAAGGCTCAGACAGAAGGGAATCCCCTGAATTACATCACTCGTAAGTGGACTGCCAGGATAACTGGTTCCATTTTCCGGTCTCCCCGGATCTCAGAATGTCCCTCCAGACATTAGGGTGCAGTTCCCAGGAATGGTCTGGGCAGCTGATAGTCTAAGTTACCAGTCCTCCAGGATGGAGAGAAGGCGCAGACCTTCAGTCCAGAGAAGATCTGGTCACCTTCAGGGCAGGGCCCACCTCTGCCTTCTTTCAATCCGTGGCACTCAACAAACTTTGTGAATTCTGGCAAGTGGCCCCCGTCCCTGTCTGCTTCCCTCCACGCTGGAGAATTCAGAAGGCTGTTGAATGGAAACAGGGAGTTATTTCCCCAGACCCCTCCCTGCCCTCCAGGTGGCCACATACACTGCCCAGGTCCCATGGTCCCATTTAGCTCCTGGCACCATGTGCCCAGACCTCTCCTTTGCAGAGTCACTCTGGACCAGCTCCTCCCCCCCCAATCTACCTCTGTCCCCCATGGCTGCTTGGCAAGATTCTCCAGGTCTTTCCTTCTGGCCTCATGAACTCATATACATCCTTCAGTGCCCCAACCCCCATGTCCTCTGGAATGTCTTTGTTTCTCCTAACCATCCACTGATCATAGAAATTAACCCACATTAATTTCTCTTTCTCAACACAACACAATCACAAAGTCACATGGACAAAACACACTCTGGCTGTATCTTTTTCTCTCTCTTTTTCACAAACTGGGCTGCATATACAGTTGTACCAAATAACAGCCACGGCTCTCGCAGGTCTGCACATGCAAACAAGCACAGGCTACACCACAAAACCACAGGGTTTGGTTTCTACTTGTTTACAGCTGAGACACAGAATGTCTTTCTACCATACCAACGCGTGTGCACAACAGGTCCAAGAGTACAGATCACACACCATACAGATACACAGACACACACTTCCCTCACTCAGGCAATCACACAATCACATGTAGAGACAGTCCGTCCCTGACATACAGACCAGTGCAGGTGCGGAGAAGCACCAGTCCTTCTCTCTGGCTCCTTCCCTCCTCTTCTCAAGCCTCTCTCACTCTTACACACACACACACACACACACACACACACACACACACACACACACACACACACACATCCTCCTTCCCTCTTACACACCCACACACACACAGCCCACCCACCCCCACACGCACAGCCCACGTAAACACGCACGCACACACACACCCTCCTTCCCTCTTACACACACACACACACACATAGAAGCACGCAGTAACAAACCCTCATAGTCAGTCTCTGCCTTCCGTCACACAGAAACACATAGGCGCGCACGGGATCCATCACACACACACACACACACACACACACACTCTCTCTCTCTCTCTCTCTCTCTCTTCCCTCTCACTCTTATACACACACGGGCGCGCGCGCAGCTGCGATGTCCTGGCTCATACTCCGTGCAGGCACCAAGCAGGAAGACAAAGGTCGCCGAGGCTCCCGGCGCCGCGCAACGAACGCAGCTGAGCGGCTCCCTGGCCTTGGCCGGCCCCGAGCCGGGTCTCGGCGAGGTCTGGAGCCCGCGCCCGGCGCCGGAGCCCCAGCCCGGGTCGGCCTTCGGGGGTGCGCACGCGGCCCCCGTGGCCGCGGCCCCGGCGCGCCGAGGGTTAAGGCGCGGGCGCGGGGGGGGGGCGGCCCCGGGCGTGATTGGCCGCGCCGCCCGGGCCCGCACCCCCGCGCCCCGCCATTGGCCCGTCGGCGGGCCCGCCTCCCGGGGCTCGTAGCGCGAGCCGCGCTCGCCCTCGGGGCCCAACCTCGCTGTCCGGGCAGCGCGGCCGAGCGCCGGGAGTGGGGCCGGGAGCGCGGCGCGGGGCCGGAGCGGAGCGCGCGAGCGATGGTGAGTGCCGCGCCCGGCCCGACTCGACGGCGCCCGGGGGGGGACTCGGGGCCGGCCCGGCGCGCGGGGGGCCTGGGCGCCGGCTGCGGCTGTGGGAAGGCGTGCAGTCGGGGGGCGCGCGGGCCGCGCTCGGCTCGCCTTGCGGCGCCGCGCTCTGTTCCGTCGGGGGCGGCTGGAGGGGTCGGGGTGCCGCTTCGATTCGTGCTCCCTTGGTGTGGTTTTGCGCTGGGGCGTTCGGAAGTCCGTGAACGCGGCTGGGCTTGGAGACCCTCGGCGGGTTCCGTAAGGGGGTCGGGGACCATCCGAAGTGCTGGATTCGGTAGGACCTGAGTGTCCCGGGACTCTGAGGCGGGGCTGGGGCTGGGGCTCGGCTTGGAGCGTCGCGGGTGGCTGCGCCGAGAGCTTCGGAGGAGTAGTTCGGGCGCCCTGGGACTGCGGATCCACTATGCCCTGAGGGTTGAGAGTGGATGCTGTCAGAGACCAGGGGCCCCTGGGGGGACCCTAAGCCCAGCGATCTGGTCTCCCCAGCATGTCCCAGTAATGGGTCTTCATCGGAGGGGGTTGCTGAGGCCACTGACTCGGATGGGCAGTGGCACCAGGGAGAAGGGACGTGGGGACATGGGGGGGGGGCGGGGGAGGTGGGTGGCAGTGTTTCTGAAGTCCCCGGAGAGAAATCCATTTGGTCAGGCTGAATTCGTTGAGGCTGTTTTAGAGAGGAGGGTTGTTCTGGAAGGAAAGCCATGATCTTTCAGTGTCTCTCTGGGGCCTGGTGGCCACTTTGCCATTATGGAGGCCAAGGCCACCTCCTTCTCCGTGGCTTGTTTTCTCCAAGGGCAGGCCCCTCCGATTCTCTCTCAAGTCCTGCTCTGTGTCCTGTGGAGTGGATACAGGGCTCTGCGTAGGGCCTGAGGAGGGCATGAGCCAGTGATGGTGGCTACCAGTCCCGCGGAATATCCCGTTCTTCTTCCCTTCAAGCCAGTCCCCTCTTTTCTCGCCCAGGAGTGTCTGCCTCCCCTGCACCACCACGAGCCACTCCAGAGTCAGTAAGAATGAAGTTATGACTTGACTCTGTACCTAGAGGTGCTTAGAGACCATCTTGGATCCAACCTACCTCTTTGATCAGGGACCTCCCCCCTGGACTGCCCTTCTTGAACAGTTGCAGTGGCAGGGTGCTCACTCCCAAGTGGATCGGCACTTGATTTAAAGCCTCAGTATATGGGAAATAAAAAAAGGGTGACTTCGAGCTCGTATCATCATCCACTCTGCCTCCAAGCCCACCCTGACCTTAGTTACTCAGAAAGAGAAATTTATCCTTCTCAAAAATCAGTTAAAGAAGGAGAGGTCACTTTGCCTTGGTGACACTTTTCAGAGCCTTACAGCCTTCCAGCCTGTGAGAGAGACCCCTGGTTTTGTCCTCAGACAGACTTGGGTTTGAATTCTGGTTCCTGTACTTCCCCAGAGGGACAGGTGACATCATCACCTCTGAGTTTCTGTTTCCTCTTCATCTGTGAAATGAGATGATATATCTTATCTCTCAAGGATGGTGTACAGATTTGGTGAGCCAACCCAGCAAGAGGGCTTTACTTGAATACAGCTTAGTTTCCTTTCTGATACAACCTTAAGCTCAAGGTGGGAAGTTCTGCCTGAGATCTAACCTATTTGCTAAGTACAGAAGAAGGATTCAAGTTTACCATGTGGGGAGAAAAAGGGGAGGGTGATACTTGGAAAATCAGGCATTAGCTCATCATTCAACAAAGATTTATTGAGCTCTTCTATACGCCAAGTCCTGTCTAGAGAGGAAAACAATGGTCATAAACACCATGGTAAGAGTGCTTGCGTGGGACTTCCCCTGGCCACCCAGTGGTTAGGGGCTGCGCTTCCACTGCAGGGCACCCAGGCTCAGTCCCTGGTCAGGGAACTAAGATCCCACATGGCACAGAGCATGGCCAAAAAAAAAAAAGAGGGCTTTCATTAGTCCATAAATGTCCACACCATCCTCAGGCTAGGTGGCATGTCTTTAGGAGAGGTGGTGCAGTGCTGCCAGGGGAGGGCTCCTTCTGGATGGAGAGGTGGGAGAAAGCTTCACCGAGCAGGTGGCATCTGAATTGGAAAGAACATCCCAGGTCAGGGCACCTGTGTGAGCAGAAGCGTGGGAGTGTGGGAAGTACTCTTGGAAAGGGCTCAGTGGGGCTTGCTCGGCATATGGGCAGCAGAGCGGCAGGAGAGAGGAGAAGGTGGCAGGGGACGCTGCTGGGGCTGGATGGTGGGAGGCTGGGGCAGGCCGAGAGGCCAGAGCTCCACGGTGGGTAGTTGGTCCACTGTGAGCGGGTGGGAAGAAGGCTGACGTCAGGCTCCTCGGCCCCTGTCATTTTGGTTTCTCCTAAACACCAGGCCCTGTGCTCATTCCTGAGGTGGGGGTGATTCAGGGCTGCTAGAGTGTTTATTCCTTGGCTCTCCTGCTCCACGGGTCTTAAACAATTCAGCGTTCTTGCCAGCATTGCCAAGTTTCCTCTGGCCCCTGGGTTCCTAACGGGGCTCTGCTCGGACAGCGCGTGGGCTGTTTCCTGTGTCCTGCCTCCATCTCCTTGACGGTCCCCAGCTCCCCGCCTTGGTCTCTAACCCCCTGGCAGGGAGTCAGCGCTGTTCTCAGAGGTTTCAAGTAGACCACCGGCAGGCTTGGGAGATGAGGGTTCTCAGGAGGCTTTTTGTGCCTTCTGTCTCTGGTTGTCCTTATACTGCCCAGCAGCAGGCACAGAGAGGCAAAGGACATTGTCCAGGGTCACACAACAAGACGGTACCAGAGCACGCACAAACCTCCTGGATGTCTGGGGGGTTCCCAGACAGACAGGTTGGGGGAAGGAGGCCCAGCCTGCTCTTGTGGAGCCCTGAGAATGTTTCTTTAGCTTCCCAACTAGGGGCTGAGCTGGAGGGTCGGCAGTCATTTTTACTGTAAGTGGCTGAGCTGAGAACCGGGTCTAGCTCCCAAGGGTCAAGACTGGGTGTACCACCCACTTGCTGCGTGACTTTGGGTCAGCTGTTCCTTCCCTCTGTGCCCTCTTTCCTGCCAAGTGCAACAGATTTGCTCCTTGTCAGGATCACAGGCCAATTCCACCGAGTACGCGACATAGAAATGTTTCACAAGCTGTTGAGAACTTGAGGGAAAGTATGATTGATCGGGAGGAGGAGAAGGGGACGACAGAGGACGAGATGACAGAGGATGGCATCACTGACTCAATGGACATAGGTTTGGGCAAGCTCTGGGAGATGGTGAAGGACAGGGAAGCCTGGCGTGCTGCCGTCCATGAGGCTGCAAAAATCGGACATGACTGAGCGTGGGAACAACAACAAAATCACTGACTGAGGATAGGAGGCCAGCCCCACGCCCCCTGAGCCAGTCTGCAGGGAGTTCGGAGTACAAAGTATCTTTCCCCAGGGTGGCCAGGCCACTGTGCTGTTGGGTTATTGCTTATAGGCACCTTATTAACTGTTGTTAAAGAATAGATACATTGTTTCCCAGATGGAATTGGAGAGACCAAGCCCTATACAGGGGAGAAGCAGGACTTAAGTAGTAGGAGGGCTAAGGGGTGGGTTCAGCAGAAAGTTGCAGGCTTGGCCTAGACAGAAACAGCTTGGCCAAAGTCCACACTTTGCTGTCAGCGGTGACAGCAACAAGGGAGGAGCCATCAGCAAATGTTTACGACTTTTTGTTCCCCTCAGTTTTTTCTTTTCGGTTAACTAGGTAAGCGCCTTGCCCTGGTCAAAGTGCTGCATTCATTCACTTGTCCGCCCATTCATTCATTCACCAAAAAAGTATGCCTGGCATAGTGCCAGGAGCTGGGGCTGCGGGCTTCAGTGTGGATGAGACTGGGAGGTCTGTTTTTCAGTCTGGCAATCAGGAGATATGAAGTAGGAAATTACAAGTGTGATTTCTGTTACCAAGGAGACACACAGGGTGCTGTGGCACAGATAGGGCAACCTGGGGCCGGAGAAAGGCTGCCTTAGAGGCCATGCCATGAAGGTTGTGGCCCTAAAGAATGGGTGAGACCGGGAAGAGCATTCCAGGCGGGGGAAGCAGTAAGTGGGAGATGGGACAAAACTTGATGCTCTCAGGAGTTAATTCGCCTGCAGGCTCAGAAGATGACGCTTGGGAGGTGGCTGGGGTGGACGTGTGCAGGGAGGGCCGGGTTCAGGATTTGGGGCTGGATCCTAAGGGCAGTGAGGGGAGTGACGTGGTCAGGTCTGCATTTTTGAGATCATCGCAGAGGCTGCTTTGCGGAGAATGGAGGGAAAGGGCAAGGCTGGAGGCCAAGAAACCCATTAGGAGACCACCGGAGCGGCCCCAGGAGAGACCACAGTGGTCTGAACACCCCCTGCTGCCCCCCAACCCTACCCCACACTCCCATCATGCTGCCCAGGGTGTGCAGTGCGCCGAGGAGGGGTTCTGGCCCTAGAGGTCTCCCAGAGCCCCCTGCCCTGTGGGCGTGGACCTTCCTCTTCTCCTGCTTTCATGCAAATAACTAGCAGGTCTCCAGGAACTTTGGTCTAACAGAGGAGAAAGGCGAAGTTTCCAAAAAGTTCTGAAACAAGGTAGAAAATGGGGATGCAGCTTCAAGGTCCCCCTGGCCATGGGGGTGTATCAGGGAAGGCTTTCCAGGGGAGGCGGCATTTGAACTGCTTCCTCGGGCCACAGTGAATGGAATGGAAGGCTTTAAAGGAGCTAGGCTTTGGAGAGAGGACAGTAAGGAGATACTGACTCACTGGGAAAGACTGTGATGCTGGGAGGGATTGAGGGCGGGAGGAGAAGGGACGACAGAGGATGAGATGGCTGGATGGCATCACCCACTCAATGGACATGGGTTTGGGTAAACTCCGGGAGTTGGTGATGGACAGGGGAGCCTGGTGTGCTGCAGTCCATGGGGTCGCAGAGTCAGACACGACTGAGGGACTGAACTGAACTGAAAGAGGTATAGTATGGCAGGGGGCAAAGTTTAATGAGTAACCAGTGCTGACTGACCCCCACTGCCAGAGGGGCCGCTGGGAGTCAAGACCCGCGGGTCCTGCCCTTTACCCAGTGGTCCTGAGGATGGGGTGCCCGGGCCTGTCTCAGCTCACTGACAAGCCTCAGAAAGGCTCCCTCTCCCCACAGGCCTCCTGGTGGGGGAGTTAGTGAGGGGCAGATGTAAACAGAGGAACAAGTTTCTGGAAAACATTCAGGAAATAAGCTGAGGGAGGATCCAACTTCAGGGAGGTGGGCCTGGCTGCTCGATCTCCTTAAAATCTTGAAGTGCTTGTGTTAAAGAGGGATTAGTAACCACCTAATTCAACAGCCCTGGTTTATAGGAGGAAAGACTGAAGGGTAACGTGAGCGTCTACCGTGTGCCTGGCACTTCCATGTCACCCTTGTGACCATCACACCAACTGCAGGGAGCAGCTTCATCCCCATTACGGACCTGGGAAGGCTGAGGCTCAGTGACCAGTTAGGGAGTTAGGACCTGTAAGCGGGCAGCAGCCTCCTGATTACTCAAGATTCTGGCTTCAGTCCCACACTGTCACTGGATTTGGCAGAAACGGCCTTCCTGGGAAAACCCCTGGGGACGAGGATGGGACTGTTGGGCAGTGGCCTGAGGCCCTGGGAGCTGGTCGGGGCTGGACGCTGGCCAGGCTGACATATTGATTACCTTTCACCTTTGCCCAGCACTTGACAGTTGGTGAGGTCCTTCCGCCCACCCCCTTCACCACCTGCCCGTGATCCCACGGCCAACAGGTGGCCAAGCCAGGGCTAAAACCCAGGCCCGTGTTCCCCAGCCCAGACCCCTATCTCCCAGCTCCCGACACTGCCCTGGGGGCTCTAGACCAGGTTCCCAGTAGCCCCTGGCTGGAGACGTCCCCAGCCTCCTGACCATGCTCCCCGAGTGTAAGGAGCGGCCCCTGACCCAGAAGACAGACCCTCCTCTTCCCCAGGCTCCTCCCCACCAGCTCCTCCCCTCCGAGCCAGGGCAGCAGGCAGGAGTCGGGTTACAGGGTAAACACCGCCGTCAATATTTAGCTTGCCTGCATCTGGAGCCTGCCTCCCACACGCCGCCCCCAGGTGTGCGGGCCTGCCCCGAGCTGGTCACCGAAGGCAAGGCCGAGGGCAGAGATGTAGCTTCAGCCTGCGGCCCTCCGCAAGACGTGCTTAGTTTTCCCATCTGTAAAATGGCGTGGCTGGAACAGACTGATTCAAGGGGCCCTTTTCAGCCGTGATATGCAGGATTCCAAGCGTGATGCTCTGGTTCAGAGCATGGGTGTGGAGTGGGCCAGACCGGGGTTTCCATCTCAGCTCTGCACTTCCTCCCTGCGAGGCTGTGGGAGGTCAGCCCCTTTGAGCTTCAGTTTCCCCAGTCTGTAAAATGAGCTGCTAATGGACATGTTCTGGAGGATCACTGGTGAGGATTAACAAGATGACACACTGATGAGCAGAGTTTGGGGCACAAGATAAGAAGTGAGTGGGGCGTCCCTGGTGGCTCAGACAGTAAAGAATCTGCCTGCAGTGCTGGAGACCCGGGTTCAATGCCTGGGTTGGGAAGATCCCCTGGAGGAGGGCATGGCAACCCACTCCAGTATTCTTGCCTGGAGAATCCCCGTGGACAGAGGAGCCTGGCAGGCTACAGTCCATGGGGTCACAAAGAGTCGGACACGACTGAGCAACTAACGCATATAAACACAAGAAGTGAGTCAGTGGTGGTGGTGGTGGCTGTTGTTCCAAATAAACATTTGATAATCCTCTGGATCCAGGCACTGGGCTGCGTCACTTGGGAACAAGAACTAAGGGTGGGAACTGTAACCTCAAACCTTCCTAGTACTTGGGCTGGGGGAACCCAGGAGTTGAAAAAGCCCCTGGGTTAACACCACACACCCACACACCCACCCACCCATCCACACACACACACATACACCCACCCACCCACACACCCAGGTCCAGGACTGACCTCAGCACATATACACACACACACCCACCCCCAGGTCCAGGACTGATCTCAGCACACACACCCACACACACACACACACCCCCACACCCCCCCAGGTCCAGGACTGACCTCAGCACAAACACACACACACACACACCCACCCCCAGGTCCAGGACTGATCTCAGCACACACACACACACACACACACACACACACACCCCACACACCCCCAGGTCCAGGACTGACCTCAGCACAAACACACACACAACACACACAGCCACCCCCAGGTCCAGGACTGATCTCAGCACACACACACACACACACACACCCCACACCACCCCCAGGTCCAGGACTGACCTCAGCACAAACACACACACACACACACACACACACACCCCAGGTCCAGGACTGACCTCAGCGATCTGTGGCGAGGGAGGAGGCAGAGGGGAGGATGGATGCATTTCCGAAGCGGTTAGTTCACAGGAGCTTCGCGTCCAGTACAGAGAGGGGCCGTCGTTGCCTCCGGCCCTGGAGAGGAGGGGGCGTGGGGCAGGGCGGGCAGGGAGGGGTAGCTGCCAGCCGGCAGAAGTGGGCCAGGGTCCAGCCTGGCTCCCTCGCTGTTTGTGCTGTCACTTCAGCCAGCATGTCACCTCTCTGAGCTTCGTTTACCTCGCCTCTTAGTATGGAGATGCTGGCGCCTGCTCTGTGCTCCAGTTGAAACAGTTGTATCAGATGCTGTTTCAGAAGAACCCAGCCCCCTCCTGGCATATCCAGGGGGCTCAGCCTGTTTTATCAGCCTCTTTTATGGTCACGAGAACCACTCGCCGGTCCTGCTTATCAGGGTGCTTCTTGAGGGCATGAGTGTGCATTTTTTAAAATCGTGGCAGAGGGACTTTCCTGGTGGTCCTGTGGTTAAGAATCCGCCTGCCAGTGCAGGGCATGGACTCGATCCCCGGCTGGGGAGCTGAGAGCCCACCTGGCCACAGAGCAGCTAAGCCTGTGGGCCACACCCACTGAGTCCGTGCTCTGGAGCCCCTGCATGAGAAGCCCCTGCCCCCTGCAACTAGAGAAAGCCCACGCACCGCACCGAAGACCCAGCACAGCCTTGAATATGAAATTTAAAGTTGCGGCATAATTTACACAAGATGCACACACTTGTGCAGCTCAGTTTTCACAGCTGTACACACCTACATAACCACCTCCTAGAGCAAAATATAGAACCTTCCTGCCGCCCCCAGAGAGCTCCCATGTGCCCCCCTTCCCATGGGAGGTTCCAGTGTCAATCACCCTGCTGCAGGGGGCCGCTGGCCTCTCTTCTGTCGCTCTGTTTTGCCTGATTCTGAACTCTGCGTGAATCCACACGTATGTACGCCTGGGTATGGTTTCCTTCAGCTGCCGTCAGCACTGAATGTTTGTGGCTCCTCTGAGCTGTTGCCAGGATTCATGCCTTTGTGGGCTCTGTTACATGCTGCTGGGTGGATGTACACGTGCACGTCCGTGGATGATGTTTGAGTTGATTTCAGGTTGGGGCGGCGGTGACATTCCCCTGCCTGTCTCTTGGGCAGGTCATAGGAGTGGCCCGGTCGGAGGGTCGCTGTGTGCTTCCTAGAAACTGCCACACATTCTCCAAGGAGGGCTCTGTTCACCTCTTTGCCCGGGGCTCACGGCCTAACCTAGAATACCTGCCTGATGAATGTCTTTTTAAAGAAAGATGAAATTTGAGTCCTTGCTTTGTCTTAAGCCTTCAGACCTATGCCGATGGCCTCAGGACCTGACTGCTCCGGGCAGGGGCTCTGCCCAGATCCTGAGCTTTGTCTAGGAGCCCCTCAGTCCTCAGGGCAGGGCGGGGAGTCTGGCCCTGGAGACCCCGGGCCATGAGGCTCTACCACTGGTTGGCTGTGGGACCTTAGGAAGTCCCTTCCCTCCCTGGTCCTCAGTTTCTGCTTCTCCCAAACATGGTGTGGATTGAAGGTTTCTGCGGCTCCCTGGTTTCTGGTGGGCTCCCCTCGTCTGGGAGCATCTGCTCCCAATTGCTTCTCTACCTCCGGGCTTGCTCCGGTGCCCCGTGTCCTGAATCTCCAAGGAAGGACCCTTTAGGAAAATGGGTTGTCTCTTCATTCTTGGCACCCTCCCTAAATACCTCCTCGGGACTCAGTTCTCTCTGGATGAGATTCCCCCCTACCCCGCCAGAGGGGGCCCCTGGTGGGCCCCCACCCGTGGAGGCTCTGCAAAGGTAACAGGGCCAACCTGGATCTGAATCCTGCTGCTCCCAGTTCTGTGACCTTGGGCAAGTGACTGCATCCTCTTCTGCAGGGTGGTAAGGCTGAACTGAGGTCCTGCCTCATGGTGGGGGCGGCAGAACCCCCGCCTGTAAGGAGCTGCCTTCTAGGAGAAGGAGCCACAGATTTTAAACAGGAAAGCAGTCAACCAGAAAGAGCCCATCCGAGAGAGGAGAGAAAAGGAACACGGGGATGAGGCTGTGAGCTGGGGAACGGGAAACTCTAGATTGCTGGGGAAGAATGAGGAGGGGGCAGCCAGGCAGAGATGCAGGGAGAGGAGAGAATTCCTAACAGGACAGCCAGTGCAAAGGGCCTGAGACAGAGATGGGACTGGGCACATGATGAGTGGCCGGAAGGCTGATGGATGGAGGGAGCAAGGGGGAAGTGGGCAGGAAGAGGTGGGTGTGGAGGGGCCAGGTCCTACAGGGCCTTGTCAGGCTCGGTGGTGGGGGAGTTGGCATTTCCTCTTTTAAATTAATTAATTTATTTTTGGTTGCACTGGGTCTCCCTTTCTGGGCGTGGGCTTTCTCTGGCTGTGGCCAGCAGGGCCTAGCCGCTCTTCAGTGTGGTGCGTGGGCTTCTTGTTGCCGTGGCTTCTTCTGTCCCAAGCACAGTCTCTAGAGCGTTTGGGCTTCCGTAGTTGTGGCCTGCGGGCTCAATAGTTATGGCACACAGGGTTTAGTTGCCGCGGCATGTGGAATCTTCCCGGACCAGGGATCAAACGTGTGTCCCCTGCGTCAGCAGGTGGACTCCCGTCCAGTGTGCCACCATGGAAGTCCGGCATGTCATTTTTCAGAGTGATGGCAAACTGCTGCAGGGTTCCAGACGGGGAGGGGATGCAGTTGGCTTTAGGAAGGCCCTGGCTGCTGTGTGGGGAGATGGCCTGGAGGGGGCAGGAGTAAGGCAGGGAGGCAGCGCCCAGTGGGAGCCACTTTCACCTGTCCTACAGGCAAAGGAGGCTTCTGTTACGCCAGGACGTGGGCTTTGAGCAGCTACTTCAGAGGGGAGAGAGGTGATAGGGCCATCCCAGGTGCTAAAGATGTTCCTGGCAGCCGAGCCTGGTGGGCAGAGAACTGACTCCTGGAGCTAGAGAGACTGGTCTTAAGACCTGCCTTTGAACTCAGCCTTCCAGAGTGAGCTTCGGGTCCTCCCAGAGGGACCCCTTTCCCAGCACCCTGGGCCCTGGGGACCCAGGGACATGGAGCAAGAAGGGCCCCTCCGCACGCCCTGCCGAGAAGTGAGGCGGAGGAAGTGATGGCCTCCAGGGCTCCCAGTCCTCCCCCGCCACAGGCTGCAGCTCCAATGGCCCGGCTCCAGGCCATCCTGGGGCTTTGTGGTTCCTGGGTGTCCCGGGCTGGTCAGAGGCAGGAGGCAGCTGTGTGAGAAAGCGGTCCTTCACCTTCCTCTGCCCCTGAGTGGTGGCTACTGGGCTTCCCCGGGGGGTGGGGAGGGAAGCCACAGGGAGGGCAGGGCCTGGGAGTTCACGGTCTCATGAGAGCCACATGCAAGTGGGAACTTAGATGTCATCTAGAGCGGCTGCTTCACGGGGAGACAAAGGCTCAGGAAGGGAAAGAACACTCTTGTGGACCCTGACTGCTTCCCCTTCTGTGGGAGTCCTTTGCTGCCAGCAAAAGTTAAGAAGTTAATACGAGGTCTTTCTGTATATCCTCCCTTAAGCATCAGCTCTGGCTTGAGCTGGTGTCTTTGAGGAAAAAGGGATCTGGAAGTTGAAACCCTGGAAAACAAAGGGCCTGTATCTGGGAGAGGAACGGGATTAGAATAGAGGCGTTTAGCGGGGAGAGGAAGGGAACTCAGAAGACTGAAAAAAGTTGGAATTCAAGCTGAATCAGCATTTGCTGAATGCATCTTCTGTGCCAGGTATGGGGGTATCTCTGCCCGCCCCCCTACAAGGAACTCCCAGGCCTGTGGGAGAGACAGACAAGTCAACTGGCAACAAGTGAGAAGCCACAGCCTTTAAAGGCTGGATGACTGATTTGGCCCAGGGTGGTGATTATTTTGAGCTGGGTCTTGAAGGATGAGTAGGAGTTCGCCAGCCAGGCAGAGCCAGAATTTGAATCTAAAGAGTCTGTCTTGGCTTGGCCCCACTACCTTGTGAGCCTTAGGAGATGTGATTCCTCAGGTCCTGGGCCACTGAGTGGGCCCTGGGCAACTGTCCAGCCTTTTCTCATCCAACCCCTGCTCCTGTCCTCTCAAACCCTGCTGCCTCCCGCTTCCAGCAGGGTGGTGGGTGGTTGACCAGCCCTGAGTGGAGAGCCTCTGCCCTCACTTGATGGCCAGGACTTCAGTCCTGAGAAGGATGCACAGATTCCACCGCCAGTGCACCTGTGGCTGCAGAGGAGGCACAAAGAGACGGTGAAGGATTTCCTCTTTCATTTTGCAGCTCTCCTCACTTCCCTGCACCAACCCCCGCCCCCAGCGACCTGAGATGTCCTTTGCATAACGCACTTCCTCAGATCTTTCGAACAACCCCGGCAATTAGAGGTTGGTTGTCACCATTTTAGGCCTGCAAAACGCCTGACCTGCCTCTTGAGAAATCTGTATGCAGGTCAGGAAGCAATGGTTAGAACTCGACATGGAACAACAGACTGGTTCCAAATAGGAAAGGAGTACGTCAAGGGTGTATATTGTCACCTTCCTTATTTAATTTATATGCAGAGTACATCATGAGAAACTCTGGGCTGGATGAAGCACAAGCTGGAATCAAGATTGCCGGGAGAAATATCAATAACCTCAGATATGCAGATGACACCACCCTTATGGCAGAAAGTGAAGAGGAACTAAAGAACCTCTTGATGAAAGTGAAAGAGGAGAGTGAAAAAGTTGGCTTAAAGCTCAACATTCAGAAAACAAAGTTCATGGCATCCAGTCCCATCACTTCATGGCAAATAGATGGGAAAACAGTGGAAACAGTGGCACACTTTATTTTGTTGGGCTCCAAAATCACTGCAGATGGTGACTGCAGCCATGAAATTAAAAGACGCTTACTCTTTGGAAGAAAAGCTATGACTAACCTAGAGAGCATAATAAAAAGCAGAGATGTTACTTTGCCAACAAAGGTCCATCTAGTCAAGGCTATGGTTTTTCCAGTGGTCATGTATGGATGTGAGAGTTGGACTATAAAGAAAGCTGAGCACTGAAGAATTGATGCTTTTGAACGGTGGTGTCGGAGAAGACTCTTGAGAGTCCCTTGGACTGCAAGGAGATTGAACCAGTCAATCCTAAAGGAAATCAGTCCTGAATATTCATTGGAAAGACTGATATTGAAGCTGAAACTCCAATCCTTTGGCTACCTGATATGAAAAGCTGACTCATTGAAAAAGACCCTGATGCTGCAAAAGATTAAAGGTGGGAGGAGAAGGAGATGACAGAGGATGAGATGGTTGGATGGCATCACTAACTTAGTAGACATGAGTTTGAGCAAACTCTGGGACTCGGTGATGGACAGGGAGACCTGGTGTGCTGCATGGGGTCCGTGGGGTTGGACGCGACTGAACTGAACTGACTGAACTGTCACCATTTTAAGCCTGCAGAAGGCAACAAAGAGAGGTTGAGCTGCACATCCACGGGCGCACGGCTAAGCAAATACTCTAGAATTTGCTCCTCAGTTGGTCTAACTCCAAGGCCTGTGCTCACATTTCTAAGCCGTGAGGAAGCAGACCAGTCATGATAGGCTGGGCCTTCCTGGTGACCGGTGCTCTGACCCCCATCCACGCAGCCTCTGGGCTTCTCATCAGGGCCCCAGGACTTCTGCAGGTGGGTGGTAACAGTACGACTCCACTGTATTAGTGGCAGCCCTTCTCAAGCCCAAGTGTGTGTGAGTCCTCAGGGACCCCGGTGACAAAGGCACGTTTCATCGCCGTTGTACACGCACTCTGATTCCGTCTGTGTGGAGTAGGGTACAGACAGGAAGTTACGTTTCCAGTGAGCTTCCCGATTCTGATGCTGGTGGGTGATTGATCACACTTAGGCAACCCTGACTTACTGCACGTCCGCTCTGGAGCCGGCACTGTTGTGGGCCGTTTGTTTTGTCATTTCAGCCATCAGAACGTTGCTTGGTGGGGGAAGTCGGTACAAAAGAAAGTGGGGAGTCTTGAGACTTCGACCAGTCATAGTGAGGACATTTGTAGCCAACGTGTCAGACGTATCTCATCTTCAGATTAATTGGCTGAGGAGACTAAGGCTCAGAGAGGATCAGGGACTTAGAACCCACATCCCCCAGCTGCTGATGCCTGTGTTCTCAGCCCTGCATCTGGCCTCTTTGGCACATTCCCAAACACAGGTTCTTAGAGGCCTGGAATCTAAGGAAATATGGGAAGATTGGTGGTGGTGGTAACTACCATTTTTTGAGCAACTCCTATGTGCCAGGCAGAGTATAGAATGGTGAGCACCCAGAAATGGTCTTGGGTGATTACACAGATTTCTGATTTTGAGCAGAATACTGTGTGATCTTATGTCTGAAGAGCTCATCCCAGGCAGGGGTTGGGGGAAAAGCAGTGGCGGGGAAGACATCTCTCAGGAAAAAACAATTGAGAAATCTGAAGGGTGAGTTACGTATTAACCAGGTGAAAAGATAGAAAAGTGCTCTAGGCTAAGAGAATGGCATGTGCAAAGGTCCTGAGGTGGGTGGTCTCAGCGTAGCTGGAGTAGAAAGGAAAAGTGACCCAAGGTAAGGCAGAGGGGTTTGCCAGGGCCTTGGCCCCATGGGGCTGTGTGGACCAGGTGAGCAACTTGGACTTCGTCCCAACAGCGGTGGAACATGGAAAGCCACGAGAGTGTGTGTTTTCAAATCAATCAACTTTATAGGCTTTATTTTCTTCTGCAATGAAAGATTCCACGTAAGCCTGTGAAGGAAGAAAAGGCAAATGTCTTTAACTCGCAGGGTAGAGGGTCTGGATGGGGCACCAGCAGGGAGATGGCAGGACCCGAATCGCCTTTTATTAGACTCACTCTGGCTGCTGAATGGAGATGGGCTGGGGGGAGAGGACAGGAGTGGAGGCGGGAGATGGCGGCCCTGCCCGAGGGAGTGGAAGGGAGAGGCAGACAGAGGCGCTGGGGGGTAGAGCCGATCACTTTGATGAGTGAGAATGGAGCCCAGGAGGTGTGTGAGCTGCTCTGGGTCAGGGTCACACAGCTTGTTGGTGGGCCTTTCCGCAGAGCTCTGACTCGGGGCTGAGCTTCCGGGCAGCTCTTTTGCAGAGTCCTCCTTTCAGGCCTTCTCATGCCTGTGCCCACTCCCAACTCCCCAAGAGTGGGGCCTGCTGACTTCAGGGAAGGGTGGGCTTCATGGCACAGATCTGTCTTTGAAGCATCTACCAGGGGGAGGGTGGTACTGACCCCCCAGATTCTTTCCTTCTGACCTCTGCCCGGCCATCCCCTGGCTTTGAAGGAGTCTGCAGAAGTGGGGCTGGGATGGGGACTGGAGCCCCTGTGCTTACATGGCCCCTGCTTGGGCAGGAGTGGGGCCCTTCCAAGGATCTGGGGAGACGCCCTGCTGCAGAAAGAAAGCAAGGACCAGAGCCGGGGCCTCTGCCGGTAGGCGCCCCCAGAGGTAGGAGGCGCCCCCAGATGTAGGAGGCGCCCCGCACCCACCCCTCTTGAGCTGCAAACAGCTGGCTGCCATTTAGGGTTTTCCTCCTCCCCCTCCCAGCCCCGCATTAACTCCCTGGCACATGCCACCTCTGAGATGTTCAACGACATGAGTTTCTCGCCCTGCAGGCCTCCCCGCCCTCCCGCTCTAAGCCATGTGGTTCTAAGAGCTGTGGCACTCCTGCATGAACCGCATCCCCCTTGTGTGGGAGCCCCCATTTTCCTCTCTGCGGCTCAGGCTCCGCTCTCTTCTTTCCGGGTTCCAGAGCCCACTCTCCTCTCGGTGAGAGGAATCGCCCCTGGACCTTGATTCTGGGCGTGATCTCTCTCTGGGGCCCGGGTCCTCTGCTCTCCCAGGGATGGTACACACACACACACACACGTGCACCCACACACGTGCACGTAAGGACTGGGTCCTTCTCACCCTGACACACAGTGTATACGTGCTTAGTTGTTTCCATCGTATCCGACTCTTTGTGGCCCCATAGACGGTAGCCCGCCAGGCTCCTCTGTCCACAGGATTCTCCAGGCAAGAGTACCGGCGTGGGTCGCTATAGCCTCTTCCAGGGTATATTCCTGACCCAGGGATCAAACCCACAGCTCATGCGTCTCCTGCATTGCAGGCAGATTCCGTGCTGCTGAGCCACAGTAGGTACACAAGTAGGTACTGACACATAGTAGGTACTCAAGAAATGTATTCTCTTTCTCCTGCCACCCACTCTCCCACCCCTCAACCTTGTGACCCCTTCTGAGTCCCCCTCCCCCACATGGGTATTTTTACTTAGCGGGCCACATGCTGTGTGACACCCAGGCCTGGAAAGCAGCTATTATTAACTCAGAACATTGGGACAGGGAGAATGCTCAGTGCTACCAACTCAGCTCCCTGTCCTGATGTCCTGTTGAGTCAGGATGAGGCAAGTTTGGGACAAGACAGGGGAAGTCCCCTTCCCGCCGCCAGGAGCTCAGCTGCGGACATCGTTGCACTGCCAGGACACGGGCAGCAGCTTTGGAAGCGAACTGGGGGGGTTGGCGTAAGAGCCACTGGTGGCTTCTTGGGGAAAGAAGCCAGGATCTCCCCGGGGCTGGAGGACAGTGTCTGGACTCCTGGTGCGAGTGCAGCGCTTTGGGCCACCTGTTTTTCCCGTCCTTGGGCCAGTCTGCTGCGCGGAGCAGGAGGCAGGAGCCACCACCGAGTGAACGCTAACTCTGAGCCGGGTCCTGTGGCAAACGGCGGTTGCGTGTCATCAAAGTCAGTCTAGAGATGGGTCCTGAGACCTGCCTCGTGGGCCAGTGGTCAAGACTCTGCACTTCCGCTGCAGGGGACGTGGGTTCCATCCCTGGTTGGGGAACTAAGATCCCACATGTTGCACAGCCACCCTCCCTCCCTGCCATAAAAAAGAGAGAGAGAGGTCCAAGGGTGTCGCCATTTAACAGATGAGGAAACTGAGGCTTGGTGAGGCAAGGTGACTCGGCCAAAGCCACACAGCTTAGAGCTGTGACCCCAGAGCCAGGAGTGTTTTGCAGGCCCCTCTGGAGCATCTTTAACTTCTGGGCTGGGACGGGGCGGGCTCGTGGCTCAGAAAAGCCATCAAGCGGTGGAGAGAGAGCCAAGCAGCATGAGAGGAAGACGGCTCTGGAACCCTGACCCGGGATCTCTCTGGAGAGAAGCAGGTGGTCCCCTCAGGGAGGGACCAGGCAGCCGGAAGCAAGTTTCGAGCTGGATGAGGAGCTGGCACTGTTCTGTCCTCTGGGCACTTAACGCCCTTTAGCTGTGCCTGTGGCTTCTCTGCCCTGGAGGGGAAGCCCTGGAGGGTAGAGACCCTGCCTCTTGGCCCACCTGCTCTGGGCGGACGAAAGATGAGTTGGGGGTGGGATGCAACCCCACAGTGCTGGAAGAGGGGAGCAATCGGGATGGGGAACAGCCCTCCTGGGCCAGAGGGACAGTCCTGGAGCCAGTGCGTGGCTCACAGGGCCACTAGGGACGGGTCTATTAAGTGCGAACGCCAGCTAATGGCGACACAGAGTCCAGTACATACAAACTGCACTTTGCAAGCAATTGTGAGCCCCATCTGTTGTGTCCTGTATTTTTTCAACAGCAGAACCTGGAACAAAATGTCAGGGAGCGTCTCTGCCAGTGACCTAGGATTCCTGCAGACTGAAGAGGGTTTTCTTTTTTTCCTTCTTTGGTGATCTGAGAGTTTTCTTACTGTCCCCAAGTGCCAGTGAGTCAGCTATAAAGCTCATTTAGGAAAGTCCAGAGGAATCTTTCTCCTCCGTCAAGTTCCATCTGGGCAGGGCCAGGTGACACCCGGTGACACACTCGAGGCTGGGTGAGGAAAACCAGGCACACTCCACCAGCCACTTGTCCCTGCCACCCCCGCCTGCATTTGTCACCCGTTCCCAGGGCACAGCGCTGGCAGGCAGATCAGTGACCCCAGGGCTCTTCCAGCCTGACTCAGCGCAGCCCTGGCCCTCTCTCCCTCTCTGGGGGAACGTGAGTCACTTCTTCAACCCTGGAATGTTTCTCTGTGTGGAAAGAAGGGGGAAGGAAGGGAGTGGGGATAGCCTCACTTGGGGCTCCTTTCTCAGGCCCCAGAGGGAGGGGTTCCAGGCGACTGTTGGAGGGGGCAGTCGGACCCAGTTAAGTCAGTAAACTGTGCTAAGCTGAGCAAGTAGAAGGGCCCTGTCCTTTCCTCTGCGACCCCCACAGCACCCTCAGTTCAGTTCAATTGCTCAGTCGTGTCCTACTCTTTGCGACCCCATGGACTGCACGCCAGGCCTCCCTGTCCATCACCAACTCCCGGAGTTTACTCAAACTCATGTTCATCAAGCCGGTGATGCCATCCAACCATCTCATCCTCTGTCATCTCCTTCTCCTCCTGCCTTCAATCTTTCCCAGCATCAGGGTCTTTTCCAATGAGTCAGTTCTTTGCATCACGTGGCCAAAGTATTGGAGTTTCAGCTTCAGCATCAGTCCTTCCAGTGAATATTCAGGACTGATTTCCTTTGGGGCATGCTACTCCTTTCTATCCCTTGTGAAGTGAGTGAAGTGAAAGTTGCTCAGTCATGTCCGACCCTTTGCGACCCCTTGAACTATACAGCCCATGGAATTCTCCAGGCCAGAATACTGGAGTGGGTAGCCTTTCCCTTCTCCAGGGGATCTTCCCAGCCCAGGGATGGAACTCAGGTCTTAACCGCTCTTTAACCTGAGCAGATTAGGAAGGTATCTGGGGATGGGAGATGTTGATTAGGAGTGACTGTTCTGCGGATTTGAAAACCTGACTTCAGCAAGGGCGAGACATGGATGAATCCATCCATTAGTGATGGCTACCAGGGCATGGGGACGGGTGTGCAGCTTCGCTGGAGAGGAACTGGGGGCCCTGGGTTCACCCTTCCCCTTGTGCCCAGTTTCTCTGTTATTTGCTAGGTGACCTTACAAAAATCTTTTTCCTTCTTTGAGACACTTTTCTCATCTGTAACAAGGGGCAAACAATTACCACCCACAGGTGTTGAAAGGTAAATGAGGAAGCATCTGCGAAGCAGCCTCATTTCCTTTGCATCCTGACTCAGATGCCACTTTCTCAGAGACCCCTTCCTGGTCACGCTCCTGAAAATTGCCCCTCCCTTCATTTTCTGTCCCTTTCCTTTCCTGATTTTTCTCGTTGGCTCTCACTCCAATCCAACACACTGCCTATTTTACTTATTCATTTTCTTTCCTCCTCTCACTAACGCGTAAGGATTTCTGTGGTTCTTGTCCCCTAGTTTAGCCACTTACAATGGTGCTGCCACATGGCAGGCGCATAAATATTTGTAAAAGAAAGAGTAAGTGAAAAAATGAACAAAGTCGCGTGACCCCAGGCACAGTGCATGGCCGTTCGTAAGGCCTAGGTTCCTCATCCTTCTCCAGCTGTGTTATTCTGGATGGACCACTCTCTCCAGGTCAGCTCATGCACTTTCTAAAAAATTGTTCGTTTGGCTTCTCCGGGTCTTGGTTGCGGCATGCAGAATCTTTCGTTGCCACATGCAAACTCTCAGTTGAGGCATGTGGGATCTGGTTCCCTGACCAGGGACGGAACCTGGGTCCCCTGCATGGGGAGCTTGGAGTCTTAGCTGCTGGACCACCAGGGAAGTCCCCTGCTCATCCACTTTTGAAGGTTCATGCTTTATATGTGAGCATTTCACTAGTGCATGAGATTGCCCTGGGGAATATAGTGGGGGGCAGTTATAATAAAATTAAAAGTTCCTGGGGGAGGTGGGAAGGAGTTCAGTAGGGAAGGGTGTATATACATATCCTTACGGCTGATTCACGTTGTATAGCAGAAACCAACAGAACATTATAAAGCAGTTATCCTCCAGTTAAAAATAATAACTGAATAAAAGGCACTGTTTTGGAGTCAGATGCAGAAGGTACCTGAATTTTTAAGATTTTTTTTTTTTTTTAAAGAAGCTTCAGCGAAGACTCCTCTGTGTCCTCAGACCTCCCTGGCTCCAGGTTCACTCTCTGGGTGCCTTCAGGAAGGTGTGAGGAGGCTTGGTTTGGGAAGTGACCCCAATCTGGAAGCCCCACAGCCTGCCCTCCCTCCTGAGCCCCTGCCCAGGATTCCAGCAAATGGGCATGGTTCCTACAGGGCACACACCCCAGCATGTCTCATCCAAGGCCTCGGCCAGTCCCCTTCTTAAGCTGTTTCTTTTTCCCAGGAGAGGCAGTCCCTGGGACCTGGAGCCTGAAACCCCCTTTCCTTAAATAAGCATTTTGTTTTGAAATAATTGGGGGCTTCCCTGGTGGCTTAGACGGTAAAGAATCTACCTGCCATATAGGAGACTCGGCTTCAATCCTGGGGTTGGGAAGATCCCTCGGAGAAGGAAACAGCTACCACTCCAGTATTCCTGCCTGGAGAATTCCATGGGCAGGGAGCCTGGTGGGCTACAGTCCATGGGGTTGCAAAGTGTTGGACACAACTGAGTGACTTTCACTTTGGAATAATTTTAGGTTAACAGAAAGGTTGCAAAGATGGTAAGGCGTTTTGGTATCCTCCTCACCCAGCTCCTCATCGTGGTTTTAATAACATCTCTCATGACCACAGGACGTTAGTCAAAACCGAGACACCATCGGTGGTTCATTGCAGTTCATTAAATCCACACTCTGGATTTCACGGGTGTTTACACGCGTGTCCTTTTCTGTTCCAGAATCCCATCTGAGACACACATGACAGTTAATCGTCCTGTCTCCTTAGCCTCCTCTGGCCTGTGACCATTTCTCAGACTTGCCTTGTTTCTTATGACCTCGGCGATGTTGAGGGTACAGGGCAGGTGCTTTGCGGAACGTCCTTCTGTTTGGATTTGTCTGGGGCCTCTTTGTGATGTCTTCCTCTCTGTCTGCTGCACAGAGCGGTCCCCAAGGCCACGGCCTTTTCCTTGGCCCTGGACTCTACCCACCTCTTTTCCGCTGATGCTGCCTTTCCATGGTGAAGACCACCTCTGCCCTCCTGTGTCCCAAACCTGGCTTTTCCCGCCCTCAGCCAGTGGCTTATCTGTTCAGTTGCCTGCTGGGAGTTCAAAGTGCCACCTAGGTGCCTCCTTGCTCGAGTTCTATATCAGTATTCTGCCTCCCCTCCACTTCTTTCCACCCACACCCTCTGTCGGCCACCCTTGTCCCTGGATTAAGGCAAAGTCTCCTGACCTACCTGCCTCCAGCCTTACCCTTCCAATTTGCCTCCTCACTGCTGCTTTGGCCAACTTTCTGAAACATGTCTGGCCATTCTGCTTAAATGTACCGCATTGTCCTGGGAGAAGTCAGACTCCTCCATAGGAATTCTCAGGTTTTCATGACCTAGTCTTTGCCCCTTTCTCCAGCATCGTCTCTGGCCTTTTTCCACCCTGTCGTCCCTGATTCAGCCAAATAGAGGTATAGCACCCCCGCCGTCCCCCAGGCAGCTTACTCTACCCTTCAACCTCCATCAATTTGCATAGACTGTGCAGTCTTTGTCTGTTTCCTGCCATTAGAATGTGAATTTCATGAGGATAGAGATCTTATTGGGCTTGTTCTCCACTTCCCTGCAGTACCTTGGACAGAGCCTGGCACATAGTAGGTGCTTGATGGTGGTGGCCAGAATACTGGGCTGGGTTGCCATTTCTTTCTCCGGAAGAACTTCCCAACCCAGGGATCGAACCTGTGTCTCTTACATCTCCTGCATTGTAGGCAGATTATTTACCACTGAGCCACCAGGGAAGCGCAGGTGCTTGATAAATACTTATTAACGACTGTGAGAAGAGCATGGGGTAAGAAAATTCCTTATGAAATAATCTCAGATAAGCATGAAAGGGCTGCAGTGACAGACGCTGTGAAGGCAGGGTTCATGGTGCTGCACGTGCCTGTATTGAGGGGACTGGACTAGTGAAGGTCAGAGAGGGCTTCTCTGCAGATAAGGACGCTCTCAGTGCAATCTGAAGGAGAGGCGCTGTAACTAGGAGGGAAGAGAAGAGCGTTCTAGGTACAGGGCGTGCAAAGGCCCGGTGGTTGAAGGGAGTATGAAGGACTGAAAAGGAAAGCAGAGTTACTGGGGCCCAGCCAGGGTGGGGAGGCCAAACAGGGTGGCAGGGCCAGAGCTTGGGGTACTCATCATTTTTATCTTCATCCTCAGAGCCGTATGAGGCCACTGCATGGGGGTATAAAAGAGAGAGAGAAGTAGGGGGAGAGGACAGGAAGAACCGTGATCGTGTCTAGGCTCCATGACTTTGGACAGGTCATTTAGTCTGCCTGAGTGTCAGTCTCCTTGTCTATAAAACTGGGGACAGAACCACCTACTTTATAGGGTCCCTGGGGGCATCAAATGAAATAAACATAAAGCACTTTGTCCCATTTTGGTGCATGGTTGGGGGCCTGGTAAATGTCCCATTTCTTCCCTCCCTTTGTCACCCACCCGCAGCAGCTGCAGACTGTGAGAGAGACATTAGCAAGCCCTGTTCACAGCTCAGCCGAGCTCTCTGCTCACGGTCCTTCCCCTTTCCCTCCCATCTCAGCCTCTGCCCTGCAGGGAGGAAGGCCATGCCCATCTGTCCCTCTCAGCCCAGGCCCACCTCCCGCTCTGACCAGCTAGGTGCCAGGATCCCCACGGCCTCCCTCTCCCTGAGCTCTGCAGAGACCGGTGAGGTACAGGAAAGCCAGCTGATCTGTTCAGCTCGCTTTGGGGCTTGTGAGTTTGAGTGGAGAAGGGCTGTGCCTGTTCTGATGACCCAGGAGCCCACCCAGCCCCTCCCCCTTGCTCGCAGAGCACCAGCTGCCCTGCTTTGTGGCCACCGTTTCTCGAGTTCCCTCTGTGAATCAGTGTCCTCTTTTCACAGATGAGGAAACTGAGGCCCAGAGAGGTGACATGGTATTCCCAGGCTCTCATCTCTTGCTGATGGCAGGTCCACCTGACCTGGAGACCCAGTATCCTGCTTTGCCTCCTGTTGGACTTGGAGGCTAAGAACCCTAGGAAGAGCCTTTGAGGTTACAGCCAGTGCCTCTGAATGCAGGCAGTCTTGGCATATGGAGAGAGAGGCAGTTTTTATTATTTTGCAGGATTGTCCCACATATAGCAGAAAGTTAACAACTCTGGCCCCCAGGCTTAAATGTGAGTCCTCCCCAGTCGTTTGACAACCAAAAATGCTCCCACATATATCCAAAAACTCCTTAGAGGGGTAGAACTGCCCCAAATTGAGACCTGCTGATAATTGAGTAAAAAGGATGGTAGTACTAACACTATTGAGGGCCCGCTGCTGCTGTTGTGTAGTCGCTTCGGTCATGTCTGACTCTGTGTGACCCTATGGACTGCAGCCCACCAGTGCCACACAGTAGGTGAGCATCGGGGGTGAGTTTGAACTCAGGACTGGCAGAGCAGCGCTCTTTTCACTCCATCTGATGCTTAGAAAGACAAGAGGAGCCCCACTGACTGGAACTAGCCAGAGAAGCCACTGGCCCACGGTCAGGGGAGGACTTCCACCTCTGTAGCCTGATGCCTCGGAGAAGGCAATGGCAACTCGCTCCAGTACTCTTGCCATGGACAAGAGGAGCCTGGTGGGCTGCAGTCCATGGGGTCACTAAGAGTCGGACATGACTGAGCGCCTTCACTTTCACTTTCATGCATTGGAGAAGGAAAGGGCAACCCACTCCAGTGTTCTTGCCTGGAAAATCCCAGGGACGGGGGAGCCTGGTGGGCTGCCGTCTCTGGGGTTGCACAGAGTCGGACACGACTGAAGCGACTTAGCAGCAGCAGCCTGATGCCTGGGGTCCCCGCTGTTGCCTCCACCAGACACCTTTGCTGAGTTTATCCGCATCCCATTTCTCTCTATCACCCTGAACCTTGTGCCCTTGGAACAGGCCCATCAGGCCCCTCCTCTAGCCTTAGTCTTTCTCCTCATCCTTGGAATTATTTGTATCTTTCATGGAGTGGGACATTTTAGAGGATCAGGTGCCAAAACTCGTATGAAGAACGTGCTGGTTTGGTGCCAGGCGGGTCCTGTGGGTTCAGGAAATGTTTGCTAACTCTGACCTCCATTGTCCTGCCCGACTCCATCCTCTGTCCCTCAGTCTCTCCCTCTTCCTCTCCTCTTCATCTCTGACTTTTTCGGTCCTCACCTGGCTAGGTATTTAGGCCAGCTTCTGAATCTCATTGCCAAACCGGCCCCACCTCCCTGTCTCCTATGCCAGGGGTTGGCACTGTCTTCTCTGCCATAGGGCCGGGGGCCTTGGGCTGGAGTGCATGGGAGGAGGGGCTCTGGCATAGTCCCAGCTTGTGCTCTCGGCCTGCCCTTTGCACCGACCAGGTGAGAAGGGCTGACTGGTTTCCTGCCCTCAGAGCACCGCTGGCGTTTCCATGGCAGCCGTATAGCCAGGAGCCCTTGGCCCCTGCTGGGCAGAGGGTCACCAGGTGCTCCCCAGGTGCCCACAGCTCCTGGAAGGGGAGCCTCTGTTGGGAGGCCAGAGGTGGGCAACGCTCAGCTGCCCCGAATTCTTAGAGAGGGGAGCAGCCCGTGGCTCAGGTCGGGGGTGGGGTCTTCTGGTTTCATCCAGTGTACCCCTGTCCCCAGTCCACCTGACTGGGAAGCTGCCCATGACTTCTCTCTGAGCTTTGGTTTCCTCATCTATAAAATGGGGAGATAATGCTGATCGCAAAAGTCGTCCCAGCTGCCTGTATGAGCCTGGGGGCGGGAGGGGATCACCTTGGTCAATGAGCCTGGAGAAGCTGTCCTGGGACAGAGCTGGAGGAAGGCAGGACCAGACCAACAGGACACAGCTCTGTTTCATTAGGACTTGGGAGTCAGACAGATTGGCCCATCCAAGCAGAGTGGTCTGCGCCTTTCTTCTCCAAGCCTCCGTTTATCCTTCTCTAAAGTGAGGATAGTTCTTCCTGTATGACAGGATTGCTGGGAGCATGGAATAAGATATATGTGGCATGCCAAACGTGGCGCCTGACCCAGTATACAAGAGGTACTCATTAGGCGTTGATTACGAGTAAGGGCACTGGCCGGTCACAGCCCCAAGGAAGGGTGTTTCCTGTGGTCAGCCCTGCCTGCACAGACCTAGGTCCTCCACAGACCCCATTCCTGGGCAGGGCTGCTGGGCACCCCCAGGATGTGCCCCCCATGGGGAATTCCTCCCGTGTCATTCACACCGACTTCCCCAGGAAGGCTGAGCCCCTCTCTGTAAATGTACCCGGCCGCCTGTTATCTGGCTTTCCCTGAAGGCCTTTGTCAATTTCTGGTTTATGTTAGGTTGTTTGTGCCCCGTCTTATCTCCCCCAGGAGACAGGGGCAGCCAGCTGAGTCACAATGACCTGCGTGTGAGTCCCTGGCTCTGCCACCGATCGGCTGTGGGGTGCTGGACAAGTGCCTTCACTTCTTGGAACTTCGGTTTTCTCTTCCGTAGAAATGGGGATAATAAAGCCTCCAGCACAGAGCAGTCGTGAAGATTACGTGAGAAAAGGCCGCGTGGTGCCTGGCGTGGGGCAGAGGAGGAGTCAGAGATAGCCTGTCCCCACCCCAGGCTATCCAGCAGCGGGATCCTACACACTCTGACCCAGGGCCAGGGAAGAACCGCACAGATAAGCAAGTCATCCACCACCCAGGCAATGGGCAGAGGCGGCTGCGCAGCTGAGCCTCCATCTGCTGGAAGTTCCCAGGACCTCATGGCCGAGAGGAAGCTGGGACCTCAGGAAGCCTCCCCAGAAGGAAGAGTAGGAGGGAAGATACAGATGAGACCCCTGCAGGGATGTGGGCAAGCATGGAGGTTAAGAACATAGACCCTGGATCAAGCACTCACTTCTTCCACTTAATGAGGGCTGTGTGACCCCAGAGAAGGGAACTGACCTCTCTGGGCCTCAGTGCTCCCCCGGGGAAACAGGGTACAACGATGCACCCCATCTCCTGGGCTTGCTGTGCAAAGGTGATGAGATGAAGCATGGAAAGTGCTTGGCACCATCTGGTCAAGATTTCCTGTTATTTATTTTTAAAAAGTGCTCTCTAGGGCCCACCAAGTGCTTCACCAAACTCCTCAATTCCCTCTAAAACAATTGCTCGTGAAGTTTTGTTGTTGTTGTTGTTTTTAATTTTAAGAGCTTATTTTCCCAGTACCTTCCAGGAGCCAGGCACTGTGCTTCATGCCTCCATCATTTTAACTCACGGAATCCTTTTTTTTTTTTTAGTTTTTTTTTGTGTGTGTGTGATGTGGACTATTTTTAAAGTTTTTATTGAATTTGTTACCATATTGCTTCAGTTTTATGTTTGATTTTTTGGCCTCAAGGCCTGTAGTATCTTAGCTTCCCGACCAGGGATCTAACCCACAGCTCCCGCATTGGAAGGCAAAGTCTTAGCCACTGGACCACCAGGGAAGTCGCTGCCCCGTGTAACCTTCATCATCATCTCTTGTCCCCATTTTGTAGATGAGGAAACCGAGCCTCTGAGAAGCTGGGCCACCTGTCCCGGCCCACATGGCCCTTGACTCCCACTTTGCCCCTGTTCTGGGGATTGCTACAGACTGGCTTGGGAATGTCTTGCCAGGTATCAGCTGGATACAGCAAACCCCAAACATAGTCTGTGAGGAGAATCTGTAAAGAGAGGAGAGGATCTGGAGTGGGGTGGAGGTGCCGGGAGAGAGAAAGCCAGCCGGGAAGGGAGCTGGGGGCAGGCGCCTGTGACCGCGTGTGTTTATTCAGCCTGTTCCAGGCAGGCAGGGGGCCCTGGCCGGCCAGTGTAAACATCCGGCCTGCTTGTCGGCCTGCTGGGGGTTGGCGGGGGAGGCTGAGGCAGCCAGGGAACCAGCAGCCAGGGCCTCCTGGTGGCAGGCAGCTCGGTGCTGGGGTACCTTGTGGACGATGGGACGGCGCTAGGTGTTGAGCGCCTAGTCCGTGTCACGTCACTTACAGCATCTTCTCACACCTTCCACAGTAGCCCTTTGGGGTCTCTTTTATTATTTTTGCCTTGCTGATAAGGAAACAGAGCCCTGGGAATGGTGTAGCCCCCAGCTGTCAAAAGCCCACAGAATTTGGTTTGCTGAGAGGGTGAGTTTGTCAAAGTGTAGCTTAGACGATATTCCTTTGCATCCCTTCCTGGGCGAACTCTGCTGGGACCCTGATGCCCTTTCCCTCCTGCTGGGCTGGGCCGTCTGGGAGCTGTAGTCCTTGCTGTAAATTGCCTCACCTGATTTAGTGTTTCTTAGGCATGTGGGACTGGCCGGGCTAAGGAAGGCCAGCTCAGGGTTTCTGCCCCTTTCTTAACCAGGGAAGGGAATTTTGCTGGTGCTGGTTTTGCAGCCTTGTGGAGTGAGTCTGATGGATCGATAAGACGTTAGGTATCATCCCACCCACTTAACAGATGGAGAAGCAGAAGCTCAGAGAGGAGAAATGTTTGTCCCAAAGACTTGCCGTGAATGGCCAAGACAGAACCGGTGTTCAGGTCTCCAGGGAGGACGCCCCTAGTCCTTTGTTACTGGGGGTGGGGGTGGGACAGGGTTAGGAAAGGACAGGGATGGGTAAGTATTGTCCCCAGATGTGTCATGATCTGAAATCTGATTTCACAGCCACCCCCACCGCCTTCTGCCCTCTCCAAGCTGTGCCCCAGAGATGCCCTTGGGCTCTGGGAAACGCGGATAAATTCCTGTGTTTGTGCCAGCGGGGTGGTTTCACTTGATTCCAGTGGCGGAAAGCCCATGCAGGGGCCCCCGCGCGCCCCCCCGCTGCCCCTTTCTGCCCCAGGTCTCCCCCTGCTCTATCCCCACACACTCCCACCCCCTCAACACCACCCTACACCCCGCCCCCCAGCTTCACCTCGGAGTCCAACAGAACGGCCACTTGGGTTGTGCCAAAGCTGGGAGGAATCATTTAAATATTGATTTGGCCAAAAGGGTCGTTCAGATCTTTCCATAAATCTTGCAGAAAATCCTGAACGACCGTTTTGGCCAACCCAACATAACAGTGTCCAGCGCCTGGGCACTGGATGCCCGAGGGGCTCAGGCCCGACCAGAGGTGTTCCCGCCCCCACTGGGAGACGGGGCTGGCAGTGGCCCAAGTCGTAGGTTGAGGTCACACCTTGTGCCTGGATTTGAAGCAGGAGGCGCACACCCAAGGGTCCACACCCTTGGCCACACCTCTTAGAGCCTGGGACCTGTGACAGCCGCTCCAGAGTATTTGTTTGGGTACAAGGAGGTTCAGACTCCACCTGGAGCGTGAGGCGTGCAGTCTCAGGTGAGTGCGAGAATTGGGCGGGGAGGGAGCCCAACTTTGCTGCCCACCTCGCAGCTGGGAGGGGCGCTGAGAAACCCAGAGCTGGAGAGTCTGAAAAGGGCTGGGGCCGTGGCAGGAGTCTGGCCAGCCAGGCCCATGACTCTCTTTCTGTGTCCTGGCCAAGGGACCACGATTGCCCAATCCCCAGATGCGTCACCAGTTAGGAATCACTGAAGGCCGGCCGGGCCGGGCTTCGGGACAAGTAAACCCTTTTCTCCCCTTGACCTGAGGCCTGTGGACTGGCCCTGCGCCTCCATCCGTTTGTTTTGGGAGGCTCTCCCGACAGCTGTAAGGACAAGAGCAGCTGCCGGGCACCTGGCCCCACAACAGCACCCCGCACCCCACAGGGTGCCAGCCACTCCCCCCACAACTCTGCACCAGGCTCTTTACAAACCCAGCCTTGTTTGATTCCCAGACCAGTCATGGGAACTAACAGAGGGTCTTATGATCCCACTTCACAGAGGAGAAGACTGAGATCACGCAGCTGCAAAGCCCTGTTCTGGCTCTCCGCTCAAGTGTGTCTGCTTCCAAAGCTCATGCCTTTTTTGATATGGGACAGAATAGTTCAGACATATAAAAGGCATAGAGTTAAGCAAAAAAGAAACACTGGTGAACCTACCCTCCAGCTTAAGAACTAGAACATTCCAAATGCAGCGGAAGGCCCCACACGGGTCCCTCCCTGACCCCATTGCCTACCACCCCTCCTCTTCCAGAAGAAGTGGCTTTCTTAAATGGCCTCCTCAGTTCTTTTACTAGGTCTTTCTGCCTCCCCAAATGATACACGTGTGTGTTAGTGTTAGTCACTCAGTCGGATCCGACGCTGTGAAACTCCACGGCCTGTAGCCCACCAGGCTCCTCCGTCCGTGGGATTTTCCAGGCAAGAATACTGGAGTGGGTTGCCATTCCCTTCTCCTGGGGATTTTCCCTGACCCAGGGATCAAACCTGGGCCTCCTGCATTGCAGGCAGATTCTTTACTGTAGGAACCACGAGGGAAGCCCAAATGATACATAGCATTGCTCCTGTGTTCGGAAACTTAACTGCTAGTAACTGGTGCAGGGCCGTGTATTGTCCGCTGCAGGTTTCTCCCCGCACGTCGTGCTTGGGTTGGGTCCAGGTCACCGCAGTGGTGTAGCGTGTCCTGTGTCACACCGACGCGATTATGCTGGCTGGGAGAGGCAGCCGTTTAAGTCGCTTCTCGTTCGCTACTTTTTTTTCAGTCAGTCTTTTTATTTTATTTTACTTATGTTTGGCTGTGCTGGGTCTTCGTTGCTGCCCAGGCTTTTTCTCTTTTCGGCAGTGACTGGGGGCTACCCTCAAGCTGCAGCGTGCAGGTGTCTCACTGCGGCCTTCTCTTATTGTGGCGCACGGGCATAATGGTCCCACGGCATGTGGGATCCTCCCAGACCGGGGACGGGACCCATGTCTCCTGCATTGGCAGGTGAATTCTTTACCACTGAGCCACCAGTGCAGCCCCCTCGTTCACTGTTTAGATGACGCCACGGAGCTTCCCTGTCCGTGTCTCCCAGTGAACATGGGAGAGTATCCAAGTCCTGTATATGTTTGGCCACCTGAAGCAGAGAGCCGACTCGTTGGAAAAGACCCTGATGCTGGGAAAGATGGAGGGCAAGAGGAGAAGAGGGCGACAGAGGATGAGATGGTTGGATGGCATCATTGACTCGATGGACATGAGTTTGAGCAAACTCTGGAAGACAGTGAAGGACAGGGAGGCCTGGTGTGCTGCAGTCCTTGGGGTCGCAAAGGGTCAGACATGACTGAGCAACTGAACAGCATCAGTGTTAAAGGAGGGGGATTCAGTAAGCCCACTGTGTCTCAGGACTCTTTGCTGAGAGAACTGATCAATAATTTGGGGGGAGGTTCCTGCTTGAAGAGTTAAAAACCCCCAATGACAAGAGTCTGCTGCTATGAACTGCACCCACAACAGTGTCCGGTGCTTAGTAGGTATACAGTAGAGACCTGTTCGCTAGGTATGCATGTTCCAAGCTCTGTGTGAAGCCTTGACATTCACAGCCTTAACCAATCTGCTGCGCAGATGGGTTCTTCCCACCTCACAGATGAGCTATGGCCGCAGAGCAGTTGTCACGGTCCCAGCATCCCAGAGCCAGCAGCCCGGTCAGTCAGCTCCAGAGCCTGCTCTCTTTCCTAATTCCAGGCATCCTCCGAAATTGTCTATGTAGTCAGCGGAGGCTTCAGAGGCCAGGAGCTGCTTCTAAAGCCTAGTTACTTGGGGACTTCCCTGGTGGTCCAGTGGCTAAGACTCCATGCTCCCAATGAAGGGGGCCTGGGTTTGATCCCCGGTCTGGGAACTAGACTCCACATGCCTCAACTAAGACATGGTGCAGCCAAATAAATAAAAATAAATAGGCAGTTTTGAAAAATAAAGTCTAGTTGGCTAGATAGAGGTGCTTAGGGCTTTTAAGGTGGTAGGGTGTGGTGGGGCCCACTGGTTGTAGCTTCAAATGCCACCATGGGGGTCCAGGGGTGAGTGGCATCTCACTTCTGAGGCTGATCCATGGGAGACCTACAGAGGCTGGGACCATGCCAGGCACTGGATCCTGATGCAGTCGGTGGGAAAGACCTGTCATACTGCAGGCAGCCTGACCCTTCAAAAGAACCATTTGTGTGGGGCACAAGCAAACCCAGGTTCAAATCCCAGACCAGCCACTTAGTAAATGTGTGACTTTAGGTTAAGTCACTCAGCCTCTCTGAGCCTTGTCATCTCCATCTGTTCAGTGAGGATATGGACTTTGTCTTGCAGAGTTATTGATGTGTTTAGGATTGAGTATAACAGTCTTGACACAGCGCCTGCATAGTAACTACGGTGCTGGGGGGAAGGATATTTCCGTTAGGGATACATACAAATCACTACAGGTGCTCACAGATGGGGCAGCTTAGGGACGCTTAGTGGAGGACATTTGATTTGGGTTCTGAAGGGTGAATAGAAGTTCTTCAAGCCGAAGAGTCAACTATGGGTCCAGCGACTTCTGCGTGTCCCGACTGGACTTGGTATCAAGAGAAACATCATAGTGTTGCTTTGAAAAAGCAGAAGGAAATGTCAGTCGCTTACAACCTGATAGAGGTGCGTGACCTCTGACGATGATGCTGACTGCGTAGATAAAGGATCAGGAGTTAACGGCACTGGGATCCGAGGAACGTGTGGGCGAGGGCAGTCAGGAAGTTCTGAGGGTGAGTGGTGGGGCTTGAATGAGAAAGGAAGATGAGAGGGAAAGAGACTGTGTGATTCTCAGTTTCCTGGCTGCGCTGGGTCAGGGAAGGGCCCTCCCCAGCCTGGCAGGTGGCTAGGGGCAAATGCGGCCGTGTCCACCAGGCCTTGTGCTGATTTTTCCTTTCGAAGAGAAGTTGTTTCTAATTGTGCAATCGCAAATTGGCTCCTGAGCCGGCCTGAGGAGAAGCCAAGCCCCAGAGGGAGGGAGAAAGAGCCTGAGCTGGATGGCTACGCAGCCAGAAGTTTGGGGGCCCAGGAGGGGGTTCGGGAATGCCGCTGAGTGAGTTTCCCAGGCAGGGACGCCCGCCTGGCCTCGGCAGACCTCCCTCCCCAGAACGCCCCCTCCATTCTGCAGGATCCTGTGGTGCCCAAGAGGTGGGCTGACGGGGTTTGGATTACAGCCTCTCCCCGGCTGTGTGACCTTGAACCAGTTGCCTAACCTCTCTGGGCCTCTCCTTTCAAATCTCTCACGTGATCGCTGCGGTGGTTAAACCAGAAAGCACGTGTAAAGCGCACAGGGCCTGATGTGCGTCACTGCTCAGGAAATAGGTGTTGCTGCTGCTGCTCTTGTGATTTCACAGCAGCAACAGCTACACCATCGCGGCTGCTATCTGCTGTCACCGCCCCCATGACCCCAGGCCACGGTCTTGCTCCGGGGTGAACCCCAGGGTCATCCCAGCTGCCTCGCTGTCTCTCCATGAGCCAGGATGTTCCTGCGCCATGCACGTATTAGCATCCAACATCACAGCCTGTCCCCTTGGCAGGGGCCCCTCTTAGGAGGGGGTGGAATTTGAGCTCTGATGTGCCCTTTCACGGATTATTTTCCTAAATCTTAGCCTGTGAAGTAGGTTCAGGTGTCTCCACTTTATAGATGAGAAAATGTGCTCGGAGAGGTAAGGTGACTTGCCCAGGGTCGCATAGCAGTAAATTACAGGGATGTAAGCCCAGGTCTCTCTGATCCCAAACCATCGCAGTTCCCACCCCAGGGTGGGGCGGCGGCTTGTTCCCCTGGCTGAGAGCCTGGCACCGTCTCTCCCTGCAGCCACCCTCCGCCCCCTTTGTGGCTGTGTCCTCCGGCCCCTTGCTCTCCAGCCCCCTCGACTCTGCTCCGCACCTGGGGACCACTCTGGGCCAAGACTGCAGACGGGGTGGCCCGTGTCATTCCCCCACCGTCAGCAGAAGCCGGGCCTGCTCACCCCAGCAGGCATTTCCTGCCGAGCTCCCCAGGCAGCCTGACACATGTGCGATGAGGGGAGTAATGGGGACCAGATGGGAGGCTGAGCCCAGGGTGGGCTCTGTTAGGCAGACATTCCTGGTCACTGAGGCAACGCCAGCCCAGTAGCATCTGGTTTGGCCAAGGGTCCAGCCTGATTGGCTGGAGCTAGACTTGGGGAGTTGCCCCCTCCCCGGAGGCCCTGGTGTGGCGGCAGGTGGCGACGAGCAGTTCCTGCTGAGACAGCATTTCAGAGTCCAGGAGGCAATAACAGGGGCCGGAGGGGCAGAGGGAAACCAGCAGGGCGCTCAGAGCTAGACCTGGCGCCCAGTCCTGGTGCTGTCACTTTCGGTCACCGTCACTCCAGCAAGTCTTTGCCCTGCTCTGGGCTGCAGTTGCATCACCCGCACCGTAGGGAAACGATGATCGCACTCACCCCGTGGGTGCGTGAGAGAATCAAGTGGACAGCGGTGCCAAGGCCAGAATGCTTTCTGTGTTTTACTTCCTCTCGTGCTCACAGCCTCCCGTGAGACGAGTCTCTGGCTCTGTGCCGGCCTCTGTTTCACGGGAAAACTGAGGCTCAGGGGTCATGGCACTTGCCAAAGTCGGACAGGTCATAGGAGGCGGAGCTGGGACCGGAACCCAGGCTTCCAGGGACCCTTTAAGATTTCACGGCTGGGTGAGTGGGACAGCCGCATACCCAGTCCCCACGGCAGGCGTCACCCCAGCAGCTTGTGGGGTCTGGTGGCCAGGTGACCGGGCTGTATCTGCCAGCTGCCCTCTGTCCTCCGCCTGCTGACAGCAGCCCCTTCCTTTGGAAACTGCCCCTCCCCTGCTCCTCAAGCTGTCAGCTGGGTGCCAGTCACAGGCGCCTGCCCCGCCCCTTCCTAGGGAGGACACATGCCCCAGGCCTGGCCAGTCAGAGTCCTTCCCTGAGACTCTATAATTCAACCGAGAGAAAGAGAAGAGTGTTTTTCTCTAGGGCTCTCAGCTGCCCGGATGCAAGCCTGGCCCTCTTCTGTGGGTTCCAAGGACGTCAGGAGATAAGGACAGGGTACACAGAGGGAAGGTGAGGGGTGGGAGTAGACGCAGGGAGGGGTGCTCCAGCCGTCCAGCGCCGGCACTGGCTTTTCTCCCGCCCGAAGTCTGATCCTCCTTCCCTTCCAGGCAGTTGCAAGCCTGGGCGTTTGCTTTGTTCCAAAACTCCATACAAGCAGCGTTTCTGTCACTTATAATCCTGAGGGTTTCCCCGGTGGCTCAGACAGTAAAGAATCGGCCTCCTAACATGGGAGGCTCGAGTTCCATCTCTGGGTTGGGAAGATCCCCTGGAGAAGGGGATGGTTACCCACGTCCAGTATTCTTGCCTGGAGAATCCCATGGACAGAGATGCCTGGGGGACTACAGTCCACAGTGTCATAAGAGGCAGACATGACTGAGTGACTAACGCACAGCCTTGAGGGTCCTGACTGAGGGGGCTTCACAGAGGAGGTGGTGTCTGAGCCGCGTGTTAGAGGAGTTTTTGGATCATCAGCGATGTGAGGTGGCGCCATGCAGGAGAAGCTGGTGAGAAGAGCCCGCTCATGACCTGCCTGCGGGGCTGGCAGAGCGTGAGGCTCGGGCAGCGCCTAATTACATCCTCCTAACAACCTGGCGAGGGCGACGCTATGATTCTGTCACTTTACAGATGGGGAGACAAAGGCACAGAGCAGTTCAGCAGCTTGCTTATGATCACATCGCCGGCAAACACCAGCGCTGGGGGTTTGAACCTCAGCCGTCTGGCTCCAGAGTTTGTGCTCTCAGAGTAGAAGTGACCACCCTCTGACTGCAACCTAGAGTTCTTTCTGTGGAATGCCACGTCTCATGGCCCAGCGGGGACGCAGCTGCAGCGCCCACAACTGGGATATGGCCCCAGGACTCTGGAGTCCCAGTGCGGGCTGGGCAGCAGAGAAGAGAGGGAGGGAGGCCCCTGTGGAACCCTCCAGAGGAAGTAAGGTGCTCCCCTGGCCGGCTGCCACCCCAGGCTAGCAGGGAGCTGCAGGCAGTTTCCTGCCAGGTGCCCTGCCGTTTCTGTAAGCTGCGATAATCTCCAGACACGGTGAATGATGGGCTCTGGCTGTGTCTGGCTAAGCCCTTGGCAGGAGGTCAGCGACTTTAAGAAGCTCTGGCTTCTAGCCGAGGTGCTGGAGAGTTATAAAACCGCTTCCAGCCCGGGAGGCCCTGGGCAGGCAGGAAGCGGGGAAGGACTCTGGGCTGCACTTACGATGGACCCCCAGGGATTATCAACCTCAGTCCACAGCTCCAGCCTGCCCCAGGCTCAGGCACCTCCCCTGTGTCAACAGCTTTTTACTGTATACTTACAGAGTTAGGGAGCATCAGCCCCGTATTATAAGTGAAAAGGGTTGAGGTTCAGTGAGGCTTAGTAACCTGCCCAGGGACACCCAGCCAGGTCTCCCAGGTCTGTGTCCAGGGCTCTGAACAGCCTCACTTCTGCCTCTTCGACCTCATCCCTGCTCTGAAGGATGTCTGGAACAGACACCAGAGCCCCCTCAGTTCTGCTGGTCTTTCCCCAAAACACTTCTTCCCTCCGATTCCAGAGAAAGGATCCTTCCCCCGTGAGAGAGTACTTTTCCATTTCTCCACCAGAGGAGCCCCCAGCCCCTGGGAATCCTGCGCAGGTGGGTCTGGGCCAGGGTTGGGGACTAAGGCTTCCACCTGTGCCCCTGTGTCTGGTAGGCCCAGGGGAGCCAGTCTTGCTTGTTAGGCTCAAGCTCTGCGGGAGGAAGACTTTCAGTTCAGTTCAGTTCAGTCCCTCAGTCGTGTCCGACTTTGCGACCCCATGTACCACAGCATGCCAGGCCTCCCTGTCCATCACCAACTCCCGGAGTTTACCCAAACTCATGTCCATTGAGTCGGTGATGCGGGAGACCCAGGTTCAATCCCTGGATCGGGAAGATCCCCTGGAGAAGGAAATGGCAACCCACTCCAGTATTCTTGCCTGGAGAATCCCATGGACGGAGGAGCCTGGTGGGCTACAGTCCACGGGGTCACAAAGAGTCAGGCACGACTGAGTGACTTCACTTTCACTTTCATGTCCATTGAGTCGGTGATGCCATGCAGCCATCTCACCCTCTGTCGTCCCCTTCCTGCCCTCAGTCTTTCCCAGCATCAGGGTCTTTTCCAATGAGTCAGTTCTTTGCATCAGGTGGCCAAAGTATTGGCGTTTCAGCTTCAACATCAGTCCTTCCAATGAACACCCAGGACTGATCTCCTTTAGGATGACTTTAGTTGGGGGCAAAGGAAAGGCTGGGTGGGCCGAGCCTCAGAAGATTTGTCCTGCCAGAGTAGGGCAGGGAGCAAGGCTCTCTGGGTGGAGAAACAGCGAAAGTGAAGGTGCAGAGATGGAGCAGCGGGCGTGCTCTAGGGCACCGCCTGGCTGTCACCGCAGGTCTCATCTTGGCCAGCGAGGCAGAGCGTCCACCTCCAGCCCTTGCTTGTTTGCCTCAGCGGTGCAAAGAACCCCAAAGTCTTTGCTCTAGACCCAGAGCCCCAGATCTGGCAGGGACAGGTGACCAGGATGGCCCCGGGCGTGCAGGGAAGGCCCTCCAGGTGCCCATGTGGCCCCGACATCCTCCCATCCGTGACTGAGGTGTTGACACTGAGAGCTGCTCTTTGTGAAGCACCCGCCCTGTGCCTGCCCCTGTGTTTCGCACTTTCCACCTGGGGTCCCGTTTGACACTCGGGACCACCTTGCGGGGAGGCCACTGCTCCTCTTCTTGCAGCTGCAGAGGTGGCACAACTCGCTCAGCATCACTGTCACTCAGCAGCTGAGCGAGCGTGTCTGATGCCAGGGCCCGTGTCCCCAGCCACAAGGGGTGGTCCAAACTCAGCCCTCGGGGGTGCTGTGGGGCATGACAGCAGATTCAGAGGAGCGATAAAGCAGGGCGTCCAGGGCTACGCAGCCTGGGCCGGACAGACGTGGACGGGGCACCAGAGCAGCGAGTCCAGGGGCTGGCACCCTGGACCCAGGAGGGAGGCGGGGGTCTGGATGCAGGGAGACGAGGGCGCCCCCGTGGCCCTCAGCCATCCTAAGTCCATGTCGGCTCCTTCACCAGCACCAAATCCTTAGCAGCCACGGCTCGGGCATGTGGGGCTTTGAAAGGAGGGTCCAGAGGCCTGGCTTCCGGTCCTGGCCGTGCACGCTTGCTCACGGGACTTCCTCCTTCTGGACTTCAGCTAGTTCATCTGTAGAATGGGCTGGGGCAAACGTGGGGGGTCAGACAAGCTTCCCCCCGCCCACGACTCCAGCCACACTGCCCTTCTTCCTGCTCCTTTTTCCTTTAATACAGGCGCACACATGTTTTAAAATGTTACATATTTGTTTTCTTTCTGGTTGTGAGTCTTCCTTGCTGCACGCAGGCTTTCTCCAGCTGCACCAGGTGCAGCTGCTCTCTAGCTGCGATCCGCACTTCTCGTGGTGGTGGCCTCTCTCCCTGCAGGTTCCAGGTACGTGGGCTCTGTGGTTGCAGCGTGCAGGCTTAGTGGCTCGGAGGCAAGTGGGATCTTCCCAACCCGAGACTGAACCCGCGTCCCGTGCACTGGCAGGCGGATTCTCAGCCACTGAAACACCAGGGAGGTCCCTTCCTGCCCCTTGAGCTCTGCTTGGTCCTGCCTCTGCCCTGGCTGTTCCCTCTGCCTGAAGTGCCCCCCTCGCGGCCGACTCCTCAGCGTTCTGGTTTCACTTGGCGTGTCACCTGCTCACAGACGGCCCCTCCAGTCTTCTCCAGCATCCCTTGTCCCACTGCCCTGCCATCCTTTCTCCGTAACATGAGTCACTCTTGGCACTGACAGTCAGGGTATGGGTTAGAGTTTAGGGACACCAGAGTCAAACTCAGTTCAGTTCAGTCCCTCAGTCGTGTCCGACTCTTGGCAACCCCATGGACTGCAGCACACCAGGCCTCCCTGTCCATCACCAACTCCCGGAGTTCACCCAGACTCATGTCCAGTGAGTCGGTGATGCCATCCAACCATGTCATTCTCTGTCATCCCCTCCTCTTCCCGCCTTCAATCTTTCACAGCATCAGGGTCTTTTCCAATGAGTCAGCTCTTCACATCAGATGGCCAAAGTATTGGGAGTTTCAGCTTCAGCATCAGTCCTTCCAATGAACACTCAAGACTGATCTCCTTTAGGATGAACTGGTGCCTGGGTTCGAATCCCAAAGTCCACCTCTTAGAACTGATGATCTTGGCTGTAGTCTTTCTGTGCCTCAATTTCCTCACCTATTAAGTGGGGTCAATAATAACACGTATTGTCGTTTTTGTAAGGATTAAGTAATACGTTACAAAACACAGTTGTCAGCACAGTAAGCACTGAAAACCTGTTAGGAGCTGTTAGGAGAGAGAGTAACTCTTGGCAACAGTGTTTAGTGTCCGACCCCCACCCTGGCCCGGCATTAAACCTCCAGCTCCTCAGAGCCAGGACTTTGTCTCGTTCAGTGACATATATCAAGCATGGAGCCAGTTCCTGGCACACAGTAAGCGCCTAATAAATAGTTGTTGAGTGAATGAACGGGTGGACGGATGAATGCTGGCATTCCCAGCTTCTCAGCAGCTCCGTATGGCTGGATATGGGCGAGGATGGGTTTAGGGAAGATGACCTGGGCCAGCCCCAGCTCAGTGCACAACAGCCCCAACGGCGGGCACACCCCAGCCTGCCCCGATGGTGTCTGTGGGTGTTTGACGCTGTTTCCCAGCTCAGAGTTTTGGATTTTTGCAGTCATGCATGGAGACTAACTTAGATTTTCCCCTGTGCTCAGCAGCCTTCCCTCTCAGACCTGCAGAGTTGGGCCCAGCCTACTTATCTTTACCTGGAGAAGGAGGTGGCACCCCACTCCAGTGCTCTTGCCTGGAAAATCCCATGGACGGAGGAGCCTGGTAGGCAACAGTCCATGGGGTCGCAGAGTTGGACACGACTGAGCGACTTCACTTCACTCACTCCATGCTTGATCACTGGAGAAGGAAGTGGCAACCCACTCCAGTATTCTTGCCTGGAGAATCCCATGGACACAGGAGCCTGGCGGGCCATGGTCCATGAGTTGCAGAGAGTCGGACACGACTGAAGTGACTAAGCACGCACGCACTTATCTTTACCAGTGCCCATCACACTTCCCCCAGCCCAGAGCATCTTTTTCCCTTCTTTTGGCCATGCCATGTGGAATCTTAGTTTTCCACCCAGGGACTGAAGTTGTGCCCCCTGCACTGGAAGCTCAGAGTCTTAACCACTGGACCACCAGGGAAGGCCGCCAGAGCCTCTTCATAAACGAGTCTGTAACAGACAGAAATGTCCTCAACCGCGCCTCCCACCGCGCCCATGCCTCCCTCTTGTTCTAGAATTCAGGGTGGGACTGCTGACCAATCCGTCCCCCTGCAGGTCTCTTCTTGGCTTCCAGGCCTCTGAGCACCCCAAGCGGTGCCCAGTCCCAGGAGGGAAGGGAGAGATCGGTACGTCACCATCTGCACAGACAACACGGAGGCTTCGAGGGGAGGTTTGCTGGAGGCCCTGTGCTGGCAGTGGCCAGAGCCAGAGTTCAAACCCAGGTCTCACCATTTGCTGCTTCTGTTTTATTCATTCATTCACTCGGCTCAGTTACTGAACAGCTATTCTGTGTCAGACGCCGCTCGGTGATCACAGTGCCTGCCCTGGCCGGGGGCCCAGAACTCAGCCCAGCGACATAGCCAGCTACCCCACACTGTCCCCTGGGGCTCTGTGACATGGAAATGTGCTGCATCTGTGGCTGCTAACCGTGTCTGGCTACTGGGCACTTGAAATGTGGCGAGTGCAAATGTGGAACTGGATTCTTTTTTTAAAAATTAATTTATTTTAATTGGAGGCTAATTACTTTACAGTACTGTAGTGGTTGTTGCCATACATTGACATGAATCAGCCATGGGTGTACGTGTGTCCCCCATCCTGAGCCTCCCTCCCCATCCCATCCCTCAGGGTCGTCCCAGTGCACCGGCCCTGAGCGCCCTGTCTCATGCATCGAACCTGGACTGGCGATCTGTTTCACATATGGTAATATCCGTGTTTCAATGCAATTCTCTCAAATCATCCCACCCTCGCCCTCTCCCACAGAGTCCAAAAGCCTGTTCTTTACATCTGTGTCTCTTTTGCTGTCTTGCATATAAGGTCATCGTTACCATCTTTCTAAATGGAATTGAATTCTTAATTTTAACTTCAGTAGCCACATGCGGCTCATGGCTACTGGGTTGGACATTATGGGTGTGACAGTCCTCTGAGGAGCAGTCATTCTTGGCCTTGGATGGTCGGTCTCAGACTCAAACGTGAGCAGGGGGCCCGTGTCGATTTCCCAGGGGGCAGCTTAGGGTCTGTCTCCTTTCCCAGTTGTCAATATATTAAACCCACAAAGGAGTCAGTCACTCTTTTCTCTGAAATGCAAGACCCTCCTAACCCATCGTGCAGTCTTCCCCGTTTTGTTTTTTTTTTTTTCCTTATTGAGGTGTAACTTATATAGAGTAAAATCACACAGTCCAGAAGCAAATGGTTTGACGAGTTTTGACAACTGTCGACACCCGTGTAACCCCAGTGGCATCAAGATAGAAGACACTTCCAGAATATTTCTGCTTTCCCAGACAGCTCCCTCATGCTCCTTTCCAGTAAGTCCCGTCCTCAGAGCAACTGCTGTGCTGACGTCTGTCACCAAAGATTAGTTTTGCCTGTTTTTAAGCCTCACAGCAATCATTTTCACACTTTTGACTGAGACAAGGTTTTAAGAAATATTTCCCTTTGATGGAGACACAAAACACCAGCATGATGAAAAGAGGCAGCTGAACCTGGGTCACAGTGAGGAGGAGACCAGAAAATGGGGAGGGATGGGGGCCCACGGGGGCCTGGGGGTTTGTGGCCGGTCCAGAGGGGGCAGCCGCTGTTCAGCTCAAGCTGGCTGTGGCTACTGGAGAATGTGGGCCCAGAACTTCCAAGTCTTTTTTTCTTTCCCTTCTGCCAAGTCTTTTTTAAAGGAAAGCTGAAAATACTGCTTTTCATGTAAAATCTCCTTAATGTTGGCATTTTAAAACATGTTACCAAACTGCCGGCCAGGTAGTTCACATCTGTGTGTCAGACCTGCCGTGTGGACTGCCGGGATGTGAGTCCTGCCTTGGGCTCATCAGAATGTTAAGTTACCATTCTGTGATATTTGTGGAGTGGGCCCTTGGCTTCAGGTCCTGTTCTAAGTACTCAATGTTATTAAGTCCTCTAATCCTCTTAATAATTTATTAATACATCCATTTCACAGATGAGTAAACTGAGCCGCAAGAGGGATTACATGACTCGCCCAAGGTTACAGGGTATTTGGCTGGCACTCAAACCCTGACTGTCTGCTTTCTGAGTCCCAACTCTTAAGCACTACACATCCTCCCCCTTGAGGAGCGGGGGCGGAAGGCAAAGCCTCCCCGGGGATGGTTATGCCATTCAGGGTGCAGCTTAGCCAGCCAAGAGCACTCCCACCCTGAGTGAGCGACGGATAGAGTGGCTGGGGCCCCACCTGCTGGGCCCACCTGCCCTGGCACAGTCCGTTTTCATGTCCAGGCACCTTGGCTGTCAGCTGGTGGAGCCCCAGTTTTTCAAAGCGCTGGGAAAGCAGCCAGGGGTGGGGCTGGCAGGCTGGAAGCCTGGCTGAGGGTATCTGGGAGCGCTGGGCAAGTGGGGACAGAAGCTGCAGTAAGCTGGCAGGGGGAGGGCCCAGGCCCGGAGGGTGACAGGGCCTTGGAGGAGGTGCCAGCCGCAGGGCAAGCCCGCCGGCCCGTGATCAGGCCAGGCTGCCGCTGCAGGGAGCTGATGGCTGCAGTATCCCCATCTGCTGATGCTGCGCTCACACAGGCCTGTCTCCTGGGGAAGGTCAGGAAGGAGAAGGTAGGGATCACAAGGACAGACAAAGCTGCCTTTCCAGTCTCCCCTAGTGCTTCCGCAGGGGGCGAAACTGAGGCCTGGAGAGGGCGCCGCCAGGACCCAGACCTGGACTTCCAGCTCTCTTCACTCCATTTGGGTCCATGTTCCTCAGGACCCAGAGCTGTGGCACAAGGAGGTCTGTGGTTGCTGGCAGGCAAGCGTTCCAGAAGCCTGAGGCACGTGCCAGAGTGTCTGTGTCACTGAGCCAGGGCCAGCCCTGTTTTAAAGAAGCTTTAGCCATTTTTTTTTATTTCTTTTTTCTCCAGTTTGATCATCACACCTGCTTCTGGGAGATGTACTCTTATTACCCCCGGTATTACTAGTGAGAAAGCCAGTGCTCAGAGAGGTAGACATCCCTGCCAGGAAGTTGGTGGGTTGAGCGAGTGATGTCTGTCGAGTGCTCGCCGCCGTTCTGGTACACAGCAAAGGGTCATGTGCTTGTGGGCCGGAACAGGGGTGAGGGGTGTGGGGGCAGGACTGGGCAAGGAGGACCTCCTGCATAAGGTAACACGGACTGGGCTTTGGGGAGCTCAGCCTCTCAGGCAGCTGGTTCCCCTAAGGTGAAGGATGCTTCCTGAATAAGACCAAAATACCACGTAACATGGTTGGTACCCCAGAGCCCTCACAAACCTTCCAGCAACCCACCCCCCCACACACAGGGGAGCCCTCCGGGTCTGGCTCCAGGTCTTGTGCATTTTGAAGGAGCAGCCTGACCTTGAGGTCCTCTTGTCACCTCTCTGAGCCTCAGTTTCCTCATCTGTCGAATGGGTACAGTGCTACCTACCATGCAGGGTTGGGATGAGGGCCTGGCATATGATAAGTGCTCAGTAAACAGGCATCACAGAATCTCTAGGAAACACCTACTGAATCGAATTGAACTTTTAAGGACAGAGGACAGACATATTCCAAGTGTAGCCCAGGAAAGCTTGATCCACGCTTTAGTGCAGAACCAAAAAAATCTTTCACTATCGCTTTTGAGGGTCATGTTTTAGAGGGTTAAGAGGAGCCACTCAGCCCTCTTCAGCTATGTCTACACTAGAAGAAAGCACGAGGGAGCAAGTTTGTCATTAGTTCCCCCACGCCCCCACCCAAGAGCAGCAAACACTGCCTGAGCGTTTACTGTGTGCCAGACACGCTAAGCCCTTCCTTTGTGTCATCACTTTATACAGGAGGCAGTGGGCTCGGTAACCCTGGACCCTCCACCAGCGTGTGGTGGCACTGAGATCTGAACCAGCGTAATCTGGCTCCAGACTCTGTTCTTAGGAATGGAAAATAATCTACCAGAAACGTGGAAATATTCACTGGGGGCAATCTTTCACATTTCCAAAGCCTGCGCATGCACATGACTCCATTTGCTCCTGGCGTTGCTAGAGGAGGATGGTGTTTTTATGCCCATCTTACAGTTGAGGAGGCTGAGGCCCAGAGAGGTGGTGCGGGTTGACCGAGGCTGGAATGTGGGTCCATCCCCCTGGTTCCAAGTCCTGTGCTCTTTCTCCTGCTTCTCAGTCACCTGTTGGGGAAAGAGTCTAACCTGAGCAGTGACAGCCAGCAGCCCCGTGGGCTCTGCCATCACTGTGGTCCAGCCTGTCCCATCGCCACCACAGACCCGCCCTCACTGGGCAAGCACCGTTCCAGCCCCAGACACCATTTCCTGCATCCGTATCACTCTGATATCAGAGCTTTAGAGCTGCTAGCTCTCAGAGAGAAACAGAGATGAGGGATTTGCAAATTCCATTCCGCGGAAGCCGTGAGGAGAGCAGACCCAGGGTCAGGATGCGGGGCCCCTGAGTGTGTGAGTGGCAGCTCCTCTTCTCTGTTTTGTATTTTGGGTTGCAATGTTAAGTTTTCAAAAGCAAACGGCTTGACAGGACCCAGGCCCACGCACCAGCAGGCCAGGAGCCCTTGCACGAGGCGGGGCCTGGCAGCCAACTGGGCCCCCACCTACCAGTGTGCCCATAGTAGCTGGCTCTACCACACCGAAGGGCTCACACAGGGGGCACCATATGGCTCTGGGGGCTAGTGGGGCATGTTCTGTTGATGTATAGGATGTCTCCTGTAACAGGCCACCTTGTCAAAGACTGGGAAATGTAATCAACCTACCTAATACATGGAAATAAAAACAGAAATTAGGCAAAGCAAGGCAACAGAGGAATATGTTCCAAGGTAAAACCCCAGAAAGAAAAACAAAGGGAGCGCTCAGTCGTGTCCTACTCTTGCGATCCCACGAACTGCAGCCTACCGGGCTCCTCTGTCCATGGGATTCTCCAGGCAAGAATACTGGAGTGGGCTGCCATTCCCTTCTCCAGGGAATCTTCTCAACCCAGGAACTGAACCCAGGCCTCCCTCATTGCCAGCAGATGCTTTACCGACAAACCCCAGAGGAAGACCTAAATGAAACGGAGATAGGCAGTCTATCCAATAAAAAATTTAAGGAAATGCTCATAAAGATGTTCAATAAATATGGGAGAAGAATGGATGAACACAGAAGTTTAAGAAAGAATTAGAAAATAGAGAAACCAAATAACTGAACAATATGATTGTTGTTCAGTCACTAAGTTTTGTCCGACTCTGTGACTCCATGGACTGCAGAACACCATGCTTCCCTCTCCTTCGCTGTCTCTTGGAGTTTGCTCAGATTCATGTCCATTGAGTTGGTGGTGCTATCTAACCATCTCATCGTCTGCCACCCTGTTCTCCTTTTGCCTTCCATCTTTTCCAGCATCAGGGTTTCTTCCAATGAGTCAGCTCTTTGCATCAGGTGGCCAAAGTAGTGGAGCTTCAGCTCCAGCATCAGCCCTTCCAGTTAATATTCAGGGTTGATTTCCTTTAGGATTGACTGGTTTGATCTCTTTGTAGCCCAAGGGACTCGCAAGAGTCCTCCAGCACCACATTTCAAAAGCATTAATTCTTTGGCACTCAGCCTTCTTTGTGGTCCAACTCTCATATCCATACCTCACCACTGGAAAAACCATAGCTTTGACTATATGGACTTTTGTTGGCAAAATGGTGTCTTTGCTTTTTAACATGCTGTCTAGGTTTGTCATAGCTTTCCTTCCAAGGACCAAGCGTCTTTTAACTTCATGGCTGCAGTCACTGTCCACAGTGATTTTGGAGCCCAAGAAAATTAAATTTGTCACTGCTTCCACTTCTCCTTCTATTTGCCATGAAATGATGGGCCTGGATGCCATGGTCTTAGTTTTTTAAATGTTGAGTTTTAAGCCAGCTTTTTCACTCTCATGAAACCTCATCAAGAGACTCTTTAGTTCCTCTTCACTTTCTGCCATTAGAGTGTCATCTGCATATCTGAGGTTATTGATATTTCTCCCAGCAACCTTGACTCCAGCTTGTGCCTCATCCAGTCTGGCATTTCACATGATGTACTCTGCATATAAGTGACAGGGTGACAGTATACAGCCTTGATGTACTCCTTTCCCAGTTTTGAACTAGTCAACTGTTCCATGTAAGGTTCTAACTGTTACATCTTAACCTGCTTACAGATTTCTCAGAGACAGGTAAGGTGGCCTGGTATTCCGATCTCTTTAAGAATTTTCCAGTTTGTTGTGACCCACACAATCAAAGGCCTTAGTGTAGTCAATGAAGCAGAGTAGGTGTTTCCCTGTAATTCCCTTGCTTTCTCTATGATCCAGTGAATGTTGGCAATTTGATCTCTGGTTTGTCTGCTTTTTCTAAACCCAGCTTGTACATCTGGAAGTTCTCAGTTCACGTACTGCTGTAGTTTACCTTGGAGGATTTTGAGCATAATCTTACTGTATGTGAAATGAGTGTAGTTGTGCGGTAGTTTGAGCATTCTTTGGCGTTACCCTTCTTTGGGATTGGAATGAAAACTGACTTTTTCCAGTCCTCTGGCCACTGCTGAGTTTTCCAGATTTGCTGACATATTATGTGCAGCACGAAACCAGCATCATCTTTTAGGATTTTAAATAGCTCAGCTGGAATTTCATCGCCTCCATTAGTTGTAGTAATGCTTTCTAAGGCCCATTTGACTTCATACTCTGGATGTCTGGCTCTCGGTGAGTGACCACACCATCATGGTTATCTGGGGCATTAAGACCTTTTTATATAGTTCATCTGTATATTTTTGTCACCTCTTCTTAATCTCTTCTGCTTCTTTTAGGTCCTTGCCATTTCTGTCTTTTATCATGCCCATCCTTTCATGAAATATTCCCTTGATATCTCCGATTTTCTTGAAGAGAGCTCTAGTATTTTCCATTCTATTGTTTTCCTCTACTTCTTTGCACTGTTCATTTAATAAGGCCTTCTTATCTCGTCTTGCTGTTCTCTGGAACTCTGCATTCAGTTGGGTACGTATTTCCCTTTCTCCTTTGCTTTTAAAGTGGAACAATACAATAACCAGAATTAAAAATGAGCTAGAAGGAATCAACAATAGATTAGATGCAACTAGAGAGTAGCTCCTGCTCACCATCACCAGACAAGAGCCCACACAGCAAGAAAGACCCAGTACAGCTCCCTCCCCCAGAAAACCCTGAGCAAAATATTAACAAATTGAATCCAACAATACATTAGAAGGATCATACACCATGATTAAGTGGGATTTATCCCAGGAATACAAGGATGGTTCAATATTTGCAAATCATTCAATGTTATACATCAAATTAACCAACTGAAGAATAAAAATCATATGATAATCTCAATAGAGCATAAAAAACTTTTGGCAGAATTCAACATCCATTTATGATATTAAAAAAAAACTCAACAAAGTGAGTATAGAGGGACCATGCTGCTGCTGCTAAGTTGCTTCAGTCGTGTCTGACTCCGTGCGTCCCCATAGATGGCAGCCCACCAGGCTCCCCGTCCCTGGGATTCTCCAGGCAAGAACATTGGAGTGGGTTGCCATTTCCTTCTCCAATGCATGAAAGTGAAAAGTGAAAGTGAAGTTGCAGAGTCGTGTCCGACTCTTCGGGACCCCATGGACTGCAGCCTTCCAGGCTTCTCTGTCCATGGGATTTTCCAGGCAAGAGTACTGGAGTGGGGTGCCATCGCCTTCTCCGAGAGGGACCATATCTCAGTATAATAAAAGACAAATATGACAAGCCCACTGCTAACATCATACTCAATGGTGAAAATCTGAAAGTGTTTCCTCTAAGATCAGAAGCAATACCGAATACCCACTCTCACCACTTTTATTCAACATAGTATTGGGAGTCCTAGCCACAGCAGTCAGACAAGAAAAAGAACAGGAATCCGAACTGGAAATCCAAAGAAATAAGGCAGATGACATAGCACCATATATAGGAAATCCTGAAGATCTCATTTGAAAAAAAAAAAATTAAAACCAATAAATGAATTTAGTAAAGCTGCATGATACAAAATTAATATTAAGTAATCTATTGTGTTTCTGTGCAGTAACAATGAATTATCAGGAAAAGAAATTAAGAAAACAACCCTGTTTACAATTGCATCCAAAAGTAAAATAACTAGGAATAAACTTAACCAAGGTAGTGAAAGATCTGTACACTGAAAATGGTAAGACACTGATGAAATAAATTGAAGAAGACACCAAAAGTGGAAAGATACACCATGCTTATGCACTGGAAGAATTACTGTTCTTAAAGTGATCATACCACTCCTGCAAAGCAATATACAGGTTCAATGAAATCCCCATCCAAATACCAGTGGCATTTTCACAGAACTAGGACAGGTAATTCTAAAATTGGTCTTGAAATACAAAAGACCCCCAAATAGTCAAAATAATCTTGGGGAAAAAAAGCGCAAAACTAAAGATGTCATCCTCTCTGACTTCAAACTATAACAAAGCTACAGTAATAAAACAATATGATCAATGGAGCAGAGTCGAGAGTCCAGAAAGAAGCCCACACTTACACGGTCAATTAATCTCTGACAAAGGAGGCGAGAATACACAATGGGGGAAAAGACAGCCTCTTCCATAAACAGTGTTGGAGAACTGGACGTGGCAAAAGAATCAAGCTGGACTACTTTCTCACACACTGTGTACGAAAAATAAACTCAAAATGTATTGAATATTTAAATATAAGACCTGAGACTATAAACCTCCTAGAAGAAAACATAGGCAGTATGCCGTTTGACATTTTTTTAGGAGTATTCTTTGCATCCGTCTCCTCAGGCATGGGAAACAAAAGTAAATAAACAGTTGGGAACACATCAAGTGAAAAGTTTTTGCACAGTCAGTGAAACCACCAGTAAAATGAAAAGGCAGCATACTGAATGGGAGAAAATATTTGCGTATGATATATCTGATAAGTTAATACTAAAATATATAAAGAACTCATACAACTCAACATTAAAAAAGCAACAACCAGGCTAAAAAAATGAGCAGAGGGCCTGAATGGTCAGTTTTCCAGAGACACATAGCTGGTTAACTGACACACAAGAAGAACGCCCAACAGCACTAATCATCAAAGAACTGCAAATCAGAACCACCGTAAGGCATCACTTCATACTTGTCAGAATGACTTTTATAGAAAAGGCAACAAATAAACATTGGCAAGGATGTGGAGCAAAGGGCACCTTTGTGCGCTGTTAGTGGGAATATAATTTGGTGTAGCCTCTATGAAAAATAGTATGAAGGTTCCTCAAAAAATTAAAAATAGAACTACAGTGTTATCCACTCCTGGATAGTTTTCTGAAGAAAACAAAAACACTAATTTGGAAAAGATATATGCACTTTAATGTTCATTGCAGCATTATTTAAAATATCGAGATATGGAAGCAACCTAAGTACCCATTGACGGTTGGATGGATAAAGAAGCTGGGGCACATATGTATGCATGTGCGTATATATATTTATGTATATATATAACGGGATATTACTCATGCCTTAAGAATCAAATCTTGCCATTTGTGACAACATGGATGGACCTAGAGGGTATTCTGCTCAGTAAAATAAGTCATAGAGAAAGACAAATACAGTGTGATTTTATTTACATACAGAATCTTTTAAAAAATGAATAAATGTATCCCAAAGAGGCTGAGCCCTAGATACAGAGAGCACAGAGGTGGTCTGCTCATACAGAGGGGAGGCATAGGGGAAATGAGTGAGACAGGTGAGGGGGATTCATAGTACGAGTTTGCAGTGACAAATGAGTCTGGGGGATGAAGTGTGTAACATGAGGAATAGTGAATAATATTGTGATAATTTTGCATGGTGACTGATGTTAGCTAGACTTACTATGGTGATCATTTTGCAACGTATAGAAATATCAAATCATTATATTGTAGGAACTAGTAATAACAGCGTTTGGGTCAATTATACTTTGAAAATATTAAAATAAAATTAGATGTGTTAACTAAAAATAACAGTAGTAAATAAAGGACTCTACAGGGCTAAAAATACATATGCTTTCAAACCACTGTTTAAATCCAGTAACCACTTCCCCATTTTACAGATGGAAAAACTGACTCCAAAACATGTGCTTTTCCCATAAATGATGATAATATTCAGGCATGTTCCAAGTTTCTTAACTTACTTAACCCTCACAACCCTGAGGGCAGTAGTTGTCTCCATCTTACTGATGAGGACCCTGAGGCTCAGGTGGTTAAGGGCCCTACCTCCCAAGTTCACACTTTCAGCCACTCCCAGCCTGACAGGCATACCTCTTTTTGTCTTGGAGAAGGAAAACCACTTGCCGAGGCCCAGGGTGAGGCAGTGTCAGAAATGGGTCCAGAATATAGATCTTCTGACTCCCAGCGGCAAGCCCTGGTTATCTCCCATGGTCCAGGACATCTCTGGACTGGAGACGGAGACGAGCCAGGCCTGTATGGAGCCTGGCTCTGTTCTTCACTGCCTGTGTGACTTTGCCCAAGTGAACGGACCTCTCTGAGCCTGTTCCCTCTCCCTCGCAAAGGAGTGATAGGGCCACATCATGGAGTTTATCATGAAATCTAAACAGGATCATCCACATGAGTAAGTCTGCCCAGGGCCTGGCGCAAACCGAGAGCCCTGGCCACCCTCAGTTCAGGGATCCCCAAAGCTTCCTGCCCCACCCGCCTCCTCCCTGCCCTCTCCCCAGCCCTCTCCCGCCCACCTGTGTAACACAGATACTAATTACAACTATTTCCACAAACCGCTTCCTGCTTGAGCCTAATCACTAGGCGGCTCCGTCATCACCATTATAAATGTCACTAAGTGAGACGGATTAACTTTGTCCTAGGTTTTATGTGATTAGATCAGCAATTGCTCAGGCACGCTTGCTCTTCCCAGCCTGAGACTTACCCAGCCTGGTCATCCTGCACAGCTTAGGGCCTGCTCCTGTCAGCCTCAATACCTGATGGCTTGGTGATAACAGTGGGCAACTCGGCCCCTGCAACTTCCCTGGTGGGCCTGTGGATAAGACTCCGTGCTTCAGATGCAGGGCATGTGGGTTTGATCCCTAATCAGGCAACTAAGATCCCACGTGCCGCACTGTACAACCAAAAAAAAAAAAAAAAAAGAATGGGACAACTCAGCCCCTTTGACCTGACCTAGAGGTGGGGCCTAAAGCGGTAAGGATGGAGCAGGTTGGTGCTGCCGTCATATTTGTCATAATGGCGAAACCACAGGCTTTGCAAATAGATACATTTGGGCTGCAGCCTAGGCTTTGTTGGTTACGAGCTGTGTGACTCTGGGGCAAGTTACCGACCCTTCTTGTCCTACAGTTGTTTTACACTGTGTAATTGGGAGTTAAAGTTGAATTACACTGTGTAATGTCAAGTTCAAGCACGGTGCCTGGCATGTCATGGGTCCTCCTAGTCCCTCCCCTTCCCATCTTCCATCATCTTCAGTGTGAAGAGCCAGCCCTTTCTGAGCCCTGCCCACACAGCAACATCTGCTGAACTCTGCTCCTCTGTGAGGCACTGGACTTTAGGCATCTTATTTAAGGCATATAAAGACCCTGGGGGTTCCCAGGAGGCGCAAGTGGTAAAGAGCCTGCCTGCCAGCGCAGGAGCTGAAAGAGACACGGGTTTGATCCCTGGGCCAGGAAGACCCCTTGGAGGAGGAAATGGCAACCCACTCGTCTTCTTTCCTGGAGAATCACACGGACAGAGGAGCCTGGCGGGCTGCAGTCCGCAAAGAGCCGGTCGTGACTGAGTGACTCAGAACACACGTAGCGCACGAAGACCCTGGGCTCCTCGGTGGCTCAGACGTAAAGAGTCTGCCTGCAGTGCGGGACACCTGGGTTGATCCCTAGTTCTGGAAGATCCCCTGGAGAAGGGAGTGGCTACCCACTCTGGTATTCTTGCTTGGGAAATCCCACGGACAGAGAGGCCTGGTGGGCTACAGTCCAAAGGGTCGCGAAGGGTTGGACACCACTGAAGTGACTTACTTAGCAGGCTTGCATAAAGACCCTATGAAGCAGATATCACAATCATTTGACAGCAGAGAAAATGAAAGTACAGAGAGCTCTGTCAAGGTCACACAGCTGTAGTTGGCTGCTGGTCACTCTGTTGGGATGAGATGCTAGAAGCCTGTGTAGCTGCCTTCAGGGATCACAGTAAAGTCCGAGAAGGCTGCCTGTAGGAAGATGCATCTGAACTGAGGGGTTAGACAGGGGAAGGAGGAGAGGAAAAGCCTCCCAGACAGGAGACCATGGATATGCCAAGGCCTGGAAGAGAAACCACAGTGTGTTTAGGGGCCCGACTCTTCCTATTTTACTGAGGTTCAGGCGTCAGTGGGAGGCTGGAGAGGATCCAGGAGCAGCCTGAGAGGTGGGCAGAGGTTGGGAACCCCACCAGGACTCACGCTGTCTCCTGCCAGTTCCAGGGAACCTTCGTGAGAAGGAGGAGAGTGGCTGGATCATATCAGTTAGTCTAAACAGTTCTGGAGCCAGCTTGGGGGCGGCGGACTCGGGGGAGTGAGGGGTTCTAAACCAGGGACGGCTTCCAGGCAGAGGAGGAGCAGAACCAAGTGGGCCTGGACAGAGGGGCAGAGATGGAGGCAGGCAGCTGGAGTGAAGAGAGGCGAGGTAGGAGCCTTGCAGAGGGGCTGGGCAGTCAGCAGGATGGTAGCGGCCTATGTCGAGGAGTCAAGAAAAGGCTGCCGGCCAGGCTGGACTCAGGTGTGGGCTGGCCGCCTCTGCAGGCTCTGGGGCGCAGTACCCTGGCAACACAGGTGAGGGCTCTCAGTGCCTCCCGGGGCCCCCGGGCAGGTGAGTCAACACCAGGCCAAGTGGGTGAGTGTTTTCCAGCTTCTGCATGTGTGGGCTGGCCCCCGGCTGCCAGCGCGTTAGGGGGAGCCCAGCCTGGGACTCTGGTCCCAGACAAGGGTGACTGACTCATTGACTGGCAGAGCTGTAGCCTTCTCCCTGGAGGTGGTGAGCAGCCGTGTAAGCTCTGTGCCCTTGACCTTCTGGTCTAACTCACCTTTAGGCCTCCCTAAACTCCTAACTGTCCCCTTGTTCCCGCTCACCTTCCCCCTCCATGCTCAGGCCTCCAGCCCCACCCGGCCTAAAGTGCAATCTCTCCCCCCAACCCCAGCCCAGGTTGTATTCCTCTATTTCCCACGTCTCAGATGGGCAGCATGTCATCTCCAAAAGAAGCTGACCTAGAGAGTCAGGCCCCAGGGTAGCATGAGGAAAGAAGAAGTGGATCTTGGAGGGTCAGGAGGATCTGGGTTGGAGTCCCAGCTCTGCCTGAAGGGCAAGCTGCTTCCTTCCTCTGTCCTCAGCCTCTTTGTCCGTGAAACGGGTCCCTGCGTTCCACAGGGTGATGCAGCGTGAGACACAAATGAGACCACGGTATAAAAGAGCCTTGAGAATCGGGTGGCACTGGGCTTTTGGTGATGTCAACAACTTTTTATTCTGTTTTAGGGAGCAGCTAATTATTTTTTTAATAAACATTTTATTTTAGAGCCGTTTTAGATGTATAGCATCATTGGAAAGATTGAAGAGAGTTCCTTTATACCCCATACCTGGTTCCCCTATTATTTATATATGACATGGAACATTTGTCACAATTAATGAACTAACATTGATACATTGTTACTAACTAAAGTCTTTTATGCCTCTTTTTTTTGGCCTTGCTTTGTGGGATCCTAGTTTCTGGACCAGAGATGGAATGAACCCAAGCCCCCTGCACTGGGTGCATGGCGTCCCAACTACTGGCCCACCAAGGAAGTCCCTTAATTTGTCTTTTTTTTTTTTAATTTCAGGTTTTTTTTGGCCATGTCACATGGCTTGTGGGATCTTAGTGCCCCAACTAGGGATTGAACCCTGAGTCACAGCATTGGAAGCACCGAGTCTTAACCACCTGACTGCCAGGGAATTCCCTCAGTTTTCTTGAAGTTTCTGCCTAAGGTCCTTTTTCTGTTCTAGGGGCCCACCGAGCATGTACTGTGCTTAGTCGCTCAGTTGTGTCCAACTATTTGAGACTGTAGCCCACCAGGCATCTCTGTCCATGGGGATTCTCCAGGCAAGAATACTGGAGTGAGTAGCCTATCCCTTCTCCAGGGGATCTTCCCAACCCAGGAATCAACCCGGGGTCTCCTGCATTGCAGGCAGATTCTTTACCAGCTGAGCTACCAGGGTAGCCCCCACCCCCCAGCCAAGCATACCCCATTACGTTTAGTTGCTATGTCTCCTTAAGTTCATCTTGACTGTGGCCATTGCTTTGGGGAGGAAAGCACAGAGGTAAAGTACCGTTTGCATCCCATCATGTCAGGAGTACATCCTATCCTTTGGTAATTTGACTTATCATTGTGGACATTAGCCTTGATCACCCAGGAAGACGGTTGCTTTTGCCTTGAGTATGGCAGCAGAGTGAGATTTAGAACCAGTGTTAACTGAGCCAAGGCCAAGGTCAGAAACCTTGGACGGGTGCAGAAGCAAATGGGAAAGCTGAGGAAGGAGAATAAACAAGAGCAGTTTATCAGGCTGCAGTGTTTCCCCCAGGTGCCAGGCCACTTGGGGATGGGATGCTCGGTGCCAGGCAGTTCGTTTCGGCTCATTAAAGCTTTTCAGGGACTCCCCTCATGGTCCAGTGGCTAAGACTCCACACTCCCAACACAGGGAGCCTGGGTTCAATCCCTGGTTGGGGAACTAGATCCCACATGCCACAACTAAGAGTTCATATGCTGCAACTAAGACCAACGCAGCCAAATAAATAGATTTGAAAAAAAATCTTTATACTGAACCAGTTTATAGATGAGGAAGCCGAGGCCTTAGGAGGGAAATGACATGGTCACATGATCCAGGGAACCTGGGTTTGGGCCCAGGTCTGTCTTTACTGCTTCTTTCCTGCTGTTGAATAAATACATCGAAGCTGCAGTCCCAGGAGAATCGAGTTAGGGCAGGGATGTTTCGTGATGCAGGTTGTTTCAAATTCACTTTATTCCAGAAAAGATTCGTGATGGGTTGCGACTGAAACACATTCAATCAAATGATACACAGTAGAAATGAAAAATCAGGAGCAGAGAAAATAGAGCAGAGAGTGTGGGCACAGACAAAGATGAACTGAAAGGCCAGAAAAGTGCTTGCTTTGGCTGTGAGGTTCCTCAGCTAATTCCTGCGATTCTTCTTATCAAAGAGCTAAGAAGCGGTTCACTCCTCCGTAAATTTAGAAAGGACTTAATCACATGGAGGGACTTCCCAACGGGTCCAGTGGCTAAGACCCTGCACTCTCAGTGCGGGGAGCCTGGGTTTGATCCCTGGTTAAGGAACTAGATCCCACATGCCACAGCTAACGGTTCTCATTTGCTGCCACTAAAGATCCTGCAAGCTGCCGTTGCGACAAGATCTCGAGTGTGGCAACGAAGGCCTGGCACAGCCAAATGAATAAATACTTAAAACAAGAAAGAAATTAATCACGTGGAAATTTCTCAGTGAAGACACTGAGCAATGTTGCAGATCACGTAACAGTAGCAGTAGCTGTTACCTGGTGTCGTCTTCAGGTAAAGTGAAGTGAATGTCGCTCAGTCGTGTCTGACTCTTTGTGACCCCATGGACTGTAGCCTAACAGGCTCCTCCATCCATGGGATTTTCCAGGCAAGAATACTGGAGTGGGTTGCCATTTCCTTCTCCAGGAGATCTTCCCAATCCAGGGATTGAACCCGGGTCTCCCACTTTGTAGGCAGACACTTTACCATCTGAGCCGCCAGGGAAGTCATCTTCAGGAGTGATGGCTATGTATTTACTATATGCTCCTTGCCCAGATTTGTCCTATTTGAATTTCACTTGTCATCAAGCAACACCACCCTGTTTCTTCTTCACTGAAGTCAGTTGCCTTTGCCCGAGTGAAAATCTTGGATACAAATTAACCAGTTATCTATATACCAGGTTTCTGTGCTGGATGGAGGGAAATAACGTAATTGTTGCCCATCCCCCAGGTCCATCCCTGCAATGCAGACACCTGGACAAAGGCCTGAATGAAATGCAACTACTGTGCTTGGGGTACACCAGAGGGATGGGCATAATTCCCTCTGAGTTGGGGGAAAGGGGGGACTTCCTGGAGGAAGAGGTAGGCTAGACGTGGAGATCAGTAGCTGTGGTGGAGACAGTGTAGTCTTTGGTATTTTTTGGCGGCATCGAGTCTTTGTTAGTTGTGGCACGTGGGATCTAGTTCCCTGACCAAGGATCAAACCCAGGCCCCCTGCATTGGGAGTGCAGACTCTTAGCCACTGGACCACCAGGAAAGTCCCAAGAGGGGGCCTCGGGAAAGAGAGTATCAGTCATAGGTCCCTTAAGGGTGGGGAGCAAGTGCCACCCCCTCAGCTTACAGCCTGGGGCCTGACAGACGTCATGAACTCAGCAAACTCCTTTTGGGAGGTCAGCACCCACAGGGATAGCACGGGGGTCAGGGTGACGGCCATACACCCAAGAGGTGTGTGGAGGGTGAGTCTGGAGAGTCAGGTTTGGGCCAGTTCAGGGGAGCCCTTGCATGTCAAGCTGAGGAGTTTGGGTTTTGTTTTTCAGGCAGTGGGGATCAATTGGAGGCTTCTGAGCCCCGTGTCTTATAAGTAGTGATGGTACAAATAGTAACCGGGAACGCTTGGTGGGGATATGCTGTGTGCCCAGCACTGTTCTAAGCACTTTATTTATTTGTAAGTTTTAGATTTTTAAAATCTTTATTTCGGGCTGCGCTCTTCGTTGCTAGGCACGGGCTCTCTTTAGTTGCAGCGAGCAGGGACTGCACTCTTTGCGGTACACGGGCCTTATTGCGGCGGTGTCTCTCACTGAGGCGGGTGGGCTCTGGGGAATGCAGCCTTCAGTAGTTGCAGTGCACAGACTTGGTTGCTCCGCAGCACGTGGAATCTCCCCAGACCACGAGTCGGACCCATGTCCCCTGCATGGGCAGGCAAATTCTCAACCATTGGACAACCAGAGAAGTCCCTAAGCACTTCATATTAACTAAGTGTCGCAACAGTCCTATGAGGGAGGTGCCATTATTCTCATCCCCATTTTATAGATGAGACTGCTGAGGAGGAGAGTCTGAGTCACTTGTCTAGGCTCACACAGCTGGGACATGGCATTAGTGAGGATCCGAACTGAAGCTTGGAACTAGAGCTTTTCCTCACTCTATTATTGTCCTTGTTAAACATAAGTATTTAACTAACATAAAACACGGAGAAGGAACTGGCAGGCCACTCCAGTGTTCTTGCCTGGAGAATCTTGTGGACAGAGGAGCCTCATGCGCTGCTGTCCATGGGGTCTCGCAGAGTCAGCAGCAGCAGCACCATAAAACATGAGTGTGTATTAGGCGGGCTTCCCAGGTGGTGCCAGTGGTAAAGAATCCACCTACCAGTGCAGGAAGTGAAGTGAAAGTCGCTTAGTCATGTCCGACTCTGATCTTCCCAACCCAGGGATCAAGCCCAGGGCTCCTGTATTGCAGGCAGATTCTTTACCCTCTGAGCCACCAGGGAAGCCAGTTGCAGGAGACACAGGAAACAGGTTCAATCCCTGGGTCAGGAAGACCCCCTGGAGAAGGGAGTGGCTACCCACTCCAGTATTCTTGCCTGGAAAATTCCACGGGCAGAGGAACCTGGAGGGCTACAGTCTGTGGGCTTACATAGAGTCAGACATGACTGAACACACATACACATAAGGATTTAACAGATCTCAACTAATTCCTGGCACAAAAGGCAAGAACCGATGGGGGCTCTGGCCATAGGGCAGCGTCTCTAAGAAGCTGAGACTTAGAATGTGAAAACAACTTGTGGGCTGTGGTCAAGGAGTCCCAAGCCTCCGAATTTCACCGAATTTCACTCACAGCTGCTCTTTTTTTTTTTTCCCCTGACAAGCTCTCAGTTTCTTGGAAGATCCCCCGCCTTTGGGCAAACCAACACAAAAGTCATCGGAGTGACTGACATGGTTAGGAAAGATGACCCAGTGGGGTCACACCCGGTGCCGCTGAGCCTGGAGGCCTTTGTCATCAGAAACACATGAGCGTTTATAACACTTCTCGTTTCTGTTTCAGCCCAGGCCTTTGATTTCCACAGGGTGGGGTTTCCAGAGCTGGGACCATCACACCCTCCATCTGTCTGTCTTTCATCACCTTGTGTGTGATGGATCTGGGGACCGTGGTTCCCACTGCTCCACTCCTGGTCTCCTCCCAGCCCTTCTCATGAACTCCAGGCCCTCACTTCTCATCTGCCGCTCAGCGGGGCCGGGAGAGGAGCGTGCAGATCAAGGCGGCATCTCCCCACAAAGCCGCAGTTGTCCGTCCGTTTCCCTAAAGTTTCCTGGCTGGGGGTGTCCCCACGACCACAGACGAGGCTGTTAGGAAGAACAGCCCTGGTTGGCCTGCCACTCAGTGTCCCTGAAGTCCATGCCATCCCCGCCTGGAGCAGCAGCTCTCCTGCAAAGATCAGGAGGCCCCACAGTCCAGGTCCTGCTCTGCCCACACGAGCTGAGTGCCTGAGGTTCTCTGGAGGCGGTGCGGTGGGCTGGGGCAGCCAGGACTCCCATCCCGGTTCTCTGACTCTCTAGCCAGGGAGGGGACCTGTGGGAGGGCTGGGGGAGACTGGGAGGGGGGTGCCGCCTCCCCCATCCTCAGTCTCCTCTGCCAAGTGGAAGTGGGAGGTGGAGATCCCACCGCAGGGTGGGCTTCCCAGGGTCAGGAGGGATACAGATGCCTGGGGCCCAGCAGCTCAACGTCGGCGTTTGTTCTGCCCAGTCCCTCTCCGTGCCTGGCCCCCTCCCACATCTCCCATGAAAGAGAAGTGATACCTGCCAAGGCCGGGGCTTTGGTGGGTGTGGGGACCCAACAAGACAGTGATCGGAGGGCCCCACCCAGAACTGGGCGGGTAAGAGACAGGGCTCCCCCAACCCAGCGCCGCCCCCCCCCCCCGCCCCCGTCATTGGAATGCCACCTGGTGACTGGGGCCCACAGTGCTCCCCACGGAGCAGCGAGGCTAAGCCATTCCCACTTCCGAGGTGGGTTCAGTTTCACTCCCCGGCCCTGGGGCAGGCGGCATCTCGAGAAGGGCCCCTCATCTTTTGTGTGCTGAAAAATAAACAGCTCTCGGTCTCCTCGGATTTTTACTCCAGAGGTAGGTGATCTTCCCTGGTCATCCCTGCATGGACAGGCCGGCCTCGGCCCATGGGATGGGCTGCCAGCCTCCTCCCTCGCCTCTCACCTTCGTGCAGATGACCGTGGGAGCTCCAGCCCCACTCTAGGCCTTTGCAGATGTAGGGGCTCACAGGACCCAGCCCTCCCTTCTAGGTTCTCCTAATTAAGGTGCTGTGTGCATCAGTAGAAGGAAACGTGGGATGTGGGGAGGGGTGGGGGAAGGCAGAGGACACAGCTCAGGGGGCCTGAGGCTGCCTGGGGTCAGACAAGACTGGTCTAGAGAGCTTTCCAGAATGGCTGATCTCTGAGTTGAGACGGAAGGAGAAGCCATTGCTTCACTACACCTGGGCCAGTTACTTCCCCAAGCCTCAGTTTCAGATCTTGTAAAAGAGACTGATGATACCTGCTTCAGAGGCTTCAAAGAGACGATGAGTGTAAAAGAACCGACAAATACCTTGTCCCTCTAAGCCCCCAGGAAACAGTAGCTGCCTGCCGTGCCAGACATGGGAGGTGTTTGGTGACTTGAATTTCTTTTTCAAGGGTCTTTTTCCTGGGGCAGTTAACACCTGTTACTTAGTGTAACTGGTTTCCAAAAAAAAAAAAAAAACAGCCCAGGGTGAAATTAAAACAGCCCGATGGCCCTTTCTGTTTCTCTGGTGGGTAATGGGAAGTCCTGCACCCAGGGGGAGTGGAGCAGAAAAACCCAGAATTAAAATTCTTCCCGCAGGCCCTGCCTCCCTAAGGTCCTCAGACATGTTCTCCTTGTCCTTGGGTATTGCAAAATTAGATGCATTCTCAAGGCCCTTCCCCAGAGTAATTTTCACTTGTTCTCGCTTCATTTTAACAGTGTTTAGAGCACCTGTGCTATGGCAGCTGATGGGGATTCTCTGTGTCAGACAAGGTCCCAGCCCTGATACAACTCACAATTTGGGGGAGGGGGAAGGAGACAGATGTTAAAAACCAGCATAAATAAGTCACAAACTGCAGTAAAACGTGTTACCATGATCGATAATTTGGGTTCTGCTCGGGGTGGCTGGGACATTTGAGGGTGTGACGTTTACGCTGACCTCTGTCTGCAACAGGAGCCAGCATGGGAGGAACAGAGACATGTCCAGACAGAGGGAACAGTGCTATAAAGGTCCCGAGGGCAGGAGACACTCGGGGAATCCGAGGAACAGAGGGAGGGCGGGAGAAGCGGCGGCCTGAGGCAGGGAGGTGGGAAAAGGGGGAGGGTGGGCAGGGGCCACGGGGGACCAGTAAGGGGGCTGTCCCCACAGAATTGGGAGCAAGGGTGGCAGGACCAGAGTTTCCTGTTGAAGGCTGGGCTCTGGCTGCAGAGCAGGCGGTGAGAAGGCAGGAGGTGAAGCCTTGGGAGCTCACCGAGACTGTCACCCCAGGTGTCACTGAGCCTTCTCTACCTGTTCCTTCATGCATCTGTGAAGTCAGCTATGAGAGGGAACGGGAGTGGTCTGGAAAGCTGAGAAAAAATGTATGAACGCGGGGGCTTCCAGGTCCCACCAGACATGGAGGGTCCTTCGGGCAACTGCTGGGTAGGCTCTTCTGGGACCTTGAGGGGCAGGGAGAGAGCCCGGTGTCCAGAGCGCCCCACCTCTGAGGGAAGGTGGAGGGAATGGTCCTGTTCCTGGCTGTCAGCTCTCCCCAAAGCTGTTCCTGTTTTGGAGGTAAGATCACACCTTGGAGCCTGGAGCCAAGCATGGGCTTCCCTCCAGCACGCACAGAACATTTTTCATTCTAAGTCAGGAGAGTGCTCTGGAATTTTCTGAGATCATTGTGAACTCTGGCTCAAAGACCACTGAACTAGAGGAAGGGGGAAATGAGAGGGGAGGCACATGCCTTTTTTATTCCGTGTGTGTGTGTGTCTGTGTGTGTGTGTGTCTGTGTGTGTGTCTGTGTGTCTATGTGTCTATGTGTGTCTGTGTTTTCCCCCAAATCTTTCTAGCTCACATGGGGGAGGCCGCTCTTGGCGCAGCTAAGGGTCAATGGCGAGAGAAACCTCTCTTGATTTTTGCGACCAAACTAGGGGCCCTTTCCTAATACCTGCCTTTTGGCATCTGCCACCACGGTTTACAGAAGGAGGACTTCATGTTTCTTAGGAGGAAGGGTGGCCGCGAGCCCCTTCCTGCCTGCAAGCGGGAGGGGCCTCTCCCCGCCCCCCACCCCGCCCCCCACCCCGCCCCCCGGCCTCTGGGAAGGGGGAGAAGGCCCCGTCTCCCCGGTGACTCTGGGGGGCGGTCTCCCGGCGCGGCGCGGGAGGGGGCCGGAGCTGCGCGGGCCAGGCTCCGCCCTCGAAGGTGGTGCGAGGCCGGGCCCAGCCCCAGGGCCGGCCCTCCCCGGCCAGAGCCGCGGGCGCGCGGCGGCGGGCACCGGCGGGGAGCGGGCGTCGCGGGCGCACCATGCGGAGCCTGTGGCCGCGTCCGGTGGCCGCGGCGCTGTCGGCGCTGGGGGTGAGGCGCGGGGTTGCATAAGCGGGGAAGGGGCGGGGGTGGCGGAGGGAGGCGGGACCCCCCTCGCCTCCCCCGGCGCGGGCCTGGCCGTGGGCCGGTCCCGGTGTCCCGGCCGGGGCGGGGCGCGGCGGCGCAGGCGACGGGTGGCCGCTTCCCCGTTCTCCCCATTCGGGAGTGGTGAGCCATGGAGGCGCTAAGAGAGTCGGTGCTGCACTTGACTTTGCAGATGTCGACCTACAAGCGGGCCACGCTGGACGAGGAGGACCTGGTGGACTCGCTGTCCGAGGGCGACGTGTACCCCAACCCCCTGCAGGTAGGCGCCCCGGCGCTCTGCGCGCCCTCCCCAGCCCTGGCCGACCCGGCCGTCCTGCCCGCCACCGGGGCGTGAGGGGGCCCATGCCAGCCCGCCAGCCCTTGGGCTCCGTGGGTTAAGAAAAGCCTGTTCTGGGTTAGCAGTACCCCTGAGGCGCTGGGCTCCCCAAAGGGCCTCCCCGCCCCACCTCCACGCATCCCCAAACCCTCTGGACCACCTGCTACTGGGTTACAACCCAGGTGGCCAAGTGGAAGAAGCATCCTGGAGGGGTGAGCTGGTCCAGTTCTCTCTTCACAGGGAGGGGGCCAGTCCCTGAGTGCTGAGACTTGCCCAGAGTTTTAGGCAGAGCCTAAAATCCTCCCAGTTGTAGCGTAGGAAGTCCTGGCACCCTGTCAGTCCTGGGCAGACGGGGTGGTTGGTCATCCTGCCTGGTGGACGTTACCCCACATTCCTCCTCTTCTTCCCCCAAACCCCGCGTGTCCTGGGGGTTGGAGCCCAGCCTCTGCTCCCTCTCTCCCTGCCCCTTCCAGCCTCTACTTGGGAAGCCCAGTTCCTCCCCAACCAGGCTCTGCCCCCTGGGGCTCAAATGTGCCCACCACCTCTGCCTCCCGGAGGGACTGAGCTGGGATGGTCCAGACCAGGACCTCAACCCCGGCTGGGTGTGAACTGAAACAGGTGGACCTGAGGAATTTGGGAATTCCGAAGGATGCCCAGGGGGCCCTGTGACCTGACACCTGGCGAGCAGCACAGTCGAGGAGGCTTCTGCCAGGCCGACCCAGGGAGGCCTGCTGCAGGGCCTGCTATCAGTTCAGAAGCCGCCCCCAGAGGGAAAGCGTAGGCTGTGTGGAAACCTAGGCTGCCAGGCCCAGTTCTGCTCGGCGCATCTCTCAGAAGCTGGGATCATACTAGTAAAGGGAAAGAGCACTGATTGACACTCGTTCAGTAGGCCCTGGGGAGGCCAAACCCGACCCTGAGCGGTCTGCACACACTGGAACGGGACTCTCTCACCTACATCGTCCCACTCAGCCTTCAGGAGCAGCCCCGTGAGTTACTGTCCTCACAGCGCCCTCTTACAGATGAGGAACCTGAGGCTCTGAAAGGGGAGACAGCTTGCCTTGGGTGCACTGGAGCTAGAATTCTAGGAGTAAGAAACCAAACCCGGTCTGTCTAGAGCCGCTTCCCCGTGGACCTTTCTGAAGAGGCTAAATCCAGCAGGAAATTAGATTCCCGTGGCAGGCGCTTTTGCCTTCCCTAATCAAAACAGAATCTAATCAGCCGTCTTTTTCAGTCTCATCTTTCACAGAAGGTTCTAAATATATCAACACAAAAGCATTTCGGAATTCACAACGAAGTAGAGTGCTGTGCTGTTATCATCTTGCGGCAGCCCGCATGGGTATAGACTTTCTCAGGCCACAAAGTGACTCGTCAGCCTGAGGCTGCCTGGCACAGGGGAGGCACCCGGGGCTCTGAGACGGGGTGAGGGGGGCCCAGGTGTGAATCTGACACCGCCTGTGATCCTGGGCGATCTAAGCTTCTCTTCCTGCCTCTGCACAATGGGAGTTAAGAAAATGACCGTGATGCATGTTTTGGGGCCTGCCAGCATCGTTATGTTTGTGATCGTGAGGTGAGGACTCTTGCGGCTGGGTTACGCATGACCAAGCTGAGTCTCAGAGAGGTTAGGGACATTCCTGTGGTCACAGAGCTGTCACGCGGTTGGAATGCAGTGTTGGTGCCCCGACACCAAACCACCCAACGGGGTATATCGTCCACTTTTACTACAGGAAAAGCCCAAATGCTTGCCCCAAGGATTTGGAGGCATTTCTGTAGGTACCCAGCCCGGCTTTCCTTGAGCCTCCACGACTTCCCCAAAGCAGACTAGCTAACGATTGTTCTTGTAAGAGTCGAGAACCCTTTCATCTCATCTTACAGAGTTTTCTATGAATTTTATGTCTTTAATCACAGGGAATGTTTTCCAGTATAACAATTTTGCATACTAATTTGTGAAAAAAAGAGTCAAGTATAAAAGAAATTTACAAAGAGACAGTAACCCCACCACTCAGAAGTAACTACTTCTAGTTTTTCACATTTGCTTATATATTTTTTATTATAATTGAGCTCATTCTACATCCATAACATTTTGTCCTACTTTTTTCATTTAATGCCACTTCATAAGCATTTTTTTGTGTTGTTAGAAAATTCTGAAACATCAGCTGTACCTCAGTTTTAAGAACACTTCCAAGGAGTTCCTTGATGGCTTAGTGGTTAGGACTTGATGCTTTCACTGCTGAGGGCTGGGGTTCAATCCCTGGCCTGGGAACTAACATCCTGCAAGCCAAAAAAATGAAACAACACTTCCGAAACATACTGCCATTAAATATCATAATACCTTATGGTACCAGTATATAAAAATACATTTACTCAATCTGCTACAGTTGGACAATAGGCCCAGTATCCATAACACTGTAGGTGACCAGCTTCTAGCCTTTCGAATAATTTCCTATGAGTAATTGCTAGAAACACAACTGTTCCCTCAATTTTAGGCTTTTTAAAATGGATCCAATCCTCTCCCCCGCCCACCAAATCTCCATCTCTTGACGGGCAGCTATAAAAATCAGCTACTTGATTTTTCAAGATTTTGAAACCCATTGTTCCTGAAACTCCGGAGTTGTCAATACCAACACTAGTAAATGACAGTTTGCATCTATCAGCCAAACTTGCCACCTTTTGCCTGAACATGCTGACAAAGTATATTTAGCTGGAGCAAAATTTTACCTGTACCTCTCACCTGAAAGGATTTTTCTTTTCCTTGATCTCATATGTGAGGTACAACTTAATTGCAGTCAACTAAAATTCTTCAGCGTGGACTAAGTGCAGAGTTTAAAGCCCCAGTTTTAACATGGAGCCCCAACTTTGCCTCTTGTGGACTCCGAGACCTGGAAGCTCCTCAGTTAGCCAGCTTTTTTTTTTTTTTTTACAAGATGGGGTTGGTATAATCCACTTTTCAGGGCTGTTGCATAGATTGAAATGAGACAATACAAGTGAAAGCGCGTAGTGTAATGCACAGAAAATGTATTTGGTTGGGATCATTATAAAAGCTCACCCGGTGTGATATCTCAGTGATGCCCTAAACGTAATAGCCTTGTCTCTGTTCAGCTCAGACTGGCCGCCTGGTCTCTGTACCTCCCGGTACATGCCGTACCATTTCAGCGGCTCAAAGGGAAATAACTAAAGTTATACCTGCAGCTGGGGCTTCCCAGGTGGTAAAGAATCCTCCTTCCAGTAAGGAAACACAGGAAACAGGTTCGATTCCTGGGTGGGGAAGATCCCCTGGAGTAGGAAATGGCTACCCACTCCAGTATTCTTGCCCAGAAAATTCCATGGGCAGAGGAGTCTGGAGGGCTACAGTCCATGGGGTTGCAGAGTCAGACACAGCTGAGCATGCACACAGCCCTGCAGCCTAAACTGGGGAGCAGAGCCCGCTGCTCCTGCTGCTTAGTCACGTCAGTCGTGTCCAGCTCTGTGCAACCCCATGGACTGTGGCTGACCAGGTTCCTCTCCAGGGAATTCTCAGGGCAAGAGTACTGAGTGGGTTGCCGTGCCCTCCTCCAGGGGATCTTCTCAACCCTGGGATCGAACCCAGGTCTGCTACCCTGCAGGCAGATTCTTTACCACTGAGCCACCAGGGAAACTTCCCACAGGAGGCCACAACTATTTACCAAAACCTTTGAAGCTCATCCAGTTACCCCTAAAAAATCAAATTTTTTTTCCAAGAAAAAAGAAAGCCAAGATATTTAATTCTTAGTGCTGGTTTTCTCTAATCCCTCCCCTACACCCCTTCCCTTCATGCACAGAGCTGTCTTTTGTGGGCAGTTGCAGAGACAGTCCCATTAAGTACTTTAAAAAGATCTCTCTGCTTTCCAGCAGACTCTTTCAACTCCATCTGCCTGTTCGATCTTTTTACTCTTGACCTTAGAATTGTTCTAGAATCTGAACTGGTCAGACCTGGCACCTCATTTGCTTCCTCATTTTAAAAATAGGTGACTGGGACTTCACTGACAGTCCAGCAGTTAAGACTCACACTTCCGATGCGGGGATGCAGGGGGCACAGGTTCGACCCCTGCGTGGGGAGCTAAGACCCCCTAGTCTGCATAAAATAAAAAAATATAAAAATAGGTGACTGAGGTCCAGAGGCTGCCCAGGGACACACTCTTGATCTTGATAAAGCCAGGGTTGACCTTTGACTTCTCAGGGTCATGCCTTTTCTCCGGGGTCACTGACAGCTGGAAGGTGCATCTTCTAAATACTAGACTTGGATTCCTGTTGAGATGCAAGGAGTCCCCTCCCCCGCTCAGGTACTGATTCAAGCTGCTCTCAGCCATTGGAAGAGTCAGGCAGTGGGGCTGAGGGGCTGGTAGGGCTCCTGGAGGAAATGGAGAGGACAGGAGGGCTTCATAGTTTCACTCTGGCCTGGCCCCAGTGGCCTTAGCCAGAAGCCCGCCATGTAGAAACTGTCCTGGAAGAAACTTCCCCAGCCTAACACAGGATATCACGCAGGGCCAGGCTGTCACGGTCTGTCTGTTCCGAGGGGCTGACTCGGAGGCAGGCGGCCCTGTCTCCCTGCCAGCCCTCCCCGGGGTGGTCTGGCCTCTGGGCTGCAGGGGGTGGGCTCCTTGCCAGCCCTTTGGCCAGACTGACTCCTGTTGGCCGCTCCGCTCAGCTCAGGTCGCTGGAGGACCAGGCAGTGTCTCAGGAAACAACTGCTTTCCCTGCGGACCCCCTGCTTCCTCTGAAAGCCAGGCTCCCCGCCCCTTCTGCTGCTGGCTTGCCTCCTGGGCCCCAGGCTTGGTGTCCAGGCTTGGTGTCCCGTCCTCGCCTGTAGAACCCGTTCTTGCTGGGAGCTTTGCGGGGCCAGGCGCTCACTTCTGTAACCGAATATTTATCCCTCAGCAGGGCTTTGTTCCCTTGGTTATGGCAACCCTGGGAACTCCTGGGCTGGATGGCTCAGCCGTTCCTCTCTCTCTTTCTCCACCTCTGTTTCCTGCTTGGTCTTCCTCTCTACTTTTCTTTCCAGGCATCTTTCTATCTCATGCTCTCTCTGCCTGCCAGGACCAATTGCTAGGATGCTAAGCCGGCCAGCGAGCTGAGCATTCACGGTGATTGTTACCCCATCTTCCAGGATAAGCTCTGCTCCTTGGCCGCTGCTGCGCCCAGTTACCTCTCCTGAGACCAAGTGAGCTGCCCGTCACTCACCCTCCAACCCTCCACGTTGCTGGAGACCCCTTTCTCACGATCCACATGCCCGCATTTCCCAAAGGCGGGCTCTGAAGGAGGCAGGGCGGGGAAGGGACTCACTGAGCCAAATAGCAGCTTGGAGGCCCAGCCCCGGCCACGGCGCCCGGGCATTGGACAGCCTCTCCTAGAGCGGCCTCTTGACCCCGGCCCAGTCTCCTGGTGACCTCTCCTGCCGTGGGAGACTGCATCTGGACTTCGGCCCTCAGAGGCAAGTCTTGTCCAGAAACCAAGAGGCCCCTCTGCCTGGTGGTTCAAATCAAGCAAAGAACCATACAAAGGCTAAAAAAATAATTTAAAAAAACCCCTGTCTTCAGATTCCACTTGCCCTTTCTCCCTGGAATTATGAATGTTTAATTTAATTTTGACTTAATTCTGTTTGCATTTTGCGGTGAACACCATCTGTCTGTTTGATGTTAAACAGTGAGTCTCGGCTCGACTTGCTGCTCCTGGTGGGCAGCGCGGCCACGGAGCTGATGCTGTGGGCTCAGGGGAGATGTGGGTTTTCTTATCACCCTCTCTGGCCCCCGCTTCCTGTGTTCCTTCTGGAGCTAATACCCACGCCTACTCTTGGGGGTCCTGGGAAGACGGAATAGCATCATCCGGCAACAGAATAGAGTTAACACAGGCACCCAGAAAGCCCTCAAACATTAGCTGCCGTGATTGCTGCTTTTGCCCTCCTTCCTTTGTCCTCTTCTTTCTGCCTGTTTCTTCTTCCTCTTCCCTTTCACTTCCTCGGATCGCACCTTGCTCTGTCTACATAAGAACGAGTTTCCTGCCAAATGTCAACATGAATCAGCCATAGGTATACATATGTCCCCTCCCTTTGGCAGACAACAACAAAATTCTATAAAGCAGTTATCCTTCAATTAAAAAAACATTTTTTTTAAAAAAGTTTCCTGGACTCCCCTAGTGGTCCAGTGATTAAGACTCCACCTTCCCCAAACGGGGGGCGCAGGACCAGTCTCTGGTCAGGGAGCTAGGATTCCACATGCTGTGCTGTGCAGCTGAAAAAAAAGACAGGGTTTCCTGCTCCCCCGGCCCCGATAGCTGTGCTCCCTGGCTTCCCAGGGGTCTGGTGCCTCTTCAGCCAAGGTTAGCCTTTGCTTAGCTTTCCACCCGTCTCCCCCTGAGCTGAGCTTTGGGGTCACTGAGAGGCCCAGCGTGGGAGATAGAAGGGGATAGAAGGGGATATCAGTTCCATGGCCCAGGAAGAGTGAGAACAAATGTCAGCGTCCCCAGACAAGGCAGTGCCTGCTTCAAACCCTTGGGGGCTCCTCTGGATCCCAGTGCCCCTGATGAACTGGGTGAGGGAATTGCTACCTCTGACAAAGTGCTTCATAGACATCGAGGCTGTGACTGCGTCAGCATTGTCCCAGGCTATGTCTGCGCCAGGAGGGTGGTCAGAATCTTCATGTCTCACCGTTTTAAAAAGGTTTTTCAGGGGAGCTCCCTGGTGGCTCAGGTGGTAAAGAATCTTCCTGCAGTTCAAGAGACCCGGGTTCGATACCTGGGTCAGGAAGAACCCCTGGAGAAGGAAATGGCAACCCACTCCAGTATCTTGCCTGGAGAATCCCATGGACAGAGGAGCCTGGCGGGCTACAGTCCATGGGCTCGTAAAGAGTCGGACACGACTCACACTTCAGGGCTTTCAGAAGACCGCACCCCTCCCTGTAGCTGCTTTTGCGTCCTAGCCTCCGGGACCGCCACCGAATTCTCACCAAGCCTCAGGTTCCTTTTCTCGGTTTTAGAATCATCATCGTTTTTTTCCCGTAAAAGTTTTGTCTTCCTCTTTCACTAGAGCAGCAATCCCCAGTCATTTCCTGTTCAGAAAATAGCCAGCGAGGGCCATGAGGCCGCGCGATGCCCTTCACTAAGGACTGGCCTCGGGGTCCCCAGGCGTCGGCGTCAGGCTGCCCCTGGGCTGTGCCGTGGCCCCCGGGCAGCTGTCCTCTCAGCAGTTGGGGGCCACTCTCAGGGCAGAGGCTGGGTCTCCCCATCTCCCTGGCAGGCTGTGGGCCTCCCTGCCTCCATGCCCGTTCCCCTCCAGCCTTGCTTCTCCTTCCACCTTGGCTTTTCCAGAGGGTGAATCTAATCCCATCGCTTCAGCCCTGGGAAGAAGTCCCCCACCTGTAACCTGGCTTTTCGCACCCCTTAGCATCCAGGCCTTGCCCCCCTCCTTCTCCCTTTCCCTCCGCTTTCACCTGGCCAGCTGCTACTTATTCTTTTAAGACCCAGCCCAGGGACCCCCACCTCCAGGAAGCCTTCCCTGACTGAACCCCTGCCTCTCCCAATCAGTTTCTGTATCTGTCTGCTGGGCAGTGAGAGCTGAAAGTGAGGTCTTGTCCTCTCTGTACTTCCAGTGTGGCCCTGAACTGGTGCTCGACTGTTGACACGTGGCCACAATGTCACTGAACTGAACCCCAGCTGCAGGGTTCCCTTCCTGTCCTGTGGCCCTAGCCTCGGCAGGAAGCACCTCGTGGAACAGAGGGGAGCCCCCAGCGGGCTTCGGGTGTGAAGGCCGGGCCCTGGGCTCTGGGCACTGTAGGCTGGTGGGCCCCTCCTCAGCTTGGAAGGCCCTGTCACACCCTCCGCTTCCTCTCATTGTACCTCTTTTCCTGTTTAGCTGACTGTGAGTTAGGCCGAGAACGTTTTCTCCTGCCTTTGAGGACCTGCTCCGATGGAGCTGTTTTCCCTTTGCATCCCCCCCAATGTCTCCCAGGACTCGATGCTCTGACCCGTGGGTGGGCTCTGGGATCAATACCTTTGGACCCAGATCCGAGCTCGACCCATCTAGCCGTGTGAGCAGAGGCAAGGGGCTCACCCCTCCGGGTTGCGGATTCCTCATTTGTAAACAGAAGCTGAGAGCACAGTCCTCGTGGGGCTGTGGCGGCTTCGGCGGCCCAGGCTGCGCGCCCCTGTCCACGTGCGCAGTTGCAGGCTGGTGGTTGTGTCCGCCTCCGAGCCCAGCCGGATGCTTCCTGGATGCCTGCGAGTGCAAACATCCTGTTCTTTTTTGAACTCCTTACTGGAGAAACAGGGACAAATCCGATCTATTTTTTTTCCCCTTCTACTCAGATCGGGTGACAGACAACACAAGCACGGCTGGGCTGAGCTGCTTGACTCTGAGCTGCTGAGCAGGGTGGCCGTTCCTCTCCTGGATTAGGACGGGTTCTGTGGGAACCGGACCACCCCTGAGACGGGAGGGCGGCCCTGATGTCTCCCCGGGGCCAGGACCTGCTGCGGAGTCCCCTCCTCCTGGGCAGCGAGGGCCCTGGGCTCACGTCCTCCCCGTTCCGCCTGCCTCCTTCCCTGCAGGTGAACTTCCGAGGCCCCCGGAATGGCCAGAGATGCTGGGCCGCCAGGACCCCGGTGGAGAAGCGGCTGGTGGTGCTGGTGGCGCTTCTGGCGGTGGCAGTGGTGGCCTGTTTGGCAGTACTGGGCATCCAGTACCGGACAAGTAGGTGCCTCTGTCTGTGATGGGTCATGGGCTCCACTCACTGCTGCCCCGGGCTTTGTCTGCTGGTGTCAGCGGCTGTCCGAGGCTCAGGAGGGAGCTGGGTCTGGGAAGCTGGGGTGGCTGACACAGACTGAGGCCTGGGAGGTGGGTGGATGGGTGATGATAAGGTTTGGGGGTCAGGAGGAGGTGAGTTTGAATCCTGGCCTGGCAACTTGTTATCCGTGTGACTTTGGACAAGTCACTCAGTCTCTCAGAGCTTGTGTTTTCTGCTTTACATGGAGAGACCGGTGGTCAGTTTGAATCCCTCCCACAACTAGCCCATGTTTCTCTGTCCAAACTTGTGTAACAATATGATCAGGCCCCACTTTGATCTCTGAGGATTCGGGATAATATCTGTCACATACCCAGTGCCCGGTAGAACTTCTCTGGCCTCTGTTCCGGGTTCCCTTATTGTTAGGATGCGGGCTGGTTAGACACACGGGCTGGCCCTGTTGCCCATCGACAGTTCCAACAGAACAGCAGCAATGGCTTCCGTTTGCTCAGTACTTTCCATGTACCAAATACCTTGCCTCTCCTTTACAGATGTAATCTCATTTCCTTCTCGCTGCCACTCTGTGAGGTGTGGTTGCTTCTGGCCCCGTTTTCTGCAAAGGAAACTGAGGCAGTGAGACTAAGCTGCTTGCCCAAGGTCACATGTCTAATACGGGAGGGATTCAGCCATGGGTTGGCAGGCGCCTGAGCTCAGGCCCTGTCTTCTGTGTAATTGATGGTATACCCCAGTGTGTGTTACATGCCCAGGAAAGCTGTTCTTCTCTGAGCCAGGGGACCTTTGCGTACCTCTGTCATCTCCTTTCTCTGTCCTACCTTGTATAGCAATATGATCAGACCCCAGTTGGATCCCACTGTCAGGGGTCTGAGGCTGGTTCTCTGTGTCTGGTTGAGTGTATGTAGCAACTGCCTCTCACAGAATCAATGCTCTGTAAGGTCTTATGGACCTGGAAAGGGCAGATCCAAGCTAATAGGGATGGGAGTCCAGTTAATTCTGGGATCTCTCTCTCTGCTCTGTGCCCTTGTATCCAGCTCTCTGATGGCAAGAAGCACCTGGATGAGCAGCCTCTGGGGCTTTGCCAGGAGTTTAATCCCATCGACTTGGTAACCTGGTGCTCAAACCATCAGAGAGATTGTGAACCTCCATAGGATCAGGGAACATCAACTCCAGGCTTTGCTGAGCTTTCTCCGCTGTGAACTGGCTGGCCTGCGTGACTGGCCACACTGCATTGGGGTGGGGAAGGGGTTTGGGGGCCTGAAAAGAGTGCAGGGCTTCATCTGAGTCATCCTCCCATCCCTTCTGGACCAAGCACTCATTCATTCACTTTCTCATTCATTCATTCACTTTCTCATTCATTCATTCACTTTCTCATTCATTCATTCACTCATTATTCATTCCACAAACATTGAACGAGTGCTTACTCTGTGTCAGGCGCCTAGGTGGTACCTAAGAAATAATTGCTTAGTTATTTAGCTGACTTTTTAATGGTTTGTAGATGTTTTACCAAATGTGCCTAGCCCAACAGGTGATTATTACATATCTGATTGATTAATTAGTGATTTTTAACCGTGTGTGCTCAGCATAATGCCTCGATGTCATAGGATACTTTGCAAAGTGAATAAATAAATGATTGAATGAACAAAGAGTGAGAAGGAAGACAAAGTGGGAACAGCCTTTCTCTGCTGATCACCCTTGTCCTGTGGCTGCCATCTTGCTTCATCCTAAAGCAGGTTTAGTTCCAGGCAGTGCAGGCCCTCTCCAGCCTTGTCTGCCCAGCTCTTGGCCCTCTGCATGGGAGCCGATGAGATTCCAACACGCACTGTTGCCCTGAGGTTGCCCCTAGAAGTTCCCAGGACGCTTCTCCATCAGAAACCAGAAGGGAGCCCCCAAAGCCTGGCTTCTACACATACACGTCTGTCGTTGCCAGGTGGGGCCCACAGGAAGGAATCCTGCTTCAGTCTATCCCGTCTGTCTCAGGGCTCCAGATGGGTTTTCCCCAGCCCTGGTCCTGGGTGAGGTGATCTCTTCCCCCCAAGGTGGAGCTGGGCTGGGGATCCGGTGACCCTTGAGCCCGTTCATGTGTCTTTATCAGCTGCCTGAGCCTGGGAAAGCAGTGGTTGCCCCAGATGCTGGTGATAACCAGCAGGTGCTGGCATCAACCATATCTGGGCAGACACTGGGCAGGTCAACGCCGATTTTGGTGATTCTATAAAGACGTACCTGTAAGTTATGTCTGAGCACTTAAATACATATTTATCCACCTTCCTGTGGCACCCTGCTTTCCCGAAACTTACAGATGCTTTGCAAACAATGGCAGCAAAACAAACAATACGTTTTCCAGAAAATATTCTGAAGTGTCTCACTTAGTGTTGAGGCCAGGCACCATCCAGAGCCTCTAACCTTTAGCTAGATCTGGGACCTGCTCCTGCCTTCTCGATGGACCATGCACGACCTAAAGGGAAGAAATATTTCTGCATCTACAGGTGGGAACCAAAGGCTGGACAAAGCTCTTTTATTCATTCAGCTATTCATTAATTCAACAAACACTCAATGGGTAGCTGCTAGGTGCCAAGTTTGCTGAGCAAAGGAGCTATAAATGCAATTAAGATGCTGGCCCTGGGCTTTGCAGGTGGCGCTAGTGGTAAAGAACCCACTTGCCAATGCAGGAAATAAAAGAGACACAGGTTCGATCCCTGGGTCAGGAAGATTCCCCTGGAGGAGGGCATGGCAACCCACCCCAATGTTCTTGCCTGGAGAATCCCATGGATAGAGGAGCCTGGCAAGCTTTGGTCCATAGGGTCGGAAAGAGTGGACACAGCTGAAGTGACTTAGCATGCACGCACGCATGCAAGATGCTGGCCCTACCCTCAGGCTCACTTCCTAGTGGGGCAGGTAAACAGGGAGACGGCCATAACACAAAATAGAGTGTGCTCAGGTAGCAGGCCTCCAGACAGAAGGCGACCAGGGAAGGGTGAGGCTTCCCCAAGGAGAGAGCGCCTGGGCTGAGTTTTGAAGGTGTTGGCATGGGATGAGAGGGACGTAGAAATTATGAATTAATTAATCAAATGTACATGAAGTACCTGCTAGGCCAAGGATCGTTGATAAGGGATCTACAAGCCAATAATAGTTGAACAGCCAAGCAATTATTGCCCAAGTATCACCTGGGCGCTCAAGTATTGCTGTGTGCCTGGCAGAGTAGGTGCTTAAGTGAAGAACTGCCAGGTCTGACTGATTCCTGGTGACGCGTTTCTTATTTAAAACCAAGGCCCCCTGTAATAACTACAGATATCTCTCTGTCTCTCTCAAGCACACACACACGCACAGATTCTGCGTCTTGCTCCCTCAGGATCATTCTCTTTACCGCTGGCCTCTGGGTTTTCCCACCTGCCAAGTATTTGTCAAGCTTGACTTCCTGCAGTTAGTTGTATAAAAACAAGAGGTATTCTTTTCCTTTTCCAAATATGAAGTTATATCATAATAATGAATAGGCTTTTTCAGATGACACAGAAATTCTTTTCCCTCACCCCCCCATAAAGATTTTGGTAAATTTCCTTAATTGAAAAGCAAGGCATGCAACTAAAAGGTCTCATCTAGAGGTATTTAAAATTGTGCCACGTCCCCTACCATTTCCTTTCTCTGTTTTCATGCCTAAAGTGAAACTCGCTCAGTCGTGTCCGACTCTTTGCAACCCCATGGACTACACTGTCCCGTGGAACTCTCCAGGCCAGAATACTGGAGTGGGGAGCCTTGCCCTTCTCCAGGGGATCTTCCCAACCCAGGAATCGAACCCAGGTCTCCTGCATTGCAGGCGGATTCTTTACCAGCTGAGCCGCAAGGGAAGCCCATTTTCATGCCTAACGGTTCAATAATCTTTAATTGTTGCACAGTCATCTCAGAACAGGAAATTATTGGTTGGCCAAAAAGATCATCCCAGTTTTCTGTAACATCCTCCAGAAAAACCCGAGCAACCTTTCTGACCAGCCCAACCCCTGGAAATAGAATCGCCCTGAGTTTTGTGCTGTCGTTCGACCCTTCGGAGCCTTCCGTCCACCCTCGGACCTTGGGCTTGTCATCAGATGCTAATCAGCACTCGGGTTGCTAGCCCAGCCCCAGCCAGCGTTGTGTCTCCGGGTGAGATGATGAGCAGCCCTGCCAGCCCGTGCGCTCTCTTCTGCTCTCTGAGGGTTGATCTGGTAACCTCAGACCCTAGGATTCCAGGGAGCTGATCCCCTGCCCCCACTGCCTAGCCACCAGGTTATTTCCTCGTCATCAGGCAGCTGGTCCTCCTCTTCCTCATCTGCAGATGGAGAAACCCAGCTTCGGAGGGATGAGGTTGCCAGCACGAGGCCAGAGGCAGAGAGCTGGGCTTTGCACCCAGGTCTAGGAAGGAGCCCCCAGCACCTGCCCTGCCAGCCTCCTCCCTGCGCAGTGGGAACGGAAGGGCCACAGCAGCCCCGGGTGGGGCCGGCCCAGCAGCAGTGCGGGGATGTAGGAAGAACCCAGCTTCAGTGTTGCCGAAGCAGCACAGAGCGGGTTCAGTCCGGGTGCTCCCAGGCCGCCGGGGGACACTCAGAGCCTCCGTGTCCTCATCTGCCCACGGGGGTCTCGCCCCCGTTAGCGGGACACCGGCCCCTCTGGTTGCCCGTCTGCTCGGGTCAACAGGCGGTGTGGATCCTCTTTCTCCTGCGGTTGGGTTTGTCTCACCACCTGGGGCCGGACCCCCGCTCAGGCGGCCCCCGGCTTGCTTCCTCTGCTTGAGCCCGCTGACCGACCTCAGGGCTGGCGTCGGGCCCCGTCTGCCGGCCTCTGCCCCAGGCCCTACAGAATCAGCTCAAAGTGAAGAGCAAAGTCGCTCAGTCGTGTCCGACTCTTTGCGAACCCATGGACTGTAGCCTACCAGGCTCCTCCGTCCGTGGGATTTTCCCAGGCACGAGTACTGGAGTGGGTTGCCATTTCCTTCTGCAGAGGATCTTCCCGACCCAGGGATCGAACCCGTGTCTCCCGCATTGCAGGCAGACGCTTTACCGTCTGAGCCACCAGGGGAGTGCATAGAATCAGCTCAGAGGAAGCAGATTTCCTTGTTTGTCGTGCTTTGTGGGCACTTGTAGGGTTTGGCAGCCCTCCGCCAGGGGGCCAGTCATCACGGGAAGAGCTCCCTTCCAGGCCCAAAGCAGAGAGAGGATGGGACTCAGACCCCACGGGCCACTGAGCAGGGTGCTTAGGCTCCCTGTGCCTCTGTCTCCTGATATATGAAAATGGCTTTAAGCAAAGTGGTCTGTTAGGGTTGTTTCCTTTTCGCTTTCCTGAAAATTCAGTGAGATGATTCTCCTGCCTTATACCCAGTGGGAGTGATTTTTCACGCTCCCTTCTAGTCCTCGGTCTTTCCTTCTCCCTGAGTCCTGGCACCATGCTGTCCACGTCGCACGTTTCCCGTGGACTACGTATCCTCAGTGAGCGCGTGGATAGTAAATATCGGACATTTCTACGTATCCTCAGTGAGCGTGTGTATAATAAATAACGGACATTTCTCCTGTAGTCTTGACTTTTCTTGGATAAGTTTGCGTCCCCCACGAAATTATTAAAAAAGACTATGCTTTTATATCCCCACCACACTCATACACACACCACACACACACATACACACACACACCTACCTGCACTCAACAAAGAACCTGGAAGATGCTCAGTAGTTATTTTGTTGAATAAATGAATGCATGAATGAGTAAACGAATTTGTTGAGCATCAGGAAATAATTTTTAAAAATCAATGAATATTTATGGAGGGACTGATTAAAAGAAGCACCTTGGTTCTGGTTTTAAAGTCATAGGAAGGATTTTAGGCAGCTCAACAGAAGTCTTATTTTACGAGCCAGGAGATCATAAATCCACTGAAATCTTTGTCTCTGTAGTGTTCTGGTGATTGTCTCTTTGGTCAGGGCTGGGGTGGGGCCCAGACCACCTGCACTGTATTTCCATAGCCTCCTCCCTGCCTGCCCTTCATTGACCTCTTACCCTTGAACCCTGCCAGGAACTCCCTCGGTGTGCCTAAGTGAGGCCTGCATCTCGGTGACCAGCTCCATCTTGAGTTCCATGGACCCCACGGTGGACCCCTGCCAGGACTTCTTCACCTATGCCTGCGGCGGCTGGATCAAAGCCAACCCCGTGCCGGATGGCCACTCACGCTGGGGGACCTTCAGCAACCTCTGGGAACACAACCAAGCCATCATCAAGCACCTCCTCGGTAGGCACCCGGCGGGGGGACTGCGGAATGGGCTGCAGAGGGGGCCTTCCCTCTGCACCCGCCAGGTTCAGCTAAAGGGCGAGGTTGGCGGGATGGGGAGGCAAAAGGGTTGGGAGCAGACGAGGCTGGGTTAGAATGTCTGCCCCATCTCTGGGTGTGTGATCCTAACTTACTTATCAGTGAGCCTCACTTTCTCCATCTGTAAAAATGGGACTCAGTTCAGTTCAGTTCAGTCGCTCAGTCATGTCCAACTCTTTGCGACCCCATGAATCACAGCACGCCAGGCCTCCCTGTCCATCACCAACTCCCAGAGTTCACTCAGACTCATGTCCATCAAGTCAGTGATGCCATCAGGCCATCACTGTCGTCCCCTTCTCCTCCTGCCCCCAATCCCTCCCAGCATCAGAGTCTTTTCCAATGAGTCACCTCTTCGCATGAGGTGGCCAAAGTACTAGTAAGGCCCAAACTGCAGAGTTTCAAGAACTAGAGAGCAGATGTGTGGAGCATTAGCATGGTGTGTACGGCACGTCATAGGTGCGTAAGAGCTGTAGCTGTGCTCGTAGTTTATGGCTTCAAGCTGTGGCTTAGTTTTGGACTGGTTTTGACTGGGAGATTTGCAAGTTGTGAGCAAAAAGAATGAAGGCTGAGCGTGCTGGGTCCAGATCCAGGTTCTGACAACGGTTTATCTGAGAGTCATCCAAAGGCAGGAGTCTTCCTGGGCCTCGTGGTAATCCGGTTTGCGTGATAAGCAGTCTCACCAAAGTCCGTCGCGTTATACCCTGTTGGGCCGTTAGCACTTCTAGCTGACCTTGGTGTTGGTGGTTTACCCTTAGGTTAGGGTCCCACGTCTGTCTTGGTTGAGGCTGTCCTTGGTCAGTGTCTGTTGAATTAGCATCTGCCCCGGAGGGTGCTCCTCTATATGTGGAATCAAAACTCGCCGTGCTGTAACCTATAAAGGTCCCGACGTGAACCCCTTTGGGGCCAAGACCTTCTCCATGCCTGTCTCCTGCTGACCCCTGCCCCATCCTGGGACCTTCAGTGCTGATAGGAGCTAGATCGTGAAAAGTCAGTCCATTAATTCATCAATGATAGAACTTAGATTCAAGAAATACCTATTAAATTAAAAAAAAAACTTTCTTAAAAAATAAAACCTTCTTAATACTCCAAAGTAGGTAAACTGAAGAAGACATCTAAAAGAGGGCTCAGTCATGTCTGATTCTTTGCGACCCTATGAACTATAGCCCGCCAGGCTCTTCTGCCCATGAGATTCTCCTGGCAAGAATACTGGAGTGGGTTACCACTGCCTCCTCCAGGGGGATCTTCCTGACCCAGGGATTGAACCCTCGTCTCCTGCATTGGCAGGCAGATTCTTTACCACTGGTGACACCTGGGAAGCCCCTAAAAAGGGGTAGATCTTCTCAACAGGACAGAGACCTTCCTACGAGACAGGAAAAGATTCTAACTTGATGATTATGAATTTCAGGAGACTGTGTCTTTAAGATGAAAGTGGAAATTAGCAAACCAGATTAAGGAGACCTTTCCTTTCTTTCTCACCTCAGCCCCAGGGGGCGTGGCTGCTGCAGGGTGAAACTCACCCACCACTTCTCCTTGGTACCCAGAAGCTCCTGGGCAGGGCCCCTGGGCACAAGGAGACCTCCTTGTCTCCCTGAGGATCAGAAAAGGTGGTGGGTGGAGGTGGGGCTGAGGGAGCCCCATGTCAGGAATAACACAGCCCCCTGCATGCTTTATGCCACCCGATTGCCTTTGCAAGGGGATCCAGCCTTTTATTTCAGGACTGAAGGCAGATATGTCTGTGGTGACCAGACTGGAGCTCAGGGACATCCTTTCCGCAGCATCTAAAGACGCAGGTGGAGACTGGGCCGGGATCATCAACCAAAGCAGGAGAACGGAGGACTTCCCTGAAGGCCCAGTGGTTTAGATTCCACACTTCAGCTGCAGGAGCCACAGGTTCCCTGCTTGGGAAACGAAGATCCCATATGCTGCACGGTGCAGCCCCAGACATAAATAAGTTGTATTTGGGGACTTCCCCGGCAGTTCAGTGGTTAAGAGTATGTGCTTCCATGCAAGGGGCACAGGTTCGATCCCTGGTCTGGGGAATAGACTAAGATCCCACAGTGCTGTGCTGCGTGGTCAAAAAAAAAATGGAAAACACGGCAGGAGAATAGTCTCGGTAGGATAATGATATGGGCTGGTGCCTCTACATCCTTCACCAGGACCTGGATTCAAGTCCTGGTTCTGCCACTTACTGTGTGATCTTGGGTCAGTGATGTAACCTCTGTGGGCTTCTTGTCATCAGTACAGTGGGAACCGCACCTCCTCCAGGTTGTGAAAATTAGATGGAAAAATATCTATAAAGCACTTTGCTGGAGCCAAGCATATTGTGGTGGCTGCTGGCTGTGCTGGTGTTACTCTCGTTATTCACCCTTGACCTTTGCCCAACACTGCAGTTTACAGAGCTCTTTTGTAGATAACCATTCCTTGTGACCCTGCTCCTTAAGGAGCTAGGAAGCTATCGCTCACCGCACTTGATAGATGAGGAACCAAAAGTCCAGAGAGCTCCCCAAGACAGGCTAGTAGGTGGCAGAAGTGCCACTGCCTGAATCCTGCCCACGTGTCCCTTTCCTGTCCGATGCCACCTCCTCTGGGCACCAACGATGGTACAGCTCCCTGTCCACCTTTTTTGGGGAGAACTTGCAGGAAGCACAAAGTGTTGAGAGTCTGAAGGAAAGGAGGAAACGGACCGGCACTTGCTGAGTGTCTGCTCCTTGCCGGGCTGTGTACCAGGCTCTATATCCACTGCCTCAATCCTCACGGCTACCCTGGGACCTAGAATTTGCGATCCCGTTTCCTGGATGACGAAACAAAAGTTAAGCTTGCCAAGGACACCCTGCCGGTCCAGGGGCTTCAGCCAAGGGGACCAGTTCACACCGAGAACGGACTGCGGAGAAAGGCAGACGGGCCCTCTGCCTCCCCGGGCAGGCCCGGAGCTGGCTCTTGGGGAGGGCACCCCTGGGTCCCGATCTGCTGCCTCTGGGAGGATCGTGGGTCTTATCAGGAAGACCTTGGGTCTCAGCCAAGACTCAGCCCATCCCCACACCCTGTCCCGCCCCCACAGCAGTGGCCTCCAGTCTTGACTCTGGCCTTCCATCCCCGCTGTCCCTGAGGGTGGGGAGCTGCACTGAGCTGGCGTGCAACAGCCAGGACCCTGCGTACAAGCCCCTGACCCTGGGTCAGGGCCCAGTGGGATCAGGAACCCCAACAGGCTAGCCGATGACGTGTGGCCTTGGACGAGTGACCCGCCTTCTCTACAGCTTCGTTTCACTATCTGTAAAAGGTGGATGATGGTATTGCCTGATGCTCAAGGTTACTGTGGGTATCATCTTGCGTGTGATGGGTTAGCATGCTTGGCTCAGAGCCTGGCACCCAGTAGGCGCTCAGCAGAACTGCCCTCCTCGGTGGTGGGGATGGATGAGTTCCAGGTCAGCCCTCTCCCTACAGGCTGTGTGACTACAGAGGGCTGCCCCCCCTGCTTCAGCCCTTCACCTATGAAGTGGAAACCAACTCAGAGTACTGGCCAGGGTGTTCTAAGGATTCATGGGCTGGTCACAGAGAGAGTAATTATTGCTTCTTTTATTTCTTTTATTTCTTGGACTTGCCTGGTGGCTCAGACGGTAAAGCGTCTGCCTACGTTTCGGGAGACCTGGGTTCGACCCCTGGGTCAGGAATATCCCCTGGAGAAGGAAATGGCAACCCACTCCAGTACTATTGCCTAGAAAATCCTATGGACAGAGGAGCCTGGCAGGCTACAGTCCATGGGGTTGCAAAGAGTCAGACACGACTGAGCGACTTCACTTTTCACTTATTTCTTAAAAAAAAAAAAAAAAAAAAGTAACCGGAGTATAGTTGCTTTACAGTGTTGTATCAGTTTCTGCTGCGCAGTGTGGTGAGTCAGCTACGCATGCACATATATCCCCTCCCGTTTAGGTCACCACCGAGCGCTATAGCAGAGCCCCTGTGCGATATGGTGGGCTCTCCGTAGTCGCCTGTTTCACACGCAGTATCAGGAGTGTCTGTGTGTCGGTCCCGATCTCCCGATTCATCCCATGCCTCCGCTTTCCCCACTGGCATCCATCTGTGACTCTCTATCTACTTTGTAAATAAGATTGTTTATACCAGCCTTTTCAGATTCTACACATACGCGTTAATACACGGTGTTTGTTTTTCTCTTATAGAAGCCCTGATAGAGCCTCTTAGCAGAAGGAGGTCTGAAAGTGTTAGGCATTCAGTCTTGTCTGACTCTGCAATCCCATAGCCAGGCTCCTATGTCCATGGAATCTCCAGGCAAGAATACTGGAGTGGGTAACCATTCCCTTCTCCAGGGGATCTTTCCGACTCAGGGATCGAACCCAGGCCTCCTGCATTACAGGCAGATTCTTTATCATCTGAGCTGCCAGGGAAGCCCCAAGGAGGTATGGGGGTGTCCCAGACCATGCTGGGTTGTTTACTTGTATTATTTTCTTTAAGCCATGGAGTATATGCCCATTTTACAGATGTGATTCACAAATACAAAGGAAACAGATCTAGGCAGTGGTGGAGCTGGGGCCTCAGACCTGTCTTTCTCTACTGATTCTGCTGTGCACAGAGGTCACGGAGCAGCCCAGAAGTATGGTCTGCCCTGCCATCTCTTTTCCCTGACAGCTGCTTGATTTTGTTCTCTGGGCCAGCGGAGACCTGACTGGGGCCCAGTGAACAAGTAGCTGGGGTCCCCTCATGTCATTATGACCGAGAGCTTCCCCATGAGGTATATCCTGGCATCCCCTCCCCCTAGGCTCACTGTTGAAAACCAGTCTAGAAACGGCCCCTGCCCTGTGGACCTTGATACCTGGGACTCTTGATACCTGGAAATTCCTGAAGGGGCGGGAAGCAGGTGAGCAGGTGAGCGAAATATGCAGGCGCGTGGGCCAGTGCATTCTTGGGCTCCAGGTCAGGCTGGTTTCAGCTCCCCCAAGACAAAGGGGTCAGCCAGCAGGTCTTGGGAGGGATTGGATACACAGGGGGCCTGGCTAGGCAGGCTGGCCTGGGTGGGGGCGGCTTCTCTCGGAGGAAAAAGACAACTCAGAGCACAGTGAGGATTGTTATCAGCTGGTCATGCAGGACAGCTGTCACCATCATTTGCCCCGTGACCTTGGGCGAGCCCCTTCTCTCTGTGAACAGTGGGTTTGCTCTGGCCCCTCCGAGGAAATCTGGGGACATCTGTAGCAGGTGGGTTGAGCTGAGCCAAGTGCCACCGTGGCATATCTTGGCAGCCTGCTGGCTAGAGGGGGCGACCTCAGCCGCATGAGACCCAGGTGCCTCAGCCGGAAGACTCTCTGCCATCCATACACACTGCCGGCGGGGGCTGCCCTCGTAGGCTTTGGGGAGACCGGAGGGTGTCCTCACTTCATCAGGGGAAAGATATGGTTGGACCTGTCACCCTGAGGCTGGGCCCTCGCCTTAGGCATTCTACCTAGTAGTGCTTTTAGCACAGGCTATTCTGCCATCTAGAATACCTTCCCCACCCCGTCCCAGTCCTGTAAGACTCTGTCAAACCTGCTTCTCCCGTTATGCCTTCTGTGGTTACCAAAGGGCCTCTCCAGGCTTGAGCTACAATTAAATTTTGTGTACTTGTCAAGTTTACTGTATATTCTAAAATGAATCATGCAAAAAAAATAATTGATGCCTACTTGTAACAATAAACTGTGGGAAATTCTGAAAGAGATGGGAATACCAGACCACCTGACCTGCCTCTTGAGAAATCTGTATGCAGGTCAGGAAGCAACAGTTAGAACTGGGCATGGAACAACAGACTGGTTCCAAATAGGAAAAGGAGTACATCAAGGCTGTATATTGTCACCCTGCTGATTGAACTTCTATGCAGAGTACATCATGAGAAACGCTGGGCTGGAAGAAGCACAAGCTGGAATCAAGATTGTCGGGAGAAATATCAATAACCTCAGATATGCAGGTGACACCACCCTTATGGCAGAAAGTGAAGGGAAACTGAAAAGCCTCTTGATGAAAGTGAAAGAGGAGAGTGAAAAAGTTGGCTTAAAGCTCAACATTCAGAAAACGAAGATCATGGCATCTGGTCCCATCACTTCATGGGAAATAGATTAGGAAACAGTGGAAACAGTGTCAGACTATTTTTTTGGGGCACCAAAATCACTGCAGATGGTGATTACAGCCATGAAATTAAAAGACAGCATATTCAAAAGCAGAGACATTACTTTGCCAACAAAGGTCCGTCTAGTCAAAGCTATGGTTTTTCCAGTAGTCATGTATGGATGTGAGAGTTGGACTGGGAAGAAAGCTGAGTGCTGAAGAATTGATGCTTTTGAACTGTGGTGTTGGAGAAGACCCTTGAGAGTCCCTTGGACTGCAAAGAGCTCCAACCAGTCCATCCTAAAGGAGATCAGTCCTGGGTGTTTGTTGGAAGGATGCTAAAGCTGAAACTCCAATACATTGGCCATCTTTGGCGAAGAGTTGACTCATTGGAAAAGACCCTGATGCTGGGAGGGATTGGGGGCAGGAGGAGAAGGGGACGACAGAGGATGAGATGGCTGGATGGCATCACCGACTCGGTGCACATGAGTCTGAGTGAACTCCGGGAGTTGGTGATGGACAGGGAGGCCTGGCGTGCTGCAACTCATGGGGTCGGGAAGAGTCGGACACGACTGAGTGACTGAACTGAACTGAACTGTAACAGTTCAAGTAATGCAGATTCCCTGAAGCCCAAGTAAATGGTTTCCCTTTCTTCTACTCCTGACCAGATACAGACAGAATCATTCCAATGGCATCGAATCTGTCTGTGTCGGGGACTTAGCGGTTCATCATGCCACCCTGTGACATCTCTTCTGTTGTCATTTTGTTTTACCTTTCCAGTATTTACTGTCGAATGTAGCTTCATCTTCCTATGCACGATGAAAACTCTGTGGACCAGATCTGCATGTGAAATGCCTTCTATCCAGTGTCACTCCCACAGCAGCAGGCCCTTCTTTCTCTTTCATGTTTGGTGAGGGGCGGGGGTGGTTAGGTGGATTGGCTTTTTAATCAATCATTTATTTATCTTTGGGGCGCTGGGTCTGCTTGCTGTGCCCGCGCTCTCTCTGGTTGTGGTGAGCAGGACTCCTCTCCCTTGCCATGTGTGGGCTTTTCATTACTGGGGCTTCTCTCGTTGCAGAGCGTGGGCTCTAGCCGCTCAAACTCCATAGTTGTGGTGCACGGGCTTAGTCGCTCTGTGCGTGCATGCGTGCTAAGTCACTTCAGTTGCATCTGACTCATTGCAACCCTATAGACTGTAACCCGCCAGGCTCCTCTGTCTGTGGGGTTTCTCCAGGCAAGAATACTGGAATGGGTGGCCATACCCTCCTCCAGGGGATCTTCCTGACCCAGGGATCGAACCTGCGCCTCTTACGTCTCCCGCATTGGCAGGCAGGTTCTTTACCAGTAGCATCACCGGGGAAGCCCTATTTCCTCTGTAGCATGTGGGGTCTTCCCACCCAAGGCTGACCCTGTGTCCCCTGCGTTGGCAGGCAGATTCTTCACCGCTGGATCACCAGTGAAGTCCCTAGATGGACTGAGTGATGAGTTGATCCACGGATGGGAGTGGGTGTCCAGGGCTTCTTAGGGGCGGCTGGATTGCTTCAGATCCCCCTCTGGTGTTCCAGGCCAACCTGCAGGAGGGGAAAGAGATGGCGAGAGAGCGTAGGCCTCTGCTCTGGCCTCAGCCACTCACTGGTGTGCCCGCACTGTCTCTGGTTGTGGTGAGCAGGGGCCTTGGACTGGTGACCCAGCCTCTTGCCTATAAGTTGGCACCCATGTCTGCGGCCGCCCAGCGTCTGTCTCATCCCAGGAGTGCTGTGGGAAAGGGTGTGCCAATAAAAACTTCCAGAGGAAGAAGTAGGCCGATTAAATGCGTTGCTTTTTTTCCTCTCTGGGACTTTGGGGAAGTGACAGAGGAAGTTTCTGGAATTCGGGGTCCCTGGAAGGAAGTACCCAGGCAGTCGGGAGTCCTGTTGTCTGGTCCTGGGCTGCCAAATTGTCTCCAGACCACTGGGGTCCTGGAAGTGCCACCGTTTTCAAAATATGGCCCCCTTCTGGGTCCTCGGGCCTTCCCTGGTGGCTCAATGGTTAAAAAAAAAAAATCTTGCTCACCAGTGCAGAGACTCAGGAGACGTGAGCTCAATCCCTGGGTTGGGAGGATCCCCTGGAGGAGGAGATGGTAACCCACTCCAGTATTCTTGCCTGGAGAATCCCATAGACAGAGGAGCCTGGCGGGCTACAGTATAGGGGTGGCAAGAGTCGGATATGACTCAGTGACTGAGCGCGCACACACACTGGGTCCTAGACACTGCCCAGCCCCTTCCTCCTCGGCTGCTCTCCACTTCTGGGAAATAAACACGGTCTGGGGTGTTTTAAAGGAAACCAGGCTTTTCCTCAGGAGAAAATCAACTGTGCCCGATGTCACTTGGAAAACGAGCCTGCTCCCTCGGCCCGAGTGATGGACGCCTTTGTCTGCAGAGCCCCAGGCACACCTTCCTTGCTCTCAGCAGCTCCATGCTGTCCGCTGACTGTGGGGCAGCTTCGCTAGGTGCCCGGGGTTGTGGAAGGAATTTAGCAGTCTTTCTTTGTGGAACTTACATTCCCACAGGGGAGACAGTCAACAAATTAATGAGTTAATAAATTACATGGTTGTAAAGACTTCAGCTCAGTTCAGTTCAGTCGCTCGCTCAGCTGTGTCTGACTCTTTGCGACCTCATGGACTGCAGCACGCCAGGCCTCCCTGTCTATCACCAGCTTCTGGAGTTTACTCAAACTCATGTCCATCTGGTAGGTGATGCCATCCAACTGTCTCATCCTCTGTCGTCCCCTTTTCCTCCCACCTTCAATCTTTCCCAGCATCAGGGTCTTTTCCAGTGAGTCAGATCTTCCCATCAGGTGGCCAAAGTATTGGAGTTTCAGCTTCAGCATCAGTCCTTCCAATAAATATTCAGGACTGATTCCCTTTAGAATGGACTGGTTGGATCTCCTTGCAGTCCAAGGGACTCTCAAGAGTCTTCTCCAACACCACAGGTCAAAAGTATCAATTCTTTGGCGCTTAGCCTTCTTCACAGTCCAACTCTCACATCCATACATGACTACTGGAAAAACCATAGCCTTGACTAGATGGACCTTAGTCGGCCCTGGGGTAGGAGTGTGGGATCAAGAGGGAGGGAACAGAAGACAGGCTCGAGCTGGAGGCGGCGAGGCGGCAAGGCCCAGGTCATTCAGGGCGGTGTTTCCCAACCTTTTCTAATGACTGCCCCCTCTCTAAAATCTTAACCCCACAGATATACTGTATGCTTGTTTCTGTACTGTTCTTGTGGTTTAGTCACTCACTAAGTCGTGTCCAACTCTTTTGTGACCCCCATGGTCTATAAACTGCCAGGCTTCTCTGTCCATGGAATTTCCAGGCAAGTGTACTGGAGAGGATTGCCATTTCCTTCTCCAGGAGATCTTCCCAGCCCAGGGATCAAACCTGCATCTCCTGCACTGGCAAGTGAGTTCTTTACCACTGAGCCACCAGGGAAGCCCTGTATGTGTTCATAAAATAAGATGTTTCTAGGGACTTTACTGGTGGTCCAGGGGTTAAGACTTCACCTTCTAGTGCTGGTGGGGCAGGGGGCGGGTGGTGGTGTATGGCTTCAGTCCCTGGTTGGGGAGCGAAGATCCCATATGCCTCATGGCCAAAGAGATCACAACCATAAAACAGAAGGAATATTGTAAAAATTCAACCATGGGAAAAAAAAAAAAGTCCACATTTTTAAAAAACTTTTAAAAAAAGGCTGTGCTTCCAGTGCAGAGGGCGCAGGTTTGATCCCTGGTCAGAGAATGAAGATTCTGCATGCTGCTTGGCACAGCCAAGGAAACAAAAAGAACAAGATGGTTCTGCTATTCAAGAATTAATTTTCTCCCCACTTTAGGAGCAGTATTAGCCTCATTGAGAATGCATGCTGTAGGGCCCTCTAGGCAATATTAGGAATGTGTCTACTCCTATGCCTCTTTGAGCTAAAAATATTCAAGACAGCAGCTCCGTTGACTGCCCCCAAGGTTCCACGTGGATGTCTGATAGATCTCAAATGTAAAATAGCTGGAATCCGAAGTGCTGGTTCCATTCACGGAACCTGCCTTCCACCGCCCACTTCTGTAGCTCAGCGCCCCCGGCTCTGGCCGGGGGAACCTGGCAGCGTCTCAACTCCTGCTTCCTCTCGTGTTCCCCCCACTGGCTTCTCGGTCCTTCTTTCTGCCACCCTGCCCCCTCCCTGAGCATTGCTCCATCGCTCTGCTGGTCTGTTGCAGCGAGCTCCCAGCTGGCCGTCTCACCCTGGCTCCTGTCCTGCAAGGAGTCTGCGGGGTCGCAGGTGCCTTTAAGCGAGGAGGAAGGAGAGGAGGTGGAAAAGATGCCATGGGTGGTCCTGAGGGGCGCAGGAGCCAGGTGGGGTGGGGGGTGGTGGAGGAACTTGGCCTGCTCCCAGGGCTCCAGCCTCAGCCTGCATGGTCAGGTGCTGGGGACGGAGCGTGCTCAGTCCCTGAAGGCCTCATCCTCTGTCCCTCCCTGCCCCCCGCGCCACCTCCTTTCCTCCCCTTGCCAGTCTCCCCTGGGCCCTGGCCTCAGCACCCTCTTGGCCCCCAGATACAGCTTCTTCCTCATCAGACAGAGACTCTGGGCTCCGTTCTTTCTGCGCCCATCGCTGCGGGCTGCCGTGTGCCCGCCCAGTGCAGGGGGAGCAGGGGGGACTCGGCCGTGGACTGGTGGGCAAGGCCGCCAAGCCCCACGTTGGCAGTTGCTCCACATCTTCATGCTTCCTTCCCAGAGCGCCAGCACGGCATTCTTGGGCCTCCCCCGCCTTCCTGTTTAAAGCCCCTGGACTTGCTCCTTGTAGCATCACCCCACGCATAATCAGAGGTCTTGTGTGGACCACGCTGTTGTCCATCTGGCCCGTCAAGCTGCGGACCTCACGCTGCCACACCTGTGTGTCCCGAGTTGCCCAGTGCCTCCTCCTCCCCGACCCCGGCAGCCCCCAAACCGCTGGAGCTTAGTAAACATTTGTGAGGAATTGAGCCGAGGTTGACCACAGGGGTGTGGAGCCAGGAGGAAGGAAGTTTGAAGCTGAGAGGGAAGTCGAGGCATTCCACCTCCCAGCCATCATTCAGGGTTGTATCTGATGGGTCTGCCTGGAACTCGCTGTAATGAGCATAGCCAGGCTGTTCCTTGGGAGTCTTTATTTGGGCCTCTTATCTCAGTGGCCTTGAGGCCGCGAAGGAGAGAGATACTAGGCCCTTCTGTGGGCCAGAGCACGCAGAACGTGCCTCCCCTGATGCTGGTCTGGCATTTCAAGGTCACGGCCAGAGCCAGCTGAGGGCAGTGGGATGCTGGGGTCTGGTGAGCAGTGATGGTTCTTCAACAGCCTAGCTGCTGGGGTATGTTGCCGTAGAAATGAGGCCCGTTGGAGGCGGTGGGAGCCCCCACTTTGCGTTCCCTGATGTTCTGCTTGGAGAGTCTGGGGAGCCGGACAGCTCTCGCCCCATCTGGCCCCTGCTCCCCGCCCCCAGAAGGCTCTTCTCATACTCCAGGAGGGCCCAGGGGGCGCTCAGTTGTCTCCAGGGCTCAGCAGTGGTCCCCGGTAAACTCCAGGGTTGTGTGTACCCTCCACAGCCCCGCAGCACGCCCCCCGACCTCCGTCTCCATACCACCCTTCAAACTCCCGTCCCGTTCAGGGCCGTCTCCTTGACTGCAGCCAGACGGGCTGACGTTCTCTGCCAGTGGTCCCCGTGACGCTGTTTATGGTAAGAATTGGAGGGCAGGGGCGTGCTCGGGAGAAGGGCTGGGAAAGCTGATTAGACCGGTCAGGAAATGACTCCCGCCCTTGTGAAACAGGCTCCGCCAAACATTTCTTTTCTCCCAGGCCCTTTTACGCTTCCTTGCTTTGCTTCATCCTGTCCAACTCCCCCGCACCCAATCAGACCCAATACCCTTTCCCTTCATTTCTGCCTGGTGAGTAACTTTTTGTCTTTCAGAACTGGCTCAAACAGTAGAGCATCCTCTGGAGACCCTCCCCCGTAGGCCCTCCCCTCTCCACCAAAGGCTGTGACCTTTCTGTAGGTGGCAGAACCATTTGCGTTAGTGAACGCACACCCTGTCTTGAGGGTGCGTCTTTGCATGCCTGAGTCACCATTAGACCGGGAGCTCCCCAGAGGCAGGAGCGGGTCTCAGTCACGTCCGTGAAACCTTATGCCCGGTCTGGTACCTGTAGGTGCTCAGCGTGGAGGCCCTTCGTGAACGAGTCTCTGAGGAGAAGCCTCTTAGTCAAGGTGGCCTCTGAGAGGCCTTGGAAGCTGAGTGCGGTGTGAGTGTCCGATGCAGAAGGCTAGAGGGAGCTTTTTTCTTTATGCGTTTCCTTGTTTAGTATTTGTGTTTATTTGTATTTGTATTTATTCCTTCAAAAGGAAGCTCCATGGGGACAAGGACATTGTCTTTTGTGTCCCCTAAGCTGGCACAGAGCCTGGCATAGAGTTAGCAACTAGTACCTACTTCGTGAACGAATGGATACACTTTTGCCAGAAGAAGGAAGTGGGGTGTAGGGAGTCTCTCCAGGAAGCAGAGGGAGGGGTTTCAGGATCCAGGAGGAGGAGTGAGGAGGAGTGCCCCAGGGGAGCCAGATGAACAGACACAGACCGCCCCGTCACCTCCAGTGGGTGCGGACAGGTTTGGGCACATGCAGGAGCCTGGTCCTCAGCAGGTAGCGTCGGGACCAGGGCCCCAGGGGCAAGCAGAAGGGCCAGGGGTCCCCAGGTGAGGCACTGAGGTGCTGCTCGTGGGGGTGGGAAGGGGTGTGGCAAAGGGCCTCTGTGTCAACTCGAGGTCAGACGAAGCTGCCCAGCCCCGCTGAGGAAGGGCACTGAAAGCCAGTCTGTAATGAGCGAGGCCCTTCAAGCTCTGCCCAAGTCCAGTCTTGATCACAAGAGGGGTTCTCGGAAATCTGGGAAGAAAGCCCCAAGACAGGCGTCTGTCCCACACGCCAGGCAGGGAAGTGTGGGCCGCATGCTGGCTGGCAGGGAAGCCGACCGCCGTCTGCCGTCCCGGGACAGGTCTGAGAAGGCGTCCAGCGGAGATGGAGAAGCACAGGCTCCTCTCCCTGTGTGCAGCCGGCTGGAGTGAGGAACCCTCCAGCGTGCCCGCTGCGGTGGTCACATCTCTGCTCTGACCCGGCTCCTCGCCTGCACTGACAGGCCCCTGTGCCAGCCCTTTGCACAACTGAGGACACCTGAGCTCTCCCGGGGCCGCCCAGCGTGGGGACGGGCATGTGCCATCAACCGCTGTCCTTTGTTGTTCCAGAAAACTCCACGGCCAGCGTGAGCGAGGCAGAGAGAAAGGCCCAGGTATACTACCGAGCCTGCATGAATGAAACCAGGATTGAGGAGCTCAAGGCCAAACCTCTGATAGAGCTCATCAAGAAGGTGGGCCTCTGCCCCCGTCTCCCCTGCCATGCCCCCTGCCCCCTGCCCCCTGCCCGAACCGCTGGCTTCCACCGCCAGGGCCCAGCCACCTTACACCTTACCCAGCCGGATCGTGGAGTCTGCTGACATGTGTCAGGCTGCCTGAGCGTGTGTGTATGTGTGTGTGCGCATCTCTGCATCAATGGGGATGTCTGTCGTGTGTGTGTGTGTGTGTGTGTGTGTGTGTGTCTGGGCATCTGCGAGTGGGACAAGGGCTGCGTTTACAGGGAAAATGTTTCTCTTTCTGGCTGCTTCCATTCCCTCAGAGGGGATGTTTGTGTGTGCAGAGGGGTGTGTCTCGCAAGGACCAGCAGAAACTCTGGGGTCAGAAGCAGAGCCCTCCTGGTGAGGAGGGCCACACTGACCCTCGGGGCCACACTGGCACCCCATCCCCCTCAGCTGAATGCCCTCCCGGGCACTGTCCAGTCAGCCTTGGAGGGACCCTGAGGGGAGCCACCCAAGGCTGGCCAGGCTGCCCGGCGCACACACAAGGGTGGGCATGGGTGTTCCCAGGGGCCTGCTGTTCCCCTGAGGCCCCGCTCCCAGGTGGGCTGCCGGGGAGCCCTGAGGCAGGGTGGGGCACCGTGGGCACCCGCCTGGACAGCCTCCCCTATGGCACAGGCAGAGAACATTAGAAAGACTCTGTTAGACCTTAGCTCATCAACCTTATAAAGAATATGGACCCATTTTTTTTTATGGGTGCAATTGAATTTCTGCTTTAATAGAAATTACATTCACACAGTTGATTATTCAAAAATGAACAGATTCAGGAAAAGTCAGCCACCTCGGAAGCAGGAGCCATGTTCTCATGACTCACTGATCAGAAACCCCCAGTAAAGACAGACCAGAACTCTCATTTGCTCCTGAGGCCCAGAGAGGTCAAAGGACTGCAGAAGGTCACACAGCATGCCCACTGCGGAAGCAGAACCCACGTCTGGGCTTCAGCCGGCTCATCCCCCCACGTCCCCTCTCCCTCCCCACAGCTCGGCGGCTGGAACATCACGGGACCCTGGGACAAGGACAACTTCCAGGACACCCTGCAGGTGGTCACATCCCACTACCACACCTCCCCCTTCTTCTCTGTCTACGTCAGTGCCGACTCCAAGAATTCCAATAGCAACGTGATCCAGGTGAGTGGCCTGGAGTTCTAGGGCAAGGACGGGCGTGATATGTGTTCGCAAGTGGCTGGGTGGGGTGGGGTGCAGACCTGCCCTGGGCAACAGGCTTCCGTTTTCTGAGCTTGCTGTCTCTGGAGGCTCCCCACTGTGAGATTTAGGGCAGGAAAGTTGTTAAAGGGCAGGCTTGTCCTCCTTGGGTAGGTGGGGTACCACAGTGCAGGTGAATTTGGGGGATTCTGATTGGTCCATGGGCCCCAGGGGTGATGTCAAGTCCTGGGCACAGCCGGAGCCGCCTCCTGGTCACCCCACCTCTGTCTGCAGCTTTCGTGGCTCTGCTTGGAATAGCTTTGAGTCCACTTGTTCCCACCAGAGCCTGCCGCAGACACCACACCCAGGGGAGCCGCAGCCCTGGTCTGCCCACTCTCAGGTGCCAAACTGAGAAACCCAAGCTTCTCCCGGGTTTCTCCCCACCTCTACCACTCACTCACTGTGTGACCATGGGGGAGTGCATCAGCCTCTCTGAGCTGCAGTTTCCTTATCCGTCAAATAAACTATAGTAACACCTACTCCAGGTATGTCAGAGCGTGGCCAAAGGCTTTGTTACGAGCTATCAGGGATTGACCCTGCCTCCCTGCCCAGCACCCAGCAAGCCCTTCACGGGTACTGTCTCCTTGTATTCTCATCCCAGCTCTGAGGGCTTGATGGTTCCCCATCTTCCAGCTGGAGAGGCTGAGGATCAGAAAGGTTCAATAGCTTGTCTAAGGTGACATAGCTCTGAGTGATTCTGGACCGCTCATTGTCTTGGGAAGTGGTTAATTAAACAGAGAGAGTCTGCAGATCCTTGGAGTTTAAAGAGGAGGATGGCTCTGTCTGGCCCATGAGAAGGGCCCTGAACCCCTGCAGCTGACCGCATGTGTCTGTCCCCTCGCTGGAGGGCCATCCCAGGGGTGGCCCCTGCTACCAGCTTGTGCTTTGCCGGGGTCCAGCCCCGGTGGATCCAGGGAATTCGAAGGGTGGACGGAGTCGGCGAGGAAAAAACTTATTTATTTATTAATATAAGATTAGATTAGGTAGAAATAGTGTAGTAGGAAAATTAAGTGTAAAAAGAAGGCTGAATAACTTGGTTTACGTGGGAAGCCAATAAAGTTCCAGACAAGGAGCTTGCACCATCTACGTTAGGCCACCAGCATCCTCTTGAATATCGGGGGTGCCCCGCCTTGGGCTCCCTCTCGCGTGGTTCTTAAAAGCCGGGGCAAGTAAGTAGACATGGTGAGCCACCATGCCCCAGATGGGAATTCTGCCAGAAATTAGAGAGGAGACACGGGGGAAACCAGTCCAGCGACTGGTCCTGGCCTCTATTGTCTAGAAAGGCCTTTTATACCTTTTTGATTGTACATAGAGATCAATGGGTAATACAAAATTATGCAGCGTTAGCAGTCCAGACTCTTATCAAAACCAGGCTTTTCTCTCTGCATGCCTAATTGTGTACACAAGTCTTAGGGGATTTACATCATCTTCTGGCCAAAAAAGGCCAATTAACATTTTACAGCCTTTTTTCTGATAAGGGTATGTCAACCAGAAGACTTACTTGTGTTGATCTTCCCAGAGTCCGGTGCCACTCTCAGAAAGCACTAAATAAAGTTACATTCTTACATAGCAAAGATACAGCAACTTATAACAAGTAAAAGGAGTACAGTGATTTATAACAAAAGAAAAGTAATTAGCTCAAAAGTCTAGTGTTGCTAACATCAAAACTACTATATATCTTTTTCTACATCCTGATTACATTGATTAACATCCTCCCAGGTGCCTAAAAGATAAAGAATATGGAGGCCTGGCGGCAATCATTGAGTCAACAGTGAAAACCCGTCACCAATAAGATTTTTAGCTCTTTAGAAAATGCTCTGTATCTTTAAGATGCTTTAAGCTCTGTGCCTCTCGCAGTTGGGGGGCTGTAAGCAATTCACAAGCTGTAAGAGGTCCTGGGGAACCTGTTAGGCAAGCTAGAGAGTTATCAGAGGGGGTTTAACTGAAACATCCCTTTCAAATGCGGAAGACTAAAGCCCTGAGTTGACTTTTTGCAGAGAATATCAGAAGAGTGGAAAAGCAGGCAGATTCTTATTTTTTGGGGGGGGGGGATGCTCAGGAAATTCCAGGGGGAAAACCTGAGGTCTGATTAGCCTTGCCATCAGAGCTCTGCCGCATGACCTTGTCATGGGTGGAATTCCTCACGCTGGCTCCCGGCAGTGCTTCTGTGTGCTCCCATCCCTTTGTTGCTCTGTGCCTGCTGTCCATGGGGCTGGTGGAGGCTGTGTGGGTATGCGTGCACAGGTGTGCGTGCACGGGCATGTGTGTGCAGGTGTGTGTGCATGGGTATGCATGCACAGGTGTGCGTGCATGGGTATGTGTGCACAGGTGTGCGTGTGCAGGTGTGCGTGCCTGGGTATGTGTGCACAGGTGTGCGTGTGCAGGTGTGCATGCATGGGTATGCGTGCACAGGTGTGCAGGTGTGTGTGGGTACGTGCGCACAGGTGTGCATGTGCAGGTGTGCGTGCATGGGTATGCGTGCACGGGTGTGCGTGTACAGGTATGCGTGCACGGGTATGCGTGCATGGGTATGCGTGCATAGGTGTGTGTGCATGGGTATACGTGTATGGGTATGCATGTGCGTGGGTGTGCGTGCATGATAGCAGATTTCCCTCTCACCCCTACTTTTCTCTCCAGGTGGACCAGTCTGGCCTGGGCTTACCCTCAAGAGATTATTACCTGAACAAAACTGAGAATGAGAAGGTGGGTGTGCCTCTTCCGAGAGAGTGGGTCCTACCCAGCCTACCTCTCTCCGTGGTTTGTCCCCTTCAGTGATCCCTCAGTATCCACCCCTCTGCAGGTCTTTGAAGCTAGAGAAGTATACAGGGGTCCCTTACCTAGCAGTCCCTGGCAGGGGGAGGGGCATCATTTGTCCCCATTTTAGAGTGAAGCTCTTCCACGTATCGCCCTGTGGGCCCAGGGGACGGGACAGGGGTCATCTGTTCCTGTTCCAGAGAGAAGCAGATCTAACGGCCACTACCTCTGGCCTTCCTAGTAACCCTGCAGGTCCTGAACGCCTCTAAACGTCATTCCTCCCAGCTGTCATATGCATATTATTTTTCCCTGGCCTGTTTTGGAGGAGGAAATAAGGCTCAGAGATGCTGAGTGACCTGCTCAAGGTCACACAGCCCGCCGTCAGTGGTGAGGCTGAGATTCTCATCTAGATCCACTGACTCCAAACCGCCTGCCCCCTCCCTCTCCCCGACTGTTTCTCGTGATGTCCCACGGAGATGTGGCCTGAGCTTCGTCATCTTTCCATTCACGAGCCCACCCACTTGTATTGAGTGAATGTGTACTAAGTGCCTGATGCTGGGGAGACAGTGGTCCCCGAGGCCCGCCTGCTTCCCGCTCTGTGGGACTTCGAGTCTAGGAGAAGAGCAGATGTTAAATAACTCGCCACCAGATTCAAGGCATAGTGAGCAATTGTGCTAAGGGAAGGGCGAGCTGAGAAGGTAACCTGAGGCTCTAATTCAGATCTGGGGACCTGGCAGAGCGGAGTGGTTCGGAAGTAGTGTGTTCCAACACAAGAACTGAGCGGTGGCCCCGCTGGTGGCTTTCGTGTGATGGGCGTCCCAGAGGGAGTGTGGGCCGGGACAGCAGAGACCGACCCACGTGGGGCCCTGGATGGGCCTTATCCTGGGGGCCATGGGGAGCCAGTGATGGCGTATGCTGCCAAAACCATTCGTGAAGCTGGTTTCCTGGGTAGAACCCCCAGCTCCCTGGCTGCCCGCTCAGGGCTGCCCTGACTGCCCACCCCTGGCCTGGCTTGTCCAGCGGGCAGTGGGTGGCAGCCGCTGATGGAAGTGGGGGGCTGGGTCCCGCAGGTGCTGACGGGATACCTGAACTACATGGTCCAGCTGGGGAAGCTGCTGGGCGGGGGTGCCGAGGACACCATCCGGCCCCAGATGCAGCAGATCCTGGACTTTGAGACTGCGCTGGCCAACATCACCATCCCCCAGGAGAAGCGCCGGGACGAGGAACTCATCTACCACAAAGTGACGGCGGCTGAGCTACAGGTAGCCGAGTCAGCTGACGTGGAGGCTGGGGCGGCCACGGAATTGAGGATGCAGGGCGCTGGGCTGAGGGCGTGGACACCTCCTTCACCAGAACAGCCCCACGAAGCACAGGGGTGGTTGTTATCACCAATTCACAGATGGCACTGAGGCTCAGAGAGGTCGAGTTGCTGGCGGAAGATCACCCAGCCGGTGACGCCAAGCTGGTCTCTTGCTGTACACCAGGCTGCTTTTCTGAAACCGTAGTTAGCTGGGGAGACTCTGCTCGTGACAATATCGAATCGTACTGGTTGGACGCGTCCATTCTCTCGAGCTCCTGGAGCCTGGCACGTAGCAAATAAACACGGCAAATAAATCTGATGTCACCTCCCTTTTACCAAGCCGGGAGGTTAGGTGACGTGCTCAAGGCCTCCAGGCTTCTAAGTGGCAGGGGAACTGAGACCTGGATTCAGGCTTGGCTCACTGGAGCTCTGCTCTTGACCATGACCCCTGCGGCCTCCTGGAGCTGTAGCAGGGTTGAGGTCAGCTCTGTATGACTCTCTACTGGGTGTAACCCATCTAAGAAGCCACTGTTTTCCTCTGTAGATCAGTTCAGTTCAGTCCAGTCGCTCAGTCGTGTCCGACTCTTTGCGACCCCACGGACTGCAGGACACCAGGCCTCCCTGTCCATCACCAACTCCCAGAGTTTACTCAAACTCATGTCTATTGAGTTGGTGATGCTATCCAACCATCTCATCCTCTGTCATCCCCTTCTCCTCCCACCTTCAATCTTTCCCAGCATCAGGGTCTTTTCCAATGAGTCAGATCTTCCCATCAGGTGGCCAAAGTATTGGAGTTTCAGTTTCAGCATCAGTCCTTCCAATGAATATTCAGGACTGATTTCCTTTAGGATGGACTAGTTGGATCTCCTTGCAGTTCAAGGGTATCTCAAGAGTCCTCCAACACCACAGTTCAAAAGCATCAATTCTTTGGCACTCAGCTTTCTTTATAGTCCAACTCTCACATCCGTACATGATTACTGGAAAAACCATAGCCTTGAATAGACAGATCTTTGTTGGCAAAGTAATGTCTCTGCTTTTTAATATGCTGTCTAGGTTGGTCATAACTTTTCTTCCAAGGAGCAAGTGTCTTTTAATTTCATGGCTGTAGGCACCATCTGCAGTGATTTTGGAGCCTAAAAAAATGAAGTCTGTCACTGTTTCCACTGTTTCCTAATCTATTTCCCATGAAGTGATGGGACCAGATGCCATGATCTTAGTTTTCTGAATGTTGAGCTTTAAGCCAACTTTTCACTCTCCTCTTTCGCTTTCATCAAGAGGCTCTTTAGTTCTTCTTCACTTTCTGCTATAAGGGTGGTGTCATTTGTCATCTGCCTATCTATCTGAGGTTATTGATATTTCTCCCGGCAATCTTGATTCCTCTATAGATTGGCCTCTACCAAAGTCTGCCCCCTGTTGGCTGCCTGGGACTTGCAGGTGATGAACTGGCCTCAGTTGCTTCTTTCTTCTTTTTATATTTGTTTGTTTTTATTTACTTATTTGGCTGCACGGAGTCTCAGTTGCGGCACGTGGTCTCTTTAGTTGTGGCTTGCAGACTCTTCGTGGTAGCACGTGGGATCTAGTTTCCTGACCAGGGATGGAACCTGGATCTCCTGCCTTGAGCGCATGGCGTCTTCACCACTGGACCACCAGGGAAGTCCCCAGTTCCTTCTTTCTGGCTCATGGCATGCCGGCCTTCCCCCAGGCCCCGGGGTCACAGAGGGGTCAGCAGAAAGGCCTCGATCAATCTTCCTGTTTCCCGCCATCACCTGGCTGTCCCCCGGGAAGGATGTCCTGGCCACCTCTGCCCAAGTCCTGCCCGTCCATTCGAGTTCAGCTCATTTTCTCTCCTTTTTGGAAGAATACCTGGACCCCTACCACTTTTCTGTCTCCATCTCTGCCTCCAGCAAGTGTCCATACGACCGTGCTGGGGCCGTGCTTCCGGATGAGCTGGGGACACCGGTGAGGAAGCAAGCTCAGTTTCATTGCCTCGAGCTTTGTGCAGAAGAGGCAGAGCCCTGGAGCCAGGGCAGGGCAGAGTCAGGGAGGGTGAGTCTCACACTGGGGTGAGCGGGAGCCAGGCTGAGTGGGTGTCCCAGGTGGGGACACAGCCCACACAAGCCTGGGGATGAGGGCCAGAGAGCCCAGCCTCCTTCTGGGTGCCAGCTGCCCTTTAGGTCCCCAGAGAAGCTGGCATCGTGGGGAGTGGCGCCGAGTGGGTTGTTATGGAGATCAGAGGCCTGTGCTGGGCACCATCTGGCACTGTTTTTTCCTCTCCGAGGCCAGGAAGTTGAGGGAGATGCTGTTTGCTGATACGACTTGATTTGGTTTGCTTCAGCTGCCTGGTTCTCAGCCCAGAGGGGCTCTGGCGGTCCCTGTCCCCCCTACAGTGGCCACGAAGCCCAACAGTGCCTGAGAAAGCAGTCACCCTGGGTGCATCTGCCCCAGAGTGGCTTGTAGGCTCCACCCCCAGACGCCCTTTCACCATTTCAACAAGCTTTTGCTCTGTTCTTCCAAATAGAAAGGAAAGCTTTTCCCCCCTCCCAGCTGCAGAACTCCCCAGGTGGAGAGGATTTTAGCAGGGGCAGCAGCCTGGAGCGGTGTGAGCGGAGGACTGCTCGAGCCCAGCGCCGCCGCCAGCCTTGGGCCAGTCACGTAACCCCCTCCTCCTCGAGCCTTGGTTTCCTTCCTTATAAAGTGGGCTTTGCTCGCTCATTCACACCTGTGGTGTTCCAGATCATAGAGACAGCTCAGGGGCAGATCCTGCCCTCATAAGGGGCAGTGGTTCTTACCCGCCCTTCTTTTTCCCATTTATTCTTTATATTTCTGACCGCGCTAGATCTCCGTCGCGGTGCACTTTCTCCAGTGGTTCTTACCCGCCCTTCTTTTTCCCATTTATTCTTTATATTTCTGACCGCGCTGGATCTCCGTCGCGGTGCACTTTCTCTGGTTGCAGCTAGCGGGACTACTCCGGGGTGGTGCGTGGGCTTCTCGTTGTGGTAGCTTCTCTTGTTACAGCTCACGGGCTCTAGAGCACAGGCTTAATGGTTGTGGCACACGGGCTTAGCTGCCCCGTGGCGTGTGAGATCCTCCCGGGTCAGGCAGGGAACCCGTGGACCCTGCACTGGCTGGCAGACTCCCAACCGCTTGACCACCAGGAAAGCCCGGTTCTTACCTTTAAGTCACAGAATTTTTTGAGGCCAGGTTGAAAGGTACGGAGTGTCTCCAAGGGGATGGGGACATATGACAAAATGATGTCTAGTGTTTAAAGAAGTGCTGGACGCCTGAAGCCTGGTGTCCTGGCTGAGAATCTGCCTGCCCTGCCCATGGGGTTGCATGATGATGAGATGAGGCAAAGGCTGAGGCTCAGACTTTGCAAACTGGCCTGCAGTCTGAACATGCGACAGCCATTGATCCTAGCACTGTTCTGGGTCATCAGTGATGATAGCCCATGTCTCCAGCCCTGAACCAATTTGATTCATTTAACCCTTGGACAGGAGAGAATGTCTTTTTGTCCCTTGGTATCTGGGAATGTAATCTTCTTCCTATACTTCAGGTGACTCAGGAAAAGGCACCCCAGCCTTTCACAGTGTGGTTCTAAGAAGACATGTCCGGTTCCAGGCAAGCCCCCAGCAGTAGAGTCTGAATTGAGGACCGTGAATCGGACCTCCTTCCGCTTCTCTAAGGGGCCTGAGGCCCTTCCTGTTCCTTCCTGGGACCTTCCACATCAGAGATTGACTGGGAGTGAGCCCCATCCTCTGCTCTAAATTCTCTGGCCGAGGTGGAATCTGGGAGCATGCGTTCTCTCCCTTTGCATGCCTCCTTGAGCTGGGGGCTTGGTGACCAGTAGGACTTTTCTTTGGCAGCAAGTGTGGAAAATAGAGCTCATCTGTGTACCTCAAAGGCTTAGAGTCACAAGTGGAAGGTCCTGATTGGTTAAAACAGCTGTCTCCATGGACACGGAGCCAAGCACACAAGTTTTAAACTAGATGTTCGCTAAAGCAATAAATTGGAGAAGGCAATGGCACCCCACTCCAGTGCTCTTGCCTGGAAAGTCCCATGGATGGAGGAGCCTGGTGGGCTCTAGTCTGTGGGGTCACAAAGAGTCAGACACGACTGAGCGACTTCCCTTTCACTTTTCACTTTCATGCATAGGCGAAGGAAATGGCATCCCACTCCAGTGTTCTTGCCTGGAGAATCCCAGGGACGGGGGAACCTGGTGGGCTGCTGGCTATGGGGTCGCACAGAGTCGGACACGACTGAAGCGACTCAGCAGCAGCAGCAGCAGTAGCAAAGCAAAGCAATGAAGAGTGAAAATTTTCGTGAACCACACACACCTTATTTCAGAGCGGTGGGAATTTACTTGCACAGAACACCTGCTCTCCCTACAGGAACAGGCTTGTGTTAAGCACACAGGGATTTATCATCACCTGTATCTCCACCCTGATCAGAGTCCCAGTGACCAGCAGTTGGATGAAGCTCTCGTTAATTGTATAAACCGACATTTTGTCAACTTGGCTATTCTCCCAGGGGTCTTTGCCAGCAAGTCACACAGTCCTGTGGCACTGTAGAGCTCTGTTTGACCAGCTCACCTGGACACCGTCATGTCTTGCAGCCGCAGAAATTTGATGGGGAGGTCCAAAGGTTACTTGCTTAAGGGACTCCTGCCAGGGAAAGAGGGTGGAATGGACCAGGTGCGGGAGAAAGAAGCTCGGTTTATTGAATAAGCCGTCCCAAGAGGCACTTGGAAGGGATTGTTGTCTCCATTGAAAGAAAGGCTGCAGAGTGACTTGAGGTCCCAGAGCTGGTTCCTGGTGGGGACCCCAGTCCAGGTCTCACTCAGGGCATGGCTCTGCCCAGCTCATCTTGCTCCCAGGCAGGCAGGGATGTGCTGGGCACACACAGCTCTCCCCAGCTCCGTGGGCAGTTTGCAATAGGTTATGGAGGGAACACAGATCACCCCCCATCACTGAGAGCTAGTTGTTATATATATATATATTTTTTTTAATATTTATTTATTTATTTGGCTATGCTGGGTCTTAGTTGTGGCATGTGGGACCTAGTTCCCTGACCAGGGATTGAACCCAGGCCCCCTGCCTTGGAAGCATGGAGTCTTTGCCACTAGACCACCAGAAAAAAATCCCCGAGAGCCATTTGTTAAGTGTTTCCCAGCTCACCACTGCCCACAGGACTGGCCCCCTTCTGTCCTTTGAGGTCCTTGCTCCCCAGCAGCTGAGCTCCCCTTTAAAACCAGAGAGACTGTCAAGTGGCAGGTTTCCATGGCTGCCTGTGTCACTGAAGGCATTCTAAGTATTTACCAGCCGGTTATGGGTTCATCAGTGTAACAGGTTGAGTTCACTTTCTTAACTGATCTTCCCGTATGAAGGCTGTTTACAACGCAACTCTCACTTCCTTAATTTGTCTTTGCACTTTGCCCATTTTCAAGGGAACAAGGAAAAGAATTTGGAATCAGTCCCAGGACCACTCTTGGGAGACGTTGAGCAATGATTGCAATAGCTAATCAATGATTATAATAACTAACATTGGTTGAGTGCTTGCTCAATGCCAGATACCATTGATATTAGAGGCATTTTTACTGTAACACAGGATATATAGTCCTGAAAAACCTTTCTTTCTGTAAAATTACAGGACTAAAAATAACAGAACGTGGGGAAAACAGGACTAGAGCAGACCATTGGAAAGTTGTATAACTTGAGGACATTATGCTAAGTGAAATGAACCAGTCATACAAGGACAAATACTGCATGGCTCCACTTATATGAGCTACAGAGTAGTCAGATTCATAGACAGAAGGCAGAATGGTGGTTGTCTAGGGCTGAGGGTGGGGGAGATACTGTTTAATAGAGTCAGTTTCAGTTTTGCAAGATGGAATCTGGGGATGGATGGTGAATGTACTTTAATGCCATAGTTAAAATGTAGCATGACTTTGTAATCAAAACACTCCCAAGATGGTAACTGGAACCTTGAGAGAGAGCTCGGCATGGCTGGAGGCTGCCTAGGGGGTGGAATGGCGCTCCTGGCTGTGGACACTGAGGCCCTGCAGACAGACGGACAGGAGCTGTGTGCAAGTGGGCTGCCGTTCCGCGGGCCCAGGGCAAGTGCAGCCCTCTGGGAGCTGAGCTATGCAAAGCAGGCATGTGCCTCTGTGGGGACAGAGCCCTGCAGGTGCTCCTTTTACATTCTCTTGAGATAGAGCTGACCGGCTTCCCGTGTGTGCCTCAGCTGAGCTGAGGGCTCTCCCTCTCTTGCTGATGTTAACATCCTGCACCTGCTTTTCCAGCTTCCACGCCCAAGAAAAACGCCCCTGTGGGCCGAAGCCCTCCACATTCTGCAGCCGTCAGTCTCGTAGTTGCCAGTCACGTGGAGGACCGCTCACATAGGAACTGATGGGTGTTGTAGAAGCACGTGTTGAGTAAAACAGATGAGTTTAAGTTGTTTAATCCCCATATTAACCCTGTGGGATGGTTTCTATGAAGATAAGCCTCACTTTTCAGAGATCCTGAGGCACAGAAAGTAAGGTGTTAGTCGCTCAGTCGTGTCTGACTCTTTGCAACCCCATGGACTATAGCCCGCCACAGGCTCCTCTGTCCATGGGATTCTCCAGGCAAGAATACTGGAGTGGGTTGCCGTGCCCTCCTCCAGGGGATCTTCCCGACTCCAGGATCAAACCTGGGTCTCCTGCTTTGCAGGCAGATTCTTTACCATCTGAGCCACCAGGGAAGCCCAAGAATACTGAAGTAGGTTGCCATGCACTTCTCTAGGGGATCTTCCCGACCCCGGGATCGATCCTTGGTCTCCCGCTTTGCGGGCGGATTCTTTACCATCTAAGGCACCAAGGAAGCCCTTGAGGCACAAGGGGCTTCATCAGCTTACGTGAGATCACACAGCTAGTAAGGGTATGAACCCGGGCAGTTTGGCTCCAGATTCTGCACACCCCCATGACACCCCTCTGAGGCTCAGTTTCTTCATCAGTAAAGTGGAGATAATGGTGCCCACCACCTAGGCCTGTCGGGCAGTCTGGCTGAGAGAATTCGCGTGTCACCTGCGGTGGCTCCTGGCGGTAGAGGGGCCTGACCGACAGCTGCTGCTTCTGTCCCCGCGTCGGCTCTTCTTCATTTCAAGTTGCAGTTCGGTGTTTGGAGCCTCATGTGCGTCCTTCTGTGTACAGGGACTCTGCCAGCAGTCAGCCAGCCTGGGTTTGACGTCTGCCCAGTGCACTATCAGTCAGCGCCCAGCTCTTCTGCTTTGTCGGTGGGTGGGGAGGGGAGGGCTCCTTCTTTGGAAGAGCGACCTGGAGACCTGGGCTCTGAAGAGAGGCAGCCCAGCCAGAGTCACCCTGTCCGCTTCCCTTCCAGACCTTGGCGCCCGCCATCAACTGGCTGCCCTTCCTCAACACCATCTTCTACCCCGTGGAGATCAATGAATCAGAGCCCATTGTCATCTATGACAAAGAATACCTGAGCAAGGTCTCCACCCTCATCAACAGCACAGACAAATGGTAAGGGCACCCAGCTCCCGGGGACGGGCCCTGCAAAGGCAGCCTTGAGGTCACACATGGCCCCTCTGCTCGGCCAGAATGGGGACACGCTGACCAGGGAAATCGGCCCACGGGCTGGCTTTTTAAAAAGATTTATTTGGCTGTGCTGGGTCTTAGTCACAGCACTCGGGAGCTTTTAGTGGCATCAAGTTCCTCAACCCGGGTTCGAACCAGGGCCCCTGCTTTGGGAGTAGAGAGTCTTAGCCACTGGACCACTGGGGAAGTCCCCTGGGCTGGCTTTTCTGAGAGGCTGCAGGGCACCCTGACTCCTCCACCGGCCCCCTTGGTAGCCTGGGGCATGTTTTTTTCCCTTTATTGGGTTCATCTTCCTCATCCATGAAATGAAGATACAAATAGCACTTCCCGCACAGGGTTGTTGTGAGAATTGAGTGAAACAATTGGTGTGAAGTGTGTTAACACGGTGCCTGATCCCGAATGGGACTCAGTAAATGTTCTAACACTTTTAGTTAATATCTATGATTGTTTTTAATTTTAAAGACTTGTTGTAGGGAATTCCCTGATGATCCAATGGTTAGGACTCTGGGCTTCCACGGTAGGGTCCCAGGTTCAATCCCTGGTCAGGGAGCAAAGATCCCACAGTCCTTGTGGTATGGCCAAATAAAAAGGATATATTGTAGAAAATTTTCTGAACTACAGAAAAAAGCAACAAAAATTGAAATTACCCAGAGCGCTCATGGTGATCTTATGGGATGCGTGTGTGTGCATCTGTAGAGAGAAGCATGGATTTGTGAGTGAGAGAAAGAGAGAGATGGGTGTTCTAATGCCTTGTTACTCTTTTTCCCCATCGTTGTGACCATGTGGATAGTTTACCTTTCCTTAACATTTATCATAAACATTTCCCCATGTCAACCCAGGCCCTCTGCACGTCTCATTTTTCGTAACTCCATGTTAGTCCATTGAGTATAAATATGATTGTTTATTCACCATTCCCTGTTGTCAGACATTTAGATTGATTCCGGTTTGAGGCTGGGTGTTCATTACAGTGAACACCCTGTGTGTGTGAAGGTGCCTTGCCTACAAAGGTGATGTCAGCCCCTGATGACCCTCTGTGCTCTGTGGGGCGGGGGTAGTGAGAGCTCCCATTCATGGAGACTTGGGCCTGGCTGGTCAGAGCGTCCTTTCCTGCCCATCCAATTCTTAGGCCCCTTTTCCCATTTCTGGCCTTCTGGCCGTGACACCCTCAAGCTCTGGAAGTGGCCACCCCTTCCCTGCTTTGGCCGAGTGGCACCCACCATCCAGCGTGTGTGTCTGTGACCCCTCGAGGGCAGGGAGGGCTTGCTGCGTCCAGCCCCGGGCACTTCTGAGCCTGTCTGCTCCTGCTGCAGCCTGCTGAACAACTACATGATCTGGAACCTGGTGCGGAAGACGAGCTCCTTCCTCGATCAGCGCTTCCAGGACGCTGACGAGAAGTTCATGGAAGTCATGTATGGGACCAAGAAGGTGAGCCTGTCAGCGTGCGTTTCCCCCACACACGCCGAGCGCCTGCTGGGCACCAGGCCCTAGAACTCACAGGGAGGTAGGTGCCAGGCAGAGGAGGAAGAGGGCCACCCAAGGGACCCACCCTGGGGTGCATCCGTGCGCGGGAGGGGACCTAAGACAGCTGGGGTGGACAGGAGCCCCCAGGAAGGGGCGGTTACACTGAGTCTTCAAGTTTAAGGGCTTCCTTCCCAGGTGGCTCAGAGGCAAAGAATCCGCCTGCCAAGGAGGAGACTTGAGTTCTGTCCCTGGGCCGGGAAGATCCCCGGAAGAAGGAAATGGCAACCTATTCCAGTATTCTTGTCTGGGACATTCCATGGGCAGAGGAGCCTGGTGGGCTACGGTCCACGGGGTTGCAAAGCGTCAGACACTACTGAACTACAAGTATAAAGCAGACCCAGAGATTTAACTCATTTACTGCAAAAGGTGGCTTCTGTTCTCTCCCTGCTGACTTCTTCTCAGGTGCGATGGTTCTAAGGCTTTCCTTGTGTAGTAGAACTCACGTGACTGTCACACCCCTGCAGAGTGGGTGCCACCCTCAGCCCCCTTTTACACAGGGGCCCTCCAGTAATCCTGCTTCTTCCCCATAAATATAAAATCCTTGGAGCAGCCCCTCTGACTCCCGGAAAGTACACCAGTGTCCACGGATGCTATTATCCTCCCAGGCCCCAGTCCAGGGGCGTCTCTGCTACTTTAAATGCCCACTGTGACCCCTGCCCACCGGCTGCTTCCACCTTCTCCTCAAGGAAGTGGAGGTCATCTCTGTCTGTCGTGGCCACCTACTATGTGCCCACTAACCTGTGACACCGTGTGCAAGGCTCTGAGCACAGTGTGCAAACAATGAGGTGGGGTCTGTGCCCTAGGCCCCCATGTTTGCTGAGGGAGCTGGTAGAAACTGATCAGTCCTCGCAGGTGCTGAAGGGACCCCCAACCCAGGGCTCCGATGAGAAGCCGAGAGGTCCCCCAGCTGCAGAGCAGGAGAAGCTGGAGAGCCGAGCCTTTGGCCAGCGCAACCTGTCCCCACCCAGGACCACTGCTTGCAAGACCCTAGAGGGTGGGCACAACTGGCTCCCCTGGACTCTGCCCTGCCAGCCCTCCCAGAGTCCAGGGGGAGTGGGCCGGGCCAGATAAGGACTCAGGGGATGGCAGGATGTGGGTCTCACAGTTCATCCTGGGGCAGGGTTCTCCATGTCCCTCTCTCTGGTGGGAAGGGGGCTGAGGAACAAGCCCTGAACCGAATCAGAGGGGCTTCCTCAGCCTGAGGGCCGCCCTGGCCCTGCAGGGGAGGGGAAGAGCTGGCTGCCCTGCCCGGCTCCCTGCTCCAGCTGCTCCTCCTACCCTGGTCCAGCCCTGGAGGAACGCCTGGGTGCAGACCTAAGTAGGCAGGGACTCTGCCCTGGAGCCCTGGGCCTCCCGGGGCCTTTATACAGGAGGGGCCTGACCAGGACCTGGCATGGCAGTTACTGAGACGGCCCTGTGTGTGGAGCACACACCTCCATCATTGCTCTCCCCCAACCCCGCTGGTTACAGATGAGAAAACTGAGGCTCAGGGAGGAAAGGGCTTTCCCTAGTCACCCCGCAAGGAGGCAGTCAAGAGCAAATTCAAACCCAGATCTGGATGACTAGAACTTTTAGTACTTTTGGCTACCCACTATTAGTAATAATAAATTAAAAATATCCCTGTTGGATGTTTACCTTTACAGACATTATCTCCCCCCAAGTTCCTACAATAGTGCTTTGTGTTGGAAACTATTACCATCATCCCATTTTACAGATGAGGAGACTGAGGCTCAGTGAGGTGAAGGGACTTATTCAGAGTCACACAGCTCCTAAGTGGAGAAAGTGAAAGTGTTACTTGCTCAGTTATGTCAACTCTTTGCAACCCCATGGACTATAGTCCTCCAGGCTCCTCTGTCCAAGGGATTCCCTAGGCAAGAATACTGGAGTGGGCTGTCATTCCCTTCTCCAGGGGTTCTTCCCAACCCAGGGATCGAACCCAGCTCTCCTGCATCGCAAGCAGATTCTTTATTGTCTGAGCCATCTGGGAGTTCCATAAGTGGAGAGTGGCTTTCAAACCCAGCATGTCTGATTCCACAGCCTGTCCTTCTAAGCTCTGCAGCACTCAGCTTCTGCTCTGCAGGAACGAAAAGTTACAACTGAGTAACCTGATAGTTGCCAGGGGCAGCAGCGGGGAGGGAAGAGTGGGGAGTTGTCAAATAGGTACAGAGTTTCAGATCTGCAAGGTGAAAAGTTCTGGAGACTGGTTGCAGATATGAAACTACTGGACTTTACACTTAGAGTTCCCTGGGCCAGGCTCAAAGTGCAGCTGCCGCTCTGACTAATGACATGCTGAGAGCTGGTGGGACACAGGGAGGCCTGGGCAGAGGCAGGGGTAGCTGGGAGACCCTGCAGGTGCCAGGCTCTGGGCCGGGGGTCGCTGGATGCCCCCAGATGGAGGGATGGAAGGTACTGCCTATCTATTTCTCCTTCTCCAGCTCAGCCCCTGTCATGACTGCTCCTGGGTCCCGGGCAGGTCCACCCAGCTTGTATCCAGCGCAACTCACAGGACAGCCCTTGTGTGACCTTGGGTAGTCCTGGCACCTCTCTCAGCCTCTGTTTTCCCATCTGTTGTTTGGGATCATTCCTGACCTCATCTCACAGGACCCTGGGGAATGGCCTCCATGTGGGAAAACACTTTTAATTTCCTCAAGCTTTATAGAGCATCCAGTTGTCCATTGATATAGGGAGATAATAACGCAGAACTTTGCGTCAGAAGATCTGAATTTCCATTGCCTCCTCTGACCAGCCAGCCTTTTTTTAATATAATTTTATTTAGTTATTCGTGTATTTTTGGCTGCTCCGGGTCTTCCGCTGCTGTGCGCAGGGGCTTTCTCTAGTTGCAGTGCTCTGATTTCTGGTTGTGGTGGCTTCTCTTAGAGTGGAGCATGGACTCTAGGTGCACGGGCTTCAGTGGTTGGGGCACATGGGCTTAGTTGCCCTATGGCACGTGGGATCTTCCCGGACGAGGAATTCAACCCGCGTCCCCTGCATTGGCAGGCAGATCCTTTACCGTTGGACCAGCCCGGAAGTTCCTAACCACATAGTTCAGTTCAGTTCAGTCGCTCAGTCGTGTCCGACTCCCTGTGACCCCATGGACTGCAGCACGCCAGGCCTCCCTGTCCATCACCAACTCCTGGAGTTTACTCAAACTCTTGTCCATCGAGTCAGTGATGCCGTCCAACCATCTCATCCTCTGTCGTCCCCTTCTCCTCCTGCCCTCAGTCTTTCCCAGCATCAGGGTCCAAGGGACTCTCAAGAGTTTCCTAACCACACAGCCTTGGGCAAATCACTTCATTAGATCAGGGAGCTTAGTCTTTCTATCTGCAAAATGGGATAACTCATCACTGCCCTGTTTACCAGAGGGCTGACTAGGATTACACAGGGGATCCCCACAAAGTCTGCTCTAAAGGGTACCATACTCCACAAAGGAACACAGAGAGAACCTGCTTCGTAGGGTTGTAGGAGGGTTCTAGGGGATAGGGCCCAGAAGCCAGTTCAATTCAGTCGCTCAGTTGTGTCTGACTCTGTGACCCCATGGACTGCAGCAAGCCAGGCCTCCCTGTCCATCACCAATGCCTAGAGCTTGCTCAAACTCAGGTCCAGCGAGTTGGTGATGCCATCCAACCATCTCATCCTCTGTCGTCCCCTTCTCCTCCTGCCCTCAATCTTTCCCAGCATCAGGGTCTTTTCCAATAAGTCAGCTCTTCGCATCAGGTGGCCAGAGTATTGGAGTTTCAGCTTCAGCATCAGTCCTTCCAATGAACATTCAAGACTGATTTCCTTTAGGATAGACTGGTTGGATCTCCTTGCAGTCCACGGGACTCTCAAGAGTCTTCTCCAACACCACAGTTCAGAAGCATCAATTCTTTGGCGCTCAGCTTTCTTTATGGTCCACCTCTCACATCCATACATGACCACTGGAAAAGGTCCATATAGCTTTGACTAGACGCACCTTTATCAGTAAAGTAATGCACCCAGCAGACGTTTAATAAGCATTAGCTACTGTTGCTGATGCTGTTGAGCTTGTTTTGCATCTGCTGCTTCCCCCAGATGTTCTGGGTGCTTCAGCTGAGACGCTTGAGGGCAGGACCTAGCCCCAGCTGTCAGGGAACAGCTGAACGGCTCAGAGAACACTGGCTGTGTGAGTTAATGAACACAGACAGGAATGGATGGGTTTATGCAGAGCATCTCCTGAGAAGAAAGTGAATAAGAATCGGTCCCTGATTCAGCCGCCCCAGCCTGGAGCCTTCACGGAACCCAGGAGCTACAGTCCTTTGGTCCCGACCTCCTGCATGGTTGGCCTCTGCACCTGGGGCAGGGTGCAGGCACAGGGCTGGGAGAGTTTAAATGGATTTAGCAACCAGGAAGTTAAAGAACTTAGAAAAGGCTGGAGGGCCTTTTTCTTTCTTCCCTCTGGTATTTAAGGATCTTTTAAACTAACGAATAATTTGTGATTGTTTTTGTTTAGTGGCTGAGCCATGTCTGACTCTTCTGTGACCCCATGGACTGTAGCCCACCAGGCCCCTCTGTCCATGGGATTTCCCAGGCAGGAATACTAGAGTGGGTTGCCATTTCCTTTTCCAGGGGATCTTCCCAACCCAGGGATGCAACCTGAGTCTCCTGCTGGGCAGGTGGATTCCTTACCGCTGAGCCACCTGGGAAGCCCAACTACATACAAGTAGATGGGGAAACAGTGGAAACAGTGGCCGACTTTATTTTTCTGGCTCCAAAGTCACTGCAGATGGTGACTGCAGCCATGAGATTAAAAGACGCTTACTCCTTGGAAGAAAAGTTATGAGCAACCTAGATAGTATATTCAAAGGCAGAGACATTACTTTGCCGACTAAGGTCCGTCTAGTCAAAGCTAGGTTTTTCCAGTGGTCATGTGTGGATGTGAGAGTTGGACTATAAAGAAAGCTGAGCGCCAAAGAATTGATGCTTTTGAACTATGGTGTTGAAGACTCTTTGAGAGTCCCTTGGACTGCAAGGAGACCCAACCAGTTCATCCTAAAGGAAATCAGTCCTGAATATTCACTGGAAGGACTGATGCTGAAGCTGAAACTCCAATACTTTGGCCACCTGATGTAAAGAACTGATTCATTAGAAAAGATCCTGATGCTGGGAAAGATTAAAGGCAGGAGGAGAAGGGGATGACAGAGGATGAGATGGTTGGATGGCATCACCTACTCAATGGACATGAGTTTGAGTAAACTCCAGGAGTTGGTGATGGACAGGGAGGCCTGGCGTGCTGTGGTCCATGGGGTCACAAAGATTTGGACACGACTGAGCGACTGAACTGAACTGAATGGACTAAAAATGTGTACATTAAGTATGCAGTTCAGTGAGTGTTGAGAAATGAAATCGCTCTGTTACCACCAGCCCAATCAAGGTAGCGAGTGTGTCCATCACCCATTTGTCCGGAGTGCTCTGTGTAGGAGGCTCCCTGCGTCCCCATCGGTACCCCCATCAGCCCTGTCCCCCCAGAGGTGGGTGTAGATGAAGCCACACACCGTGCGGGCTTCTGTTGCTCAGCATAACGGCGGTGAAATTCATCCATGTTGTGTGCATCCGTCCCTCCTTCCCCTTTTGTTGCCGAGTCGTGTGCTGTTGTATGAAAGTACCACATTTTGTTCATCCATCTGCCTGTCGACGGGCATCTGGGTGGTTTTCAGTTGATGGCTATCGTGAAGCAGGCTGCCCTGAGCCTGGGTGGTTTTCACCACCTGTTCTTCAGAGTTAGGAGGACCGGCTTCCTCTGCAGCACAGGGGTTTGTGTGATCAGGGCCACCGCTTCTGGTCACGCAGACTGTCCACAAAGGCGGCCTGGGTGGAGGAACAGGAAGGGCTGAGCGCAGCCCGTGCTTGGCCCCAGACCCCAGGCCTGGGAGGCTTCAGCCCAGCCCCCAGCGCATCTTGTGGGCTGGCGGGCTTGTGGCTGAGACCGAGGTCGGATGAACCTCGGTCATCCTGCAGGGTCCTGGTGGCAGCTCTTTCTCCAAGAGGCTTTAAATGGGGCTGCAGCCCTTCTGGGGTTTTCTGTGACTTGGGGGTAGAAAGGGAACTTCCCAAGATTCTTTGTGACCAGGATCTTTAGCATCCTCTAGGAGAGAGGAGGGGCGTGGGGTGTGGAGTCCGGCATGTCACGGTTCCGGCAGCAGGGCACCTTGGGACCAGTGGCTTCCCCTTGCGGACTGCATCCTCATCTGCCTCCCAGGTCCATTTTGGTGGCTCTGTAGGATACCTCAGCATCTGTGGAGTGCTCTGCAGGAAGAGACTGATGGCAGGGATTAGGGTGATCCCGGGCGTTTTGGTCCAGTGCCTACAATAACTTCCGCTGGGTCAGGAAAGGTCTCCCTCAAGTTCTGGACGGAAGCACGGACCCCGCTGTGCCACTTCCTGGACAGATAGTGCCAACAAACCCTTCTGACTTGTGTTTTCCAGACGTGTCTTCCCCGCTGGAAGTTTTGCGTGAGTGACACGGAGAACACCTTGGGCTTCGCTCTGGGCCCCATGTTCGTCAAAGCGACCTTCGCCGAGGACAGCAAGAACATAGTAAGTGCCCCCCCGCACACAGAGGCTGTGACGTCACACCCGCCACCCCCATGAGCCTGCCAGGCCACGCTCTCATCCACTCTGGACCGGCCCTACCCTGGGCCAGGGCTCCAGCCCTAACTCCAAGGTTCCATTTTCTAAAGCCTTGCGTAATCTGAGTTACCTACAATAGAGAATATGATCACAGTGGCAGGCACTTTGTAGGATTTCATGTAGCTCTCCCCGCTTCCCAGGGAGGTTAGTCTGGCCGTCTCCACCTCCAAGGGTAGGCAGGGCCCAGAGAGGTCATGTTGACAGAACAGCTTGACATGAAGTGGTGGCGGGCACAGGACGCCCGTGGCTGAGCACCTGGAGACAGCCGGGCCCCAGCCCCGATGCCGGCTTTGTCTCTTCCTGGTGGGGGGTCTTGGGACAATACTCTGACCCCAAGGACATGGAGGTGGGCATGTCCACCCCGCAGGCGGAGACTGAACGGCATTGTGCACACGGGCAGCGACTGGAGCGGAATGAGGGCTCAGGGAGGGGTAGCTGCTGTGTCGTTACTGCTGCGGTTCAGTTGCTAACTTGTGTCTAACTCTTTGAGACCCCACGGGCGGCAGCACCCCAGGCCTCCCTGTCCTTCACCACCTCCCAGAGTTTACTCAGACTCGTGTCCATCGAGTTGGTGATGCCATCCAACCACCTCATCCTCTGTCACCCCCTTCTCCTCCTGCCCTCAGTCTTTCCCAGCATCAGGGTCTTTTCCAAAGAGTTGGCTCTTCGCATCAGGTGGCCATAGTATTGGAGCCTCAGCTTCAGCATCAGTCCTTCCAATAAATATTCAGGCTTGATTTCCTTTGGTACCATTTTTATTGCTAACTTTAACTGCATAGATTTTTCTTTGCAGTCAGAGGTTAGCAAACTGACTCGCACCTCGTACGTGACCTGCCTGTCAGTGGCTGATGCAGGTTCTGAGTCAGGTTCTGGCCGTCCTGAGTCTGTCTGCTCCTCCTGCTGCCCAGCTCCCCCTTCCCCTGCTCCGGAGTCTTTTTCAGCCTCTGGATCTGCTTTTGACATTCATCTCCAGCCTGAACAGAGTCTTTCTGGAACCACCCCTCAGAACTCGGCTTCTCTAGATTTTAAAGCCCAGTCCATCCTAAAGGAACTCCATGATCCGGTACCTCTGAGAACAGATACGTGTCCTAACATTTCTGAAAAGAATCGCAGCACGTGGCACACAGTAAAGGCACTGATAAGTCCCGCTGTAAAGTCTTTTCCAATGTGCCCAGAGCTTGCCCTGAGTGTATTTGACCAGGGAGCCCTGTTTATAGAAACCCGTCTCTTCTCGCAGGATGCTAGTGTTCAGAGGAAGGAGGTTGGGGGACCGTGGCTGTGGACCCCCTTCCTCAGCCCAGCACCTTGGAGCACAAGGCCTGGAGCCAGGATTTGAGTTTAGCCCCATCGCATCCTTCTCCATGGGATGCCTGCTGCCCATGGACAAGTTCAGTGCCCACACCTGACTGTCTCCTCAGGCCAGCGAGATCATCCTGGAGATCAAGAAGGCATTTGAAGAAAGCCTGAGCACCCTGAAGTGGATGGATGAAGATACTCGGAAATCAGCTAAGGAAAAGGTGAGGCTGGCTGGGAGCTGGGAGGGGCCCTGCACAGAGGGTTGTGACCTCCGAGGAGGAGGTGGACGAAGGAGGGACTAGCCGGTGAGCCCAACACGGATGCTGTGGGCAGTCCAGAATGATGCGAGGAGAGCCGTGAACACATGGCTTGGATTAACAACTGGATGAAAACAGACTGTGCTAAGTGTGCAAGGGAGGGTCTTCCCTAGTGGCCTAGTGGCTAAGACTCTGCAATCCCAACGCTTGAGGCCCGGGTTTGATCCCATGTGCAACTAAGACCCAGCACAGCCAAATAAATATAATTTTTTTAAAAAAATGTGTGCAAGGGAGAGGTACAGAGTGATATGACGATGGATTGGACATGGTCCAGCAGCGGCAGGGAGGCCACGGAAAGCTTCCCTGGAGAGGTGACATTGAGGCAGAGATCCCAAGGATAAGGAGGAGTTAGGCAAGAGAAAGCACCGTGAAAGCCCTGAGTGGGGAGGGGCCTGGCCGCTTTCCCTGGGCCCCGACCTTGAGCCCGGCACCCACAGGGCCCTGCCGAGCGCCCACTGTCCTTCGTGTCTCTCCTGCCCAGGCGGACGCGATCTACAACATGATAGGCTACCCCAACTTCATCATGGACCCCAAGGAGCTGGACAAAGTGTTCAATGACGTAAGTGGCTCCCTTGCACGCTGCCCCCTTGCATTCCTGAAATGCCCCTGGAGGGCCTCCGCTTGGGAGAGGGCAGAGGCTGATCTGGGTGGGGCTGCTGGGGGCACCATGACTGTCAAGACGTCCTGAGATGAAGTGGTGTGGGGTCTGGAGATGGACTGGGCACCAGGGGGCCGATCTCTCCTCCTCCCTCCCCGGGGCCAGCCAGTGGCCCCTGCCTCCCAGGACCCACCAGCAGTCCGTGGCCAGCACAGCACAGTCCACTCCATTCAGTGAGTGGGAGATAATGGGGGAGGGGGGCGACCAGATCCTAGAAGGCACACAGATAATCTGCGTCCCTAAAAGCGTCAGAGTGGAGCCCCCTTTGCCTCCCAGCCCCCAGAGAAACCGGGACCTGCCTCCCGTCCCCGCTTCTCCCCACCTCCCCGGAGAAACCTGGGCCTCTTCTTCAGACCTTGAAATGCTAATGGGAAGGAGGAAGCCTAAACCCCAGATGCACGTTTAAGCTTAATTTAGGCAGCAGGGTAGTTGATACGTCCCTGGTGGTTAGAGCTTTGGGCAAATCACTCCGTTAAATGGATTGTGCTTCTGCCCCGAACGTTTTATACCTTGTAATTGAAATTTGTGAATTCAGGCATTTGTGAAATTATAATAACCTCTCATTGTGGTTATATTTAAAACCTAAGAATATGAAAATTACGGCTGAGAATATGGGACTCATCCGCAGCCTTTTTCCTTGAGAATAATTTTAGATGGTCCAGGGTATCATGATATAAGATGAGGGGCTCCTGGAGACAGCCCAGGCAGACCCCATCTGGATTAGAGTCTGAACCCCAAGGGCCTGGCCTTTCACTGGAGCCCTGATGTAAAGAGCAGGTCTGAGAGAGAACCTCACCCCTGTGACAAGAGCCGAAAGGCCAGGCTGAGTGGGGAGGAAATGTGCAGTCATGCCTGCGCCCTGAGAGTTCACAGATCCCAGCTGGATTTATGAGATCTGTGCTGGCCAGTGTGGCAGCTACTAGCCGCAGATCCCTACTTTAGTGAATTAATATCAATTAGTTCATTAAATTAAAAGGTTGCACTCGCCACATTTGAAATGAGCTAGAGCTGTATGCGGCTGATGCTGACCGTGCCTGACAACACACGCATAGAACCTGGCCATCGTCGCAGAATGTTTTGGACCCTGCTGGACGTATTGCCCACCCAAGGCCCTGGCACGATGGCAGGGGCTTCCCGTTGCCCCGAGACCCTGCTGGGCCGCCCTAGGTGAAGCTCATAGTGTGTCCTTGAAGGGAGAGGGCACCAGCCCCTGGCCAGAATGAGGGCCAAGGAAAGCATCCCAGCCTGCAGCCCCGAGCCCCCCGTTTTTGTCTGCCCTGCGGACCAGTGCCCAGGCCACGCGGGGTTTCAACTTCCTCGGTTTTAGAAGATGGGGTTTGCGTTCGAGGACCTGAGCGTGCTCTGACCCTGTGACTTACTCCCTCCTGCCCAGTACACCGCCGTGCCAGACCTCTACTTCGAGAACGCCATGCGGTTTTTCAACTTCTCCTGGAGGGTCACTGCCGACCAGCTCCGGAAAGCGCCCAACAGAGATCAGTGAGTCCCTGGGCCTCGCTGGGAGGACGCTGGCTCCCGCAGGCGGGTGTAGGGGCCCAGCGCTCCTTCAGCCTGAATCGTGTGCGGGGATGTAACTGTCCTGACGGCCCTCGGAGCTGCAGGGACTGCTGTTATCCCACTCAGATGCCGGGAGCCGGGGTTAGCCTGAGCCTGTGTGTCCTTAGTGTCCAGCCTGTTGGCAGAGGGGGGTCCACCTTACATCACAGCCCAGCTCTGCTGCTGCAGCCTTCAAGGCTTTGCTTCATTGTCTGCAGATAAGGGGTGCGTGTGTGCGTGTGTGCGTGTGTGCGTGTGTGCGCACACATGTGTTCAGTTGTGTCTGACTTTTTGCAACCCCATGGACCATAGCCCTCTGTCCATGGGATTTCCCAGGCAAGAAGACTGGGCTGGGTTGTCAGTTGCTGCTCCAGGGGCTCTTCTGGACCCTGGAATCCACCCCGCTTCTCCTGCGTCTCCTGTGTTGCAGGCTGATTCTTCACTTGCTTGAGCCATCAGGGAAGCCAAAGGGCGAAAGCCACTTCTTTCTCTTTGCCCCTGGTTCCCCCTTGTGGACAACAGGGGTTTGAACAGCTCTGTTTCCTCTTTTTCTGTCCTCAACCACGGTACACCCTAAACATACAACAAAGTGGTCTTTTGTCTCCAGTATACGGTGCAGGCACTACCCCAGTGTTGTGAGTTTACTAGAAGTCTTTTAGCTTAAACTTTTCCATTTAAATTAAGTCTCCTACTCATTAATGTATCCACGCTTAATGCATCTCTGTGGGACTCACCTGGAGGAGACATAGTAACTAGCTAGGCTCTCAGAGAAAATATCCTTTCTGTCTCACTCCACTCTCCACTGGTCCTTCATATCAGAACAATTATTGGGAGGCCAAATTTTTTATTAATATCTACCATCTGAGCCTCTTCTATGCTGAAAAAAATCATTGAACCCCCAAAAGCTTGTTTAGGTGGATTGTACTGACTTTTCTGAAAATTTTATGAAAAAGAACTGTTTTTTTTCAAGTTTACTAAAAAGAGAGGTATTGTTCTACTTTTTTACAAGTTTCTTTAATATCTGACTTAATGGAAGATGGCAGGATTCTCACATCTGCTCCTGCCTTCAGTCTGTTGCAATATATTGTTTTGAAATATGTAAAGATATTCTGGCCTTACACAGACATGTAGTTAGAAAAGGAAAGAATATTTTGACTGTCTTTTTGATACATGTGTATGTGCTTCATTGATACTACTCCAGAACGTGATGGGCAGTAATTTTTTTAAATTAATTTTTATTGGCGTATAGTTGGTTTACAATTTTGTGTTAGTTTCTACCGTAAGGAAAATGAACCAGCCATGTGCGTACACATATGCTTGCTTTTTCGGATTTCCCATTGAGGTCACCACAGGGCACTAATCAGAGTTCCCTGAGCTACCCAGTAGGTTCTCATCAGATAGCTACCTGATTCATGGTATCAGTAATGTATGCATGTTAATTCCAGTCCTCAGTTCACCCCACCGTCCTTCCCCCACTTGGTGTCCTAGGTTTGTTTTTTACCTCTGTGTCTCTGTTTCTATTTTGCAAATAAGATTGTCTGGTTAATTGCAATGCAGAGTCTGAAACCATGCTCATAAACTTTTCACACTTTGTTACACTAATGGTTCATCAGCGTGCCTTGCACTTTGAATGGATCCTTCCTCTACCCATGCATGACTTTGTAACACCATGTGTTGGTCATCTGGAAAACAGTGCTTCACTGAGTTTCAACATATCTTCCTAACAGTGGCATCTTCATTATACACTATATATCAAAAAAAAAAGTGTACAGCGGGTAATGTCGCTGCTGACCTCCAGAGGAAAAAGTCTTTAAGTATCGGACAGCTAGCAGGTTTGCCGTGGCCGACACCAGGTTTCCAAGTTTTTGCTTGAAATTTCAGTTGTTTTGAAACCTTGAGTTTTTATCGCTGGCAACAAACCGCGTCAGTTGTCTTGCTTGAGGTGATGCGCTCACTCTGTTCATTTTCAAGAAAACGCCTGTCAAACACCCATCATCCTCTCAAGTACAAATGGCATTCCGTGAAAAAAAAAAAAACAGAAATGCTGGGACTTCCCTGGTGGTCCACTGGTTAAGACTCCATGTTTCCAATGCAGGGGACGTGGGTTCTATCCCTGGTCAGGGAACTAAGGTTCCACATGCCACAGTGTTGGCCAAAAGATTAAAAAAAAGAAATAAAAACAGAAATGCTTACAAGTGCTTCCCATCCGGTCACACAGACTATTAAGAGACTTGTACTCAAGGGTCTAGGTTTAACGAAGTTAATTATTATGCTGCGTCATCAAGGATGCTCTTCAGTGAACAGATTTTATTCATTCATTCTTTATGAAGAACATGGAGACCAACTGAACTGGTACCACTGCCTTGACTCAGCTGAGGCTCCAGCAGTTTTACCCAGTGCTGCCTTTCCCCCATCCGTATAATGTCAACGTGGTGGGAAAGGTAAATAGCATCTTAGTATTTTAATGAAAATAGTCTCGGCCTCACAGAGCCCCTGAAAGGGAACTGGCGGCTTCCCATCTCAGCAGCGGCAGCAGCAGCAGCAGCAGCAGCATCTCACCAGGTATCCATGGAGCACACTTTGAAAACTACTGACAGATTCATTTTTGAGCCTACAGAGTAATGACTTTTTAGTATAGAATGGTCCGTTTTGTTCTTTGTGGTTTTTTGAGATGTTCAACATTTTTAATAGTGAAATGAAATATAAAACGAGGTTTCATTGTACACTTGCTAACATGGCCAAAGTTGATAGTTTCTAACTATCACCTGGAAATATCCAGCCTGGCAGGTGGAGGTGTAAAATGGTACAACCATGGTGGAGAACGGGGAGCTTTTTACTCTTTTTTTGTTTTTAACTTTTATTGCAGTGCAGCTGATTTACAAGGTTGTGTTAGTTTCAGGGGAAAACAAGATGAACCAGTTAGCTCTCCACGTGCATACATCCACTCTTGCTGTATTCTTTCCCCATATAGGCCTCACAGAGCCTTGAGAAGTCTTGACCCCTGTGCTCTACGGCGGGTCCTTACTAGTCATCGCATTCCGCTCTTTGCCAGGGTCTCACTGTTCCACTGTGCGATGTGACATCAAATTCAACCAATTCCTCCCTTACAGACATTTGGGTGTTTCTGGTTTCCTCTCTCAAAAGCAGTGCTACCTCATGCTTGCACGCCCTGGGCCAGGTCAAGGGGAATCCACACTTCCAGGGCTCCCGACACCCCCCAATGGGCTGTCCCTGCCTACCGCCTGCTGTGGGGTCGAGGCTTCCACGTGTGTCTTGCTTGCAGATGGAGCATGACCCCGCCCATGGTGAACGCCTACTACTCGCCCACCAAGAATGAGATCGTGTTTCCGGCCGGAATCCTGCAGGCGCCATTCTACACCCGCTCTTCACCCAAGTAGGACGCTCCTGGGGCTCCGTCCCATCTCCTCCCCACCCCCCGTGACCCCTCAGCAGACCCCTCGGGCCAGCCTGACAGCTGGGTCAGCCCACAGCTGACCCCGCCTCCAAACCTGTCTCACTGAGGGCTCCTTGTCCCACCGGCCAGGAGATGTTGCCATGGAAACAACTCTCACTCCCTGTGCTTCCCTCTGGGGTCTCCTAGACCTCAGAGTCCCTACACAGTGGGAACTCGGGGCCCATCATGGAGGCAGTTCAGTTCAGTTGCTCAGTCGTGTCCGACTCTTTGCAGCACGCCAGGTCTCCCCTGTCCATCACCAACTCCCGAAGCCTGCTCAAACTCATGTCCATCGAGTCGGTGATGCCATCATGGAGGCAGGAACCCCAAACAGGGGAGTGCCCCTCTAGTGATATTCTAGAACAGTCTCAGCTGAGAAGTTGGGAAGGGTGAGAAGTCGGGAAGGGTGAGAAGTCTCAGAAGTGAATTCCCCACAGGCCTGGATCTGAACCCCAGGCTTGCTCTCTGCTGGCTTACTGGCCCTTGGGCAAAGTGGCTGAACCATCCTACACCTCCATTTGCTCCCTTATAGTCAGTTACTGAGGCCTAGCTCTTTGCGCTGACCCGAGGGCAGTGCCTGGCACGGTGCTTGGAGTGCAGCGGGCACAGGCTGATGCAGCCAGCTCTCCAGGTTCTGACCGGCTCGGGGGCCTGGCTGGAGCCCTGCAGGACTCTGCTGTGTCTCCAGACTGAGGAAGTGGTAGGCCTGCCCTGCATGACATCACTCTCACCCCCGTGTCTCCCCCTCCAGTGCCTTGAACTTCGGTGGCATCGGCGTCGTCGTGGGCCACGAGCTGACTCATGCTTTTGACGATCAAGGTACGGGTTCCCCGGGGTCCCCTTCAGACGCATCCCCACCAGCTTCCTGGGGCCGCTGCTCCTGCTTTGCTCCTGTGCATCTTAGCCTTGGAGACAGGAGGACATGGAAAGTTAAAATCCTGGCCCAGGCACCTGCCAATCTGTGTGGACTCTCACAAGCCCCATCATTTCCTCAGGCCTCTATTTTCTTATCTGTAAAATGGGTGTGTTGATCATGTGGTGATTGCGAGGACTGGGCAGGCTCACAGTGGGACACCCTGCTCCCCGAAGGTGTGTGGTGCTGGGGGGTAGTACAGCACTCCCCACTGTAGTCAGTGGGGAGCGGACATTCCTCCACCACCCCAGAGACTACTCTGGTCCAACGACAAGTAGAAGAGTTAGTACCTCCCCAGCTAATGTTCAGGATCCCCCTCATTGCCTCCTGCCTTGGGGACCCTGTGACCAAGAATGAGGAGGCAGGACCTTCCTGTGACCTCCCCCCTGCCGCTGGGCGCAGGGTCAGAGACCCTTCACCAGCCTCGACGGTGAATCCAGCTTCACCGAAACTCTGAACGTGTGGGTCCTTAGTCGGGTCACGTTCCTCCCCGCCCCAGCCACCCCAGACCGGCTGATGCATCCAGGTCCTTCAGCACCCAGCTGCGTCTCCCCTCCACCCAGCCTGACGCTCCCCTCTGACCCCGCAGGCCGAGAGTATGACAAGGACGGGAACCTCCGGCCCTGGTGGAAGAACTCGTCCGTGGAGGCGTTCAAGCAGCAGACCGAGTGCATGGTGGAGCAGTACAGCAACTACAGCGTGAACGGGGAGCCGGTGAACGGCAGGCACACCCTCGGCGAGAACATCGCAGACAACGGCGGCCTCAAGGCGGCCTACCGGGTAGGAGGCCCTCCCTGCACGCCCCACGCCCGCCTCTGGGTCTGTCCAGATGCTTCTCGGTTAAGAGTGGTGGGAGACAAGCTGGGGCACGCGCAACAGGGTCTTTGGGCCTCAGTGGCCACATCTGTGGAATGGGTGGCAGTGCGGACCGAGTGAACGGGTGTCTGTGAGGCACCCGGCTCGGACCCGGCACACAGAGGCTGTGTACCCCAAGTCCAGCCCCCACTGAGGGTCACCAGAAAGGGCTTGGGCTGGACCCACCTGAAGACCTGCCTGTCCCTCCCTTTGCAGGGGAAGCCGCCCCTGACCCAGGCAGCAGTGGGCCTGGGAAGGGAGGGAGGGGGACACTGCTCACAGAGCCGGTTCCGGCTCCGGTCCTGGTTCTGGAGTGAGTCAGTCAGCCTCCCTGAGCCTCTGTGCATGTGGCTGTGTTCGTCCCTGCATTGCTGGGTGTGAGAGAGATGGCACGTGACGGTTTGGGTGCCGGGTCTAGTCCGGGGTGGCCCTTGGCGATGTTGGCTGAGTTGGAAGGGAGAGATGCCAGAGGCTAAGGCAGAACCTCCTCCTCCTCCCCGTGGCAGCAAGCGCAGGAAGCCTGAGAGATGCTGTGTGCTGAGGCCTGTGGGCCGGGGCCCCGGGAGCTCTACGATTAGGTATCTCACGCCCGCTGTGCAGGCGACAGAACCAACCAGAAACAACCCAGAAACATCCGGTGACTTGCCCGACGTCTGTTAGTTGGTGAAAGTGTGTTGCAAACTTTCGACCCGCTGTGCCCTGTTTTTGGTGCTGGCGGTTCTGGGACGAAACAGCGACGGGTCCTGCTCTCATGAAGCCCCCAACTATAGCGGGTCAGGGAGGGGGAGGAAGGCAGTTCACACCTCCACGGATAAAAGTGATGATGTCAGGTGCTGATAAGATGAAGAAGACAAGACAGGCCAAAGGAATAAAGAAAAATAGGGGAGAGGGTGGTCAGGGGAGGCCTTCTAGAGGGGATGACCTTTGAGCGGAGTCCAGTAGGGTGAGAAAGAGGCAGGGAGAGAAGAGTAAATGCCGAGGCCGTGAGGTGGACCCAAGCCTCGCACAGCCCAGGACAGGAAGAAGGACGTGGCAGGGATGGAGGGCACGGCCCTGTGTGGGAGGGGCGGCCGGAGGTGTGGCTGTCCTGGCTACGGCCCCTGTCGACTGAGCAGGACCTTGGGGTTTGTTCTGGCTGCAGCGGGATCCACAGCAGGGGTTTACATGGGGGAACGATCTGCGTCACCCTCCACAACCAGGTCAGCAGACCTACGGCCTGCGGGCCACACCCCGCCCTTAGCTGGCCAAATCAATACAGATAAATCAAAGCTGTGGGAGAGAGGGGACAGCTACACCCACTCATCCCTATGGTGCCTGTGATTGCTTTCATATATCAGGGTGTTCCTTGAGCTGTTGCAGCAGAGAAACTGTTTGGCTTTCAAAGCTGAAAAGATTTACTCTCTGACCCTTTCCAGAAAATGTTCTCAGCCCCTGCTTTATGAGGATGACCTGAGTTGCTGTGTTGGGAGGGGGTTGGAATTGGACCAGTTTGAGGTCAAGGAGACTAGTTAGAAAGTGGCTGTGAGGTTGTCCAGGCAAGAGATGGGCTAGAGCAACGTGAAGGGTGAGATGTGGTTAGATTGGGGTTGTTCGATTGATTGAAAGAAGATGAATCAAAGGAGAGTCCTGGGGTTTGGGCCTGAGTAACTGGGTGGTTCAGTTCAGTTCAGTCGCTCAGTCCTGTCCGCTCTTTGTGATCCCATGGCATTGCAGCATGCCAGGCCTCCCTGTCCATCACCAACTCCTGGAGTTTACTCCAATTCATGTCCATCGAGTCGGTGATGCCATCCAACCATCTCTTCCTCTGTCGTCCCCTTCTCCTCCTGCCCTCAATCTTTCCCAGCTTCAGGGTCTTTTCTAATGAGTCAGTTCTTCACATCAGGTGGCCACAGTATTGGAGTTTCAGCTTCAGCATCAGTCCTTCCAATGAATATTCAGGACTGATCTCCTTTAGGATGAACGAGTTGAATCTCCTTGCAGTCCAAGGAACTCTCAAGAGTCTTCTCCAACACCACAGTTCAAAAGCATCAATTCTTTGGTGCTCAGCTTTCGTGGCTGGCATCATTTACTGTGATGGGAAAGCAGTGTGTGTGTGTGTGTGTGTGTGCATATCTTGGATGACCAGCTAGAGCAGTTGAATGTTCCCAAGAAAGGCTGGAGCTGGCAGGATGCATCTGTATTCAGATGGAGGTGGTATTTAAAGTCGTGGGGTTGAATGAGCTCCCTTTGGGATGAGTGCAGGTAGAGGGCGGCTCCTCTAGGCTGAGTTAGGCTCAGAGCTGAGGCCCCAGACCCCCAGAAGCCAGGCCCTGTCCCAACAGGGTGTATGTTCCCAGATCTCCCCCACTAGCCCTCCACTGCCACCCGATTGTTCCTGTGTCACGGGGACCCTGAGCTCTGTTCTCCCCCCAGGCCTACCAGAACTGGGTCAAGAAGAACGGGGCTGAGCAGACACTGCCCACCCTGGGTCTCACCAACAACCAGCTCTTCTTCCTGGGCTTTGCACAGGTGAGTTCTTTAGAGAAAAACTAATGCCCAGGCACAGTCTGCCATTTTGAGTTCCAGGAGCGCTGAAAACCAAAAGGCAAATTTCCTCAAATAGAGAAGCCCTAGCTTGTGAGTCCATCCACAGGGCATTTACCCTGTAAGAAAGTGAGCTTCATCTCTGGAGAAATTCAAGGAAGGGTCGAGAACTCTGTTAGAGGAATTCCTGCATCAGGTAGAGGAGAGGACAGGTTTGCTTGGATGGCTAAGGGCCCTCCCAGTTCTGCGGTTCTAGAAATATCGTAAACTCAAGGCATCCCAGGTTGTCCCTAGAGTTGACAATCAGCATGTAGCCTTCTGTTGGTGCCCAGAGCCACAAGGCCACGAGACAGTTGGTCCTGCCCAGGAAAGGAGTGATCTGGACTCAGTGCAAAGTGTTCAAACTGATTTGAGGGCAGAACCCTTTGTGCAGGTGAAGCGTAACGCAGAAGCCCAGGACAGACATTCAGCTGGTCTGGCTGCAGAAGAGGAAGCTGGGTGAAGGCCCCCCAGCCCTCTGCTTCTTCCTAACCCAGGTGGCAGGCCTGTCATGGGGGTCTCAGAGCCAGAGGGGCGCTTATTTCCTTGTTACAGTCGTGGGGCCAATCTGGCAACCTCGGGGACCCACAGTGACTCTGCCCTCTCCCTATCACCCCCTCACAGGTCTGGTGCTCCGTCCGCACCCCCGAGAGCTCACACGAAGGTCTCATCACCGACCCCCACAGCCCCTCCCGCTTCCGGGTCATCGGCTCCATCTCCAACTCCAAGGAGTTCTCGGAACACTTCCACTGCCCGCCTGGCTCACCCATGAACCCGCATCACAAGTGTGAAGTCTGGTGAAGGGCCAGGCACCCAGAGCGAGATGGAGGGCAAGGGGGGCCCCAAGAACATGCCCCTGGACCCACAGACTGCCCCCTCCATCTGGCGGCCAGCCCCCTCCCCCGACACTGCAGGGTGGTCAGCCGGAACCAAGCCTGCGATGTGCGCTCTCACTGTAATCTGAGATTTGACCCCCAGTGAAGACCCGGTCATCCCAGGCACACGTGTGTCAGGGGTGTTGGGGTGTCAGGCGGGTTGCCCACCGGGCCTGGACGCTCGCTGACAAGGGCAGGGGGGCCCAGCCCCCTCCGCCCACATGCAGCACCAGATATACCACAAATACCACTGTGTCAAATGCTTTAAAGATATATTTTTGGGGAAACTATTTTTTAAACATTGTGGAATACACTGGAAACCTTCAGGGAAATGATGCATTTAAAACACTTTTTTTTAAGGAAAGGATCGGTATATTTATTATGTTCTGTTTTTCTAAATAACCTGTGGACAAGGGAAAGCCCCTGACTAGCCACCTCTCTTCCTTCCTCACTACAAAGCTGGGCTGAAGCAGGATTCCAGGCCACTGAGCAGGTCCTCACATAGAGAGGTGCTCCTGCCCTTGGGGTGTGTGGTTCCAGCCCCCTCCCCTGGTTCTTGCTCCCAGCAGAGGAAGGGGCAGCTCGTTGGCACCACCTCCTGGAGATACCTGCCTCTGAACCTAGAGTCCATCAGTGGGGACCCCCCAGCAAGGAAACACTGGCCCCCAGAGTCACACTAGGGGACTGATGGCTGCGTGAGGCCAGGTCTGTGCCCTCCAACCCAGTCTGGAGGTGCCCGAGTACCCCGGACCTGGGTCACGAGCCTTGCGAGGCTGAGACCTCCCGTCAGAGCTCTCTGCCATACTACGGGGTCCTCTCTCTGTCCCCTTGCTTTTGGGCACCTCCATCAGCCTGGGACCTGCGGCCACTCTGCAGCGCCCCATCCCAGCCATTTCAGAGTCTGCCTTGCACGCCTCTTCTCCTGGGGGAAGAAGAGAAGAGAAAGCAGCGCTCGTCGCCCTGGGTCCCAGGTCCTCGCTTGGGCTCCGACCTCCGCCCCCTCCCTTCCCGGCTCCAGGACCACAGCCAGCCCTGGCCTCCCGCTGAGTGCCTTATCTGGGGCTGCGCCCAGGCCCCCGCCCGAGGAGACCGCCCTCCGTGCCAGGGCCCACACAGTTGCCCCCTCAGAGGGCAGCCCCCTCTGCTGCCCAGAGGCCCGGGCCTGCCCGTCAGCGGCACCGCGGTCAGGAGTCTGAGGACCCCCTGAACGTGCCCCGGGCTCCAGCCCACCCTCAGCCCTGGGCTGAGTGGAGACAGTACTTGCCGTGGACCCTCCTCTTCTTGCGGGGTGCTCTGAGCCGGGTGGCCGGTTCAGGGGGCGGGCACGGTGGGTCTGGCCCGAGGTGTCAGGGCACCGGGCATGCCGTCTCCTCCGCGCCGCCGCAGCTGGTCGGGCTGGCCGCTTTGGGACGCCCCCAGCGGGCGGAGCTCGGGCGGGGAAGCAAGGGGAGCCCCAGCCGCCTGGCGCCGCGCCCCCTGGCGCTCTGGGCAGCCGCCCTCTGAGCCGCGCCCCCTCGAGGGAGCCCCGCGGGGCCGGCGTCTCTGCGGGCACAGGGGTGCGGGGTTTGGAGCTGGGAATCTATTCTTTTGCATTACCACGTTTCGTGCGACTGTAGTTCTCTGCGGCACCATTGTAACTGAAATAAAGTACTTACACCGAGGGCCGTGTGACCGAGTGTGTCTTCCCCCAGGCAAGCTGTGTCCCGTGGCGCCGCCAGTGCCCCCGGGGCTGGCCGCGCCTCCTCCCCAGAGCAGAGGCCTTGAGTGAGGCAGTGAACGCCGCTCAGGCGAGACTCTTTGCGACCCTGTGGACTATACAGTCCATGGAATTCTCTAGGCCAGGATACTGGAGTGGGGAGCCTTGCCCTTCTCCAGGGGATCTTCCCAACCCAGGGATCGAACCCAGGTCTCCTGCATCGCAGGCGGATTCTTTACCAGCTGAGCCACCAGGGAAGCAGAAGCGCTGGACCCTGGCTAATGCCTGTGCCCACCTGGCCCCTCTTCCGTCGTCACTAAGAGCGTGTGAGGGCCCCCTGCTGGTGAAAATGACGCATGTCGCCACATGGGCTCAAGGGACCTCCTGGTAAAAATACTTCCATTATCTTGGAATGAAGGATGTCATCACCAATGCCGGGCCTCAGGTGCTTGGGCAGGGCAGGCAGTTCAAGGAAGAGTCTCTGACATACCCTCATGCCTCTCCTGCGTTTACATATATTCTTCCCTCTGCCTGGAATACGCTACCCTGACTTCTTTTGGCTGATGAACTCCTACCCATCCTGCAATGCCCAGGTCAGCATCACCTCTAGGAAGCCATTCCTGAGCTGCAGTCCAGATCAGGTGGCTCATACAGGCTTCCCTCTCCTACCAGACTGTCTTAATGCCAGAGCTGCCATAACAAAGTATCACAGCATGGTACCTTACACAACAGAAATGCATTCTCTTACGGTTCTGGAGGCTGTAAGTCTGAGATTGAGCTGATTCGTGCTGAGGAATGTGAGGGAGACTCTAGGCCTCCAGCCCGCCTCCCAGGGGTTTGCTGGTGGTCTTTGGTGCCTCCTGGGGGTTTGCTGGTCCTCTTTGGTGCTCCCAAAAGTTCTTCCTTTATGTGCTTCTCGAAACATCCCTCCAGTCTCTGCCTTCATCTCACATGGTGTTCTCTCTGTGTGTGTCTGCCTCTGTATCCAAATTCCTTTCTAATTTAATTTTTGTTTTATATTGGGGTATAGTCAATTAACAATGTGTTCTTCTCTGTTTTTATAAGGACATCAGTCATATTGAATTAGGGCCTTTAGAAGGCAATGGCACCCCACTCCAGTACTCTTGCCTGGCAAATCCCATGGGTGGAGGAGCCTGGTAGGCTGCAGTCCATGGGGTCGCTAGGAGTTGGACACGACTGAGCGACTTCACTTTCACTTTTCACTTTCATGCATTGGAGGAGGAAATGGCAACCCACTCCAGTGTTCTTGCCTGGAGAATCCCAGAGATGGGGGAGCCTGGTGGGCTGCCGTCTATGGGGTTGCACAGAGTCGGACACGGCTTAAGCGACTTAGCAGCAGCAGTAGCAGCAGCTGAAAGTGAAAGTGTTAGCCTCTCAGTCCTGTCCAACCCTTTGCAACCCCATGGACTGTAGCCTGCTAGGCTCCTCTGTCCGCAGGATTTCTCAGGCAAGAGTACTGGAGTGGGTTGCCATTTCCTTCTCCAGGGGACCTTCCCAACTCAGGGATGGAATCTGTGTCTCCTGCATTGCAGGCAGACTTTTTATGGTCTGAGTCACCCGGGAAGCCCAGGGCCTACTTTAGTGACCTTGCTTGTGTTCATTTGTTTATTTGGCCGCGCTGGGTCTTTGTTGTAGCACGCTGGGTCTTTTATTTGTGTCATGCAAACTCTTAGCTGTGGTGTGAGGGAGCTGGTTCCCTGACCAGGGACTGAATCCAGGCCCCCAGCATTGGGAACACAGTCTTAGCCACTGGACCACCAGGGAACTCCCCTGACCTCAACTGCTTGTAAGTTCATGTAATGAACTTATATTACATGCATTATGTATATATTACATATTATATATATGTAATATATTACATGCATCTTAACTGCATGTAATATAACCCTCTAAGGTCATATTCTGAAGTACTGGGTTTTTCAGCCTCAACGTGCGTGGAGGGGCGGGGGCAAATTCAACTCCTAGCGCAGGCCCCAATTCTGCAGACTTCCGAGGTGCCTGCCCCACCCCCAGCAGCCCGGCGCCTGGACCAGCCAGGGACTGTTAGGCAAACGGGCGAGTAGGGGGGTAGGTGGATGAGGGAACAGGCAATAGCTGTAAGTGATGCCGCGATTGAGACGGCCGCCCCATAGCTCGCCAGCACCGAAGAGGCCAAGTCCTGGGGGCTGAGGCGGCCAGAGGAACACTCCCTAGAGGGGAGGGCGTTCATCTGCGCCTTGGCTGAAGCGGGGGGGTTGAGATCGCACCCCAGAGTGGACGGAGTGACCGCCCACGCCAAGCACCTAGCTGAGAGGCAAGAGTCCTCCCCCTGCCTTGCTTTAAAGGAAGTGAGTCACGTCTCTTCTCTGAGCTCTAAAACAGTTAGCCCTCTATTTGTTGTGAGCCACAAGTACCGCGGAGACGTGAAGATCCTTGAGCCGGTGACGCACTTGGAGGCTCGTCCGAAGGCTCGCACGGGGTGAATCTTCTCACCGACAGGCGTGTTGAGCCCCGAGCCGCCAGCGTCTCAGCGGGCCGGCTTGGCCTCCTGCCCGCCCACTACTCTTCTCTCCTCAGACGAGTAAGCTGCTTAGAACTATGCCCTCCCACCACAAAGAGAAAAAGTAAAAAAAAAAAAAGTCACTCGTAGTCTGAAGATTAAAAGAGAGTGAGCTGTTTAAAGATCTCATTATCGCGCCCCGTCACCAGCTCCCCCTGCTGCCCGAGTCTCCTTTCTGGACCTTACACAGTCCAGGCCCTCTCCTGCCTGTCCTTCGGAGTAGAATGTCCCCTCCAACACACACACACACACACCCTTGCCAATGAATGAATGGATACAGAATTTTTTTTTTTTTAATTTTTAGATACAGAATTTTTTAAAAGGCTTCCTGGTACACACACACACACACACATGAGCGCAGGCTGAAGGTGCAGAAGTGAAGTTGCTCAGTCGTGTCCAACTCTTTCAGGCTCCTCCCTCCATGGGATTCTCCAGGCAAGAGTACTGGAGTGGGTTGCCATTTCCTTCTCCAGGGGATCTTCCCAACCCAGGGATTGAACCCTGGTCTCCTGCATTCCAGGCAGACACTTTAACCTCTGAGCCACCAGGGAAGTCCAAAAGGCTAGCTTGTCAGGAGTGGGATGAAGGTGCAGAAGGGAGACATTTTTTCCTGCAGAGCCCCTCTTCCTGACACTCTCCCTTTCCCCATGACCAAGTGAACAGGTCCCTTTCTCTTCCCTGGAGTTCCTGCCCCTCCCTTCTTGAACCTCCCCCCTTTTTTGTAAGTGACAGATCCTCCCCTCTTAAAGCATGCCCCCCTCCCCAAGCAGGAATATTAAAACACTAACTGGATCCTCTAGGAGTTTACCCTATACTTAAGGAGATAGAAACATATGGAAGACGTGACTAACAAGAAAATGTATGCGACCTACAGCTTCCCAGGCGGCGCTAGTGGCAAAGAACCCGCCTGCCAACGCAGGAGACATAAGAGATGTGGGTTCAGTCCACGGGTCGGGAAGGTCCCCTGGAGGAGGGCACGGCGACCCGCTCCAGTATTCTTGCCTGGAGAGTCCCATGGACAGAGGAGCCTGGTGGGCTACAGTCCATAAGGTCACAAAGAGTCGGACACGACTGAAGTGACTTAGCACGCACGCACATGCAACCTATAATGAGAATCAATTGTGAAAGCCAAAGGATTCAGCAAAGACTCTCCATGAGGGTAGAGGAACCGCAGAGGGAGGGGTAAGACAATATTCTAAACTTTTAAGGATCTAGTACAGTGATAAAACAATGAAAAATGGGTGAAACCCTTACCAAAAAATAACAAACCTGTAAAACTTTCCTGAGGAACGTGAAAGAAGACCTGAATAAATGCAGATGAGTATCCTTATCATGGACAGAAAAGTTCAACACAATAAAAGATGTCAGTTCTCCCCCACGGGAATCTCTAACTTCCATGTACTTCCAACCAAACTTCCAAGATAATTTCCATGGAATTTGATAAGCTGATTCACATGGAATAGAAAATGTACCAGGGCCAAGACAATTTTGAAAAAGAATAATGAGGGAGCTGAGCCTCTCACAATATGTTATAAAGCTTTAGTAAGTTGTATAACATGATGCTGGCATAGGATTAGAGAAATGATAACAACTTGAATAGATTAGAGAACCAGGAACAATTCTATGTGTATGTGGAAATTGGTATAGGAGAAAAGAGGGGGGGCTTCCCAAGTGGCGCATGCTCAGTCACTCAGCCTGTCCGACCCTTTGTGATCCCGTGGGCTGTAGCCCACCAGGCTCCTCTGGGAAGTCTCATAGACAGAGGAACCTGGCAGGCTACAGTCCATGGAGTGGCAGATGAATCCGACACAACTTAACAACTGAAAAACAATAAAAATGCCCTTTAAATCAGTTGGGAAATGATGAACCATTTAATAAACCATGGTAGGATATCCACCCAGGAAAAAATGAGATCTTGCCTTTCTCACACAGTTCTCACATGTAGTGATCACAGCAGTAACTTCCACATATACTAGAAACCTAAACGTCAGTAACGATAAAGTGTCAGATGAATCAGAAGATGTTTTGAGTTTGGGTAGCAAAGCTATCTTTGAAAAGACACAACTATTCATAAATAGGAACGTAATTGTAGAATTTCCAAAAATATAAAAACCTCTAAAGAAATGAAAACATACCTTAATCCTATCATCCAAAAAGTCACAGACACACCCTCAGACACACAAATGAAGAAGAAAAAAAAAAAGGAAACGATTAATACATTTGGCAACATCAAAATATAATTCATTTATAAACCAGATACAATAAATAAAATTAAAAGATTAGATAGACAAAAAGGACCTACTATATAGCACTGGGAATTATATTCAATATCTTGTTATAACCTATAATGGAGAAGAATCTTAAAAAGTACACACACACACACACACACACGTATCTGAATCACTTTGCTGAAAATAACACAACATTGTAAATCAACTATGCTTCAATTAAAAAAATTAATTAAAAGATAAGCGACAGATTGGAAGAAAAAAATTTGCAACATGTGCAGCTAATGATCCAGAACATATGTAAACAACTCACAAAATAAAACGGCCAACTAGGCGGAAAAGAGAGCAAAAGATTTAAAGCGTTCATTCAGAGAAGAAAAAATTAAAAAAAAAATTATTTTGAAAAGAGAATCCTGCTAATAATATGGGAAATGCATTTAAAATGGCAATCAGGTAACACTTTTCCCCCTTCAGTCTGACAAAAGTGATGCTATTTGATATGAAGCATTGGTGAGAATAAAGGAAGCTAGGCACTGCCGCTCACTGCAGAGGCCAACTCGACAGCGCTTATTCAATATCCAGTGCACTTACCAGGACTTCCAGGCTTGGCAGACAACAGTGGCTCCTTAAGTTCAAATCGACCCACTCACCCTCCTCCCAAAAGAAAGTAAATCAACAAAGAAAGGAAATAAAACCACACAAGGATCTTTGAATTAACCAAAGCAGAGAAATAATCCAAATTCCAAGAAAAGTCACATCAGATACTGCTACAAGCCTGTGGGTGCAGAGAGGGATGGAGAATAAAATACCAAAATCATATCATAAATGAAGATTAAAAAGATGTTCAGGGGAGAATAGATCCAAATGTAAACTTAATAAAGGACATTGAAGAAAAGCCAGAAAGCAACCATGAGAGTGAAAAGTAAAACTGGTCAGAGAGAAAAAGGTGGAACTGAAAGACAGGCAAAGGGTTAACATTTTAAAAAATATTTATTAAGTTGGTGCAAAAGTAACTTCAGTTTTGCATTGTTGAACTTTGCATCGTTGATGACTTTACATGTGGACATCACCAGATGGTCAATACCGAAATCAGACTAATTATATTCTTTGCAGCCAAAGATGGACAAGCTCTATACAGTCAGCAAAAACAAGACCGGGAGCTGACTGTGGCTCAGATCATGAACTCTTTAATGCCAAATTCAGACTTAAATTGAAGAAAGTAGGGAAAACTACTAGACCATTCATGTATGACCTAAATCAAATCCCTTACAATTATACAGTGGAAGTGAGAAACAGATTCAGGGGATTAGATCTGATAGACAGAGTGCCTAAAGAACTATGGATGGAAGTTCATGACATTGTATAGGAGGCAGGGATCAGATCATCCCCAAGAAAAAGAAATGCAAAAAGGCAAAATGGTTGTCTGAAGAGGCCTTATAAATAACTGAGAAAAGAAGGGAAGCAAAAAGCAAAGGAGAAAAGGAAAGATATACCCACATGAATGCAGAGTTCCAGAGAATAGCAAGGGGAGGTAAGAAAGCCTTCTTAAGTGATCAGTGCAAAGAAATAGAGGGAAACAATAGACTGGGAAAGACTAGAGATCTCTTCAAGAAAATTAGAGATACCAAGGGAACATTTCATGCAAAGATGGGCTCAATAAAGGACAGAAATGGTATGGACCTAACAGAAGCAGATGATATTAAGAAGAGGTGGCAAGAATATACAGAAGAACTATACAAAAAAGATCTTCATGACCCAGATAATCACGATGGTGTGATCACTCACCTAGAGCCAGACATCCTAAAATGCGAAGTCAAGTGGGCCTTAGGAAGCATCACCACGAACAAAGCTAGTGGAGGTGATGGAATCCCAGTTGAGCTATTTCAAATCCTGAAAGATGATGCTGTGAAAGTCCTGCACTCAATATGCCAGCAAATTTGGAAAACTCAGCAGTGGCCACAGGACTGGAAAAGGTCAGTTTTCATTCCAATCTATAAGAAAGGCAATGCCAAAGAATGTTCAAACTGCCATACGATTGCGATCATCTCACACACTAGCAAAATAATGCTCAAGATTCTCCAAGTGAAGCTTCAACAGTACATGAACTGAGAACTTCCAGATGGTCAAGCTGGATTTAGAAAAGGCAGAGGAACCAGAGATCAAACTGCCAACATCCTTTGGATCATCAGAAAAGCAAGAGAATTCCAGAAAAACATCTACTTCTGTTTTATTGACTATGCCAAAGCCTTTGACAGTGTGGATCACAACAAACTGTGGAAAATTCTTAAAGAGATGGGAATGCCAGACCACCTTAGAAATACCAGACCTCCTGAGAAATCTGTATGCAGGTCAAGAAGCAACAGTCAGAACTGGACATAGAACAACAGACTGGTTCCAAATTGGGAAAGGAGTACGTCAAGGCTGTATATTGTCACCCTGCTTATTTAACTTATATGCAGAGTACATCATGAGAAACGCTGGGCTGGAAGAAGCACAAGCTGGAATCAAGATTGCCGGGAGAAGTATCGGTAATCTCACATATGCAGATGACACCACCCTTATGGCAGAAAGCGAAGAGGAACTAAAGAGCTTCTTGATGAAAGTGAAACAGGAGAGTGAAAAAGCTGGCTTAAAACTCAGCATTCAAAAAATGAAGAGTAAGGCATTGGGTCCCATCACTTCATGGCCAATAGATGGAGGAACAATTCAAACAGTGACAGTCTCTATTTTCTTGGGCTCCAAACTCACTGCAGATGATGACTGCAGCCATGAAATTAAAAGATGCTTGCTCCTTGGAAGAAAAGCTATGACCACCCTAGATAGCATATTGAAAAGCAGAGAGGGACTTCCCTGGTGGTCCAGTGGCTAAGAATTCGCCTTCCACTGCAGAGGATGCAGGTTTGATCCCTGGTCAGGGAAATAAGATCCCACATGCTGAAACCAGAGAGCTCATGCATGACATTGAAGACCCAGTGAAGCCAGAAATAAATTTAAAAAATAAATAAAATACAATTTGAAAATAAAAAGAAGAGACATTATTTTGCTGACAAAGATCTAGTCAAAGCTATGGTTTTTTCCAGTAGTCATGTATGGATGTGAGAGTTGGACCATAAAGAAAGCTGAGTGCAGAATAATTGATGCTTTTGAACTGTGGTTGGAGAAGACTCTTGAGAGCCCCTTGGACTGCAAGGAGATCAAACCAGTCCATTCTAAAGGAAATCAGTCCTGGGTGTTCATTGGTAGGACTAATGTTGAAGCTGAAACTCTAATACTTTGGCCACCTGATGCAAAGAACTGATTCATTTGAAACAACCCTGATGCAGGGAAAGATTGAAGGTGGGAGGAGAAGGGGATGACAGAGGATGAGATGGTTGGATGGTATCACCGACTCGATGGACATGAGTTTGAGCAAGCTCTGGGAGGTGGTGATGGACAGGGAGACCTGGCATGCTGCAGGCCATGAGGTCACAAATAGTCAGACTGAACAGAGCAAATGAACTGAAATGATTGTTGAAATTTCCCATTTGATACTGAAATACATTCTTAAATAAGTGTAGTTACATTATACATCATTTTCAAGCACATTTCTTGCTTTATAAGTTTTTTTGCTAATGAATTATTACTTGCTATTTATTTTATATGTATTTTAGACTATGAAATGATTTTAGACAAAAAGAAAATTTGAGTGATTTTCTTACTTGAGTTCAAAATGGATCATAAAGCAGCAGAGATAATTTGCAACATCAACAATGCATTTGGTCTGGGAACTGCTAATGAGTGTTCAGCGCAGCGGTGGTTCAATGAGTTTTGCAAAGGTGATGAGAGTCTTGAAGATGAGGAGTGCAGTGGTTGGCCATCCAAAGTTGACAATGAACAACTGAGAGGGGCATCAAGCCTGATCCTCTTACAACTACAACAGAACTTGCCCAAGAACTCAACATCGACCATTCTATGGTTGTTTGGCCTTTGAAGCAAAGTGGAAAGGTGAAAAAGCTCAGTAAGTGGGCACCTCCTGAGCTGACTGCAAATCAAAAAATCATTATTTTGAAGCATCATCTTCTCTTATTCTATGCAACAATGACAATTTCTCGATTAGGTTGTGACATGCAACAACAAGTGGATTTTTATATGACAACCAGCAACAACCAGCTCAGCAGATGGAGTAAGAAGGGACTCCAAAACATTTCCCAAAGCCAAATTTGCATCAAGAAAAGGGTCATGGGCACTGTTTGGTGGTCTGTTGCCAGTCTGATCCACCAAAGCTTTCTGAATCCTAGCAGAACCATTACATCTGAGAAGTACGCTCAGCAAATCGATGAGATGCACAGAACACTGCAGCGCCTACAGCCAGCACTGGTCAACAGACAGGGCCCAGGTCTTCTCCATGACAATGCCCGATCACATGTCGCACAAGCGAAGCTTCAAAAGTTGAACAAATTGGGTTTCAAAGTTTTGTATTCACCTGACCTCTCGCCAATCGACTACCATTTCTTCAAGCAGCTCGACAACTTTTTGCAGGGAAAACACTTCCACAACCAGCAGGATGCAGAAAATGCTGTCTGAGCATTCGTCGGATCCCAAAGCACGGATTTTTATGTTTCAGGAATAAACAAAATCATTTCTCATTGGCAAAAATATGTTGATTGTAATGGCTCCTATTTTGATTAATAAAGATATGTTTGAGCCTAGTTATAATAATCTGAAATTCAGGGTCTGGAACCATAATTACTCTTGCACCAAGCTGATATTTATTTTTGGCCGTGTCGGGTCTTAGCTGCTGCAAGTGGGGTCTCTCCTTGTGGTGCGCGGGCTCCTCTCTTGCTGCAGCACGTGGACTCAGTATCTGTGGTTCACAGGATTAGCTTCCCTGAGCCACAGGGGATCTGAGTTCCCTGACCAGGTATGGAACCCACGTCCCCTGCACTGGAAGCTGGGTTCTTAACCACTGAATCGCCATGTATGTCCTATGAGCTAAAATTTAAAACGGTAATCCAGAAGACTTTCTAGAAATGAAAGACCCGCTTCTACACATCAAAAGGGCTCACTGGGTATCATGTAAATTGATGCTAAATCATCAACTCTAAGATAGATTCGTATGAAGTTACTGGATTTTAAAGATAGAAAACATTCAGGGCCTCCAGACAAAAATATGAACTAACTTAGAAAGGCAGACTTTGAAAAAATTAACATATATTATATGAGGTACCTAGAACAGACAAATTCAAGAAGACAGAAAATAGAATAGAGATTACCAGAGGCTGGAGGGACGAGAGAAGGGGAAGTTATAGTTCAATGAGTACAGAGATTTTGTTGGAGATGATGAAAAAGTTTTAGGTATAGATAGTGGTGGTTACACAATGTTTTAAATGCATTTAATGACATTAAATCGTACACTCATGAATGGTTAAAGTGATCACCATTATACGTGTGTATATATACACATACTTGCAACAGCTTCATATGCAAAGTGAAGCCCTAGTGGAGCCGCACCGGGACTCCCTGCTGGCCCAGTGGTGAGGGCTCGGTGCTCTCACTGCCGGGGTCCAGACAGTGTCCACCCCTGGTTGGCGGACTAAGATCCCACAAGCTAGCGGTGTGGCCAAAACAAAAACAAAGCACCAAAAACCCATTCTTAACTTGCAAGTTGTACAAAAAGAGCAGAGGGATGGATCTGATCTGAAAGCATGGTTTGCCAGTCCTTGCCTTGGGGGTTGAGAATGCTGTGCTGCGTGCGTGTCAGCCGCTCAGTCGTGCCCGACTCTTTGCTACCCCGTGGACTGTAGTCCGCCAGGCTCCTCTGTCCATGGCGATTCTCCGGGCAAGAATACTGGAGTGGGTAGCCATTCCCTTCTCCAGGGGATATTCCTGACCTGGGGATCGAACCCAGGTCTCCCACATGGAAAGAAACAACGGTGTACTCACAATTCCTCCCTCCCACCTGTTGTGTATTATTGTCATGTATTGTATTTTTGTATATGCTATAAATCCACACTGCTATTAGCTTTGCTTTAGATAGTCAAGTATCTTTCAAGGTGATTAAAACAGTCTAAACATGCCTTTTATATTTACTTTTATTTTAACCATTTCTGGAGATCTTCATTTCTTTGTGTAAGAAATGAAGCGCATCCAAATGCTTATTCTGGTATCATAGTCTTCCGCATGAAGAACTCCTTTAAGATTTCTTGTAGTATAGGTCTGCTGGTAATGAAATCTCTCAGCCTTTGTGTATCTGAAGAAGTCTTCAGCTCACCTCGTTCTTAAAAAATTACATACAGTATAATTGACTTTTTTGCATACAGTTCGATGAGTTTTGAGATTTGCATAGGCTCCTCTGAGACTTTCCAGGTGACGCAGTGGTAAAGAATCTGGCAGTGCAGGAGACACAAGGGATGTGAGTTCAATCCCAGGGTCTGGAAGATCCCCTGGAGAAGGGAATGGCAACCCACTCCAGTATTCTTTCCTGGAAAATACCATGGACAGAGAAGCCTGGCAGGCTACAGTCCTTGGGGTCTCAAGAAGTCGGACACAACCGAGCAACTGACCACGTGTGCCTAACGTCCTCTAACCACCAGAATCAGGACCCAGAATAGTTGTGCTTTCATTAAAAAAGAAAAAAAAAGGGGAGAGTTTATTTTGAAATAGTCATTGACTCATAGGAAGTTGCAAAAAAATAGCATTGAAAGTCCAGTGTACCCTTCACCTAGACTTCCTCTGTGGTAACCTCTTACAAAACATCCAAACCTAACACCGTCAATTCAAGAAACTTACATTAGTATGGGATACTATTAATCAAACTTATTAAGACCTTATTTACATTTCACCAATTTGTATACACAGACATATCTCTCTATGTGTGTCTCTGTGTGAGTGTATAGTTGTGTGCAGATTTAGGCCATTTATGGATTCATGTTATCAGCACCTTCATTTTTGAAAGTTTTTTTTTTTTTTTTTTTAGTAACTTTTCGGCCATTTCATGTGGCAGGCAGGATCTTAGTTCCCCTACTAGGGATCAAACTGATACTCCCTGCAGTGGAATCGTGGAATCTTAACCGCTGGACCACCAGGGAAGTCCCCTGAAAGATATTCTTGATGCAGATAGAATTCTGGGTTGATGTTTCTTCAGCACTTTAAAGAGGTTAGGGCTTCCCTGGTCCTCAGTGGTAAAAAATCTGGCTGCTAGTGCAGGAGACGTGAGGCCGAGCCCTGATCCGGGAAGATCCCACGTGCCTCAGGGCCACTAAGTCCATGCACTGCAACTACTGAGCCCGCGCTCTAGATCCCGGGGGCCGCGAGCACTGAGCTCCTGCAACCTAGAAGCCTGCTGCTTCTCTGCAGCAAGAGGAGCCCGCGTTCTGCGGCGAGAGAATAGCCCCGACTCTCCACAACTAGAGAAAGGCCCACGCAGCAATGAAGACCCAACACAGCTAAAAATAAAATAAATAAAATCATAAAAAAGCCAAAGATGTCAGCTCGTTGTCTCCTGCTTGTACAGTTTGTATGGCTATTAGCATAACTGACACCATCTTGGGACCGTTCAGTTCTTCCGGTCCTCCCACTGAGCCTGCCTGCGGCTGGACTGGGTAGTAAGTAAATCTCTCCTCTGTGGTCAAAGGTTCTGTAGTTAACAGACACTGTTTAATGGTGGTTTAGGTCTAGGTGGCCTCCATGCTCCACAGTGGTGAAGACTTTAACTGACATTCCCAGCGCCCACAAGACTAGTTACCCATTCATATATCTTGACTTAGGAATGCACTTCTTGTCTCCAAGCACGCACCTCCACACCCGAGGTTAACTAAAATCGTCCCAGGGGCCTCTCGTTGGTGCACAGTGCAGCTGAGAATGCCTCTGGGCATCAACCCAGAATTCTATCTGCATCAGCAGTCTGCTGATTCCATCCTGCAAGTTATCCTTTAATAAAGTGATCCATTGATCACATGGAGCTGCCTCCCTCGCTTTTCAGCTCAGTGGACACTTTTTGCTCCCTCTGTCCTCCCACTTAGTTTCTGAGCAGAAGTCTGCTGTAATTCTTATCTTTGCTCCTTTGTGTGCATTGAAGTATCTTTGGCCCCCTCTGTCTGCCTTCAGGATTTTCTCTTTGTCTTTGGTTTTCAGCAGCTTGACTATGATGCGTCTAGGTGTTTTTGCTTTTGTTTTCTTATGGGATGCATGCATGCTAAGTTGTTTCAGTTCGTGACTCTTTGCAACTCTATAGATGGTAGCCTGCCAGACTCTCCTCAGTCCATGGGATTCTCCAGGTAAGAATACAGGAGTGGGTTGCCATGCCCTCCTCCAGGGGATCTTCCCGACCCAGGGATCAAACCCGCATCTCTTAGTCTCCTGCATTGGCAGGCGGGTTCTTTACCACTAGGGCCACCTGGGAAGCCCTTTCTTATGGGGGGGGGTGCTATTTATCCCACTTGGTGTTCTATCTGATTCTTACATCTATATCTGATGTCTTTCATAATTTTTGGAAAAGTTTCATCCACTATCTCTTCACGTATTCATCTGCCTGTTCTCTTTCTTCTTTCTGGGGTTGCAGGTATACATGTATTAGATCATCTGATTCTGTTTCACAGCTCTTGGATGCTCTGTTCCGGCTTTATTTGTTTTTTTCACTTATTTCTCTCTCCTTGTTTCAGTTTAGATAATTTCTATTGAACTATCTTCAAGTTTACCAACTCTTTGCTCAGTTTTGTTGAGTCTGGAGATTAGTCCATAGAAGGCATTCATCTCTGCTACCATGCTGTTTTGTTTTTCTTCTAGAATTTCTGTTTGACTCATAATTTCCTTTCTGCTGAAATTCCCCATCTGTTTGTGCATGCGGTCCATCTCTTCTACTAGCATTTTTAATGCACAAATCGTGATTGTTTAAAAATCCTTCTCTGGTAGTTTCAACAACAGCATCATTTCTGAATCTGGCTTGGTTGATTCTTTGTCTCTTGAGAGTGGATTTTTTTCTTGCTTTTTAGTGTTTTATAATTTTTGACCAAACACCCAGACATTGTGTGTAGAGCAGTAGAGACTAAATTAAGTAGCACCAGTTCCTGGAAAATGAGCATGCATCTTTCGCCAGACAATCAGTATAAGAGCTGAAGTCAGTGCACTTAGGGGCTGAACTGGTTTGGACTTTGTTGTTGCTATGGTTACCTTCCTTGCACTACTGATTTCCAGCTCCTCTAGCATCATCTCAAACTTCAGATGAGCACTGGGTTGCTGGAGGGTTTTTAACAATGGTCCTGCTTCACCCGCTCAACTTTCCATCCCTCAGCTGGGTTGCTTGTTACTTGGTGCTTGCTAGCCTGGGGGGCGGTGTGGGTGGCTCTTACTCTGATCCAGCCTCAGTCTGGTGACTGTATCCCTGGGTTTGAGAAGCCTCGCTCTCAAAGATCATGCGCTTCCTTAGGGATCATCTCCTCCTCCCCAAGGCAGCAAAACTCTGCTTTGAATTTTGGCAGTCTTGTGCGGGGGAGTTTCCTGCCCATGCCCGACCCCCAGTGATAGGAGCCTGGTAATGGTATCAGCAGACGATCTTGGTCCACGAGGGTTTCTGCCCCTCCCATCCCCCTCAGCCCTGACAAGTCGTCACATGTGCCCTGTGAGGGGAGGGTTTGCCGCCAGTCCCCAGCAGCTCCAGATTTTCATTCTATAGAGGAGATGGGTCCTGGGGAGGGCAAGACTTCCTGCCCTTCCTGCAGCTCAAGCAGTCCTCTCCTCCAGGCTTGATGGAGGCCTGAGGAGAGACACCTGCAAGAGGGTACGAGTGTCTGTGACTCCTGGGGGACCACGGGAGGCCTGTACAATGAGTTACAGGTTTAGCCTGAACCCCTTATGTGCCTGGCACTTGGCAGAGGCACAGTACATACCTACTGCACAGTGGGAGGAAATTGCGGACTCTTCTAAGTCTGTTTCTGCACTTGTTAAATGGGGGTGATGAGGCCCACCTCACCGGGAGCTCACACGCGGCAACGGCTATGAGAGGGTTTGTGCTAAGTGCTGGTGGTTTAGTCACTAAGTCGTGTACGACTCTTTGTGACCCCCTGGACTGTAGCCCGCCAGGCTCCTCTGGTCCATGGGATTTCCCAGGCCAGAATATTGGAGTGGGTTGCCATTTCTTTCTCCAGGGGATCTCCCTGATCCAGGAATTGAACCTGGGGCTCCTACACTGCAGGCAGATTTTCTTTTTACCTATTGAGCTACGAGGGAAGCCCAGAAGAAGCGGACAGCAGCAAATACACACACGAGATGGTAAATCCTGGGATCTCTTCTTCTCACCTGTGGAAAAGCTAAGAAGTGCGGTGAGACCAGGACCGAGGGTGAGAGGGGTGTGGGTGCCATGGCATGTGTGGGGGAGACAGTGGTGGGAAGAGAGGCTGCAAACCAAAGGGGAGCTCTGGTTCAGACAGTCTGGATTTAAATTCTGGCTCCCACAGTAAATTCCTATTTGACCTGCTGCTGCTGCTGCTGCTGAGTCGCTTCAGTCGTGTCCGACTCTGTGCGACCCCATAGATGGCAGCCCACCGGGCTCCCCCATCCCTGGGATTCTCCAGGCAAGAAGGAGTAAGGTAAATAACCACTCCGTTTCCTCATCTGTAAAATGGGTTTTGAGATTTGTGATAATTCAATTAAAGCTTGTTAAAAGTTTAGAATAGTACTTGGCATAAAGTACTTAACAGAAATCAAGGGTTTTTGTTCAGTTTTACAAATCCCTTCATTCATCTATCCAACAAATACCGGGAACCTAGTATGCACTAGGAAACGGCAGCCCGCTCCAGGGTTCTTGCCTGGAGAATCCCAGGGACGGGGGAGCCTGGTGGGCTGCCGTCTGTGGGGTCGCACAGAGTCGGACACGACTGAAGCGACTTAGCAGCAGTAGTAGTAGTATGCACTAGGCTTTGGGCAAAGGTGCTGGAAATAGGCCATTGAATGTGATAGGGTTCTTGTTGTTAGTGATCAAGAAAAGCAGTCACTGGACAAGAAATTGCCTTTGTAAAGAGCACTCGAAACTTGAAAGTGCTGTGGAATATAAAAGTGTATGTCTGAAGAGGCAACCTTTGAGTTGAGATGTGAAGAACAAGCAGGAATTTGTAGATAAAGGGCAGGCAAGAGTGAGGGGAATTCCCTGCTGGTCCAATGGTTAGGATTTGGTGCTTTCACTGCCAGGGCTCAGGTTTGATCCCTGGTCAGGGAACTAAAATCCTGCAAGCCACATGGTGAGGCCAAGACAATTTTTTTAACTGGGGGTGGGCAGTGTAGGGAAGAGTGTGTTAGGCAAAGGGAACAGCATGTGTAAAGGCTGAATTAGGAAGATGCAAGCACCTGGAAGAAGGCCAGGGAGGCTACCTATCAGGGTGAGAAGGAGGGTGGAGGGGGCCAGAGAGAGAGGGAGGTGGGGAGGGAATAGCCATAGGCCTCATCCTCAGAGTTGAATTTTATCTTAAGATCAATGAGAGGGGCTTCCCTGGTGGAAAGTGAAAGTGAAATTCGCTCAGTCCTGTCTGACTCTTTGTGACCCCATGGACTATACAGTCCATGGAATCCTCCAGGCCAGTAACTGGGAAAGGCCAGAAGCCTTTCCCTTCTCCAGGGGATCTTCCCAACCCAGGGATCGAATTCAGGTCTCCTGCATTGCAGGCGGATTCTTTACCAGCTGAGCCACAAGGGAAGACAAGTGGCTAAGACCCCCAAGCTCCTAATGCAGGGGACCTGGGTTCGATCCCTAGTTGGGGAACTAAGATCCCACATATTGAAAGTAAGCCCGGGCGCCACAACTAGAGAAGCTCAGCGGGCTGCAATGAAGACCCAGTGCAGCCAAAATAAATAACGAATTTTTAAGGAAAAAGATCAATGGGAAGCTATCGGAGAGGATAAGCCGCAGCTTCCCTCGTAGGGAAGGGCTTCCCTTCTAGCTCAGTTGGTAAAGAATCTGCGTGCAATGCAGGAGATCTGAGTTCAGTTCCTGGTTTGGGAAGATCCCCTGGAGAAGGAAATGGCAACTCACTCCAGTATTCTTGCCTAGAGAATCCCATGGACAGAGAAGCCTGGCGGGCTACAGTCCATGGGGTTGCAAGAGTCGGACACAACTTAGCGACAGACAGACAGATAAGCCGGAGAATGACATGATCAGCTTTGGGTTTTTAAAAGCAGTTCTGCCAGCTTTGCAAAGAATAGATCTGAGGTAAGCTGGAGTGGAAACAGGGAGCCTTAGAAAGCAGAGAAAAAAAGTGGGCCGCGGCACACCCAAGGCAGCAGGGAGTATGCATCTGGACCCTGTGAGCGATTCCTTCTCCCTCCTGCGCCCCAAGACAAAAACCTGCTTCGAGAGAGGGAATTTGCTAGAAAGTCCAAGTTTCTTGCCAGTTCTATGATATGGCCACTAGAGGGCGCAAAACACCCTAAAGAGTCTCAGGATCAGCCCAGATCCTCCACCCCGCCAGACAGTCCTAGGACTCAAAGACAGCCCCAGGCGTCCCCTCCCCTCTCCCAATTAAAAGGCTGAGTCCAGGGCCCACAGGAGCCAGCCTCCAGTTCCTTTGTTAGAAAACAGTGAATAAACTGAAGGAATCATGGACAGAGAGCCTGAAAACCTGAGCTCTGATCCATTTCCCCACTGCTCCTGGACTTGGGCAAGGTACTTCATGTCTCTGATTCCCCCTCCCCAACATCTGCAAGAATCCTCGCTACTGTTTCCCTTTTGCTCCCTCATTTGGACCAGGGACTCTTTGCTCCCTCGGCCCTCATTTCAGAGAGAAATGTAAGGTGGTTCAGAGCCTAGTGTTTGAGTCACCTGGGTTTAATCTCCATTCCAACCACAGGTGACTTCACCTGTCAAAGCCCCAGTTAACTGGAAATCCTGATACATCCCTTGCGGGTTGCAAATTATGAGATAATGTCTCTAGTGCTTAGAACATATTAATTGTTCGATATATGGTTCTTATGCAGACAGAAATTTGACTCAGATTCATTAAGTGCAGGATTAGAGCTTTAAGAGTAATTCTTTTTGCGCTTTTTGGCAAAATTCCTTCCCTTTTTTTTTTTCCTTTTCTGAACCTCAGTTTCTCCAACAGAAAAACAAGAGGGTGAGTGGATCCTCAGTAGGAGCCATTCCAGCCCTGACCCGCCAGGCTGTCTGTCTCCCTCCTTCCAGCCTCCTCCTGCTTCCTTCCTTTCCTCCATCTACCCATCATTTATTCATTCAGCCGACAATTATTTATTGAGTATCTACTATACTGCAGGTGCAGAAACAAAACAGACTGACATCAAAACAGGTGTCCAGCACTGACAGCCAGTCTGTTGGAAGCATGTTTGTTCAAACCCTTCTTTGTCCTCTCTTTCAGCAATCAATCCTGCAGGTTATTTTGTGTTTGGAACAGGGGAAAAAAAAAATTGTGCCAAGAGTTTATTTCCGTGCATCTCTGTGTGGCTGTGTACACACACACATTTATATTTAACATTTGCAGCAGCGTTGTCATGGGAACCATTTTTTGGTGTCTCTGGGCATGAGGGCTGCCTGTGTGTGGAGGAGCTTTTATGGAACACCCCCTGCATGTACTTTTGTGCGGCGCACCATCCTGCTGGGAGAGTTCCCCCAAGAGCCTTTGTCGGCCTTTTTGATCATTGCTGCCTGTTTTTCTCATTGATCTTGTCGGATGTGAGTGAAAATGACTGGGGGGTAGGGGGGTGGGGGGCTGAATGTCAAGCTCAGCGACTGGCAGAGCCAGATCCCCCTGGACATCTGCCAGCAAGCGGCATGGATAGGTCAGCTTGGGCTTTTTGTCTTTTTAAACCCTTGATTTGGGAATGTTTGAGGCTTTGGGGAAGACTTGGATGAAAAGACAAAAGCAGCCAGAGAATGTATTTTCAGAAACGACAGCTGCAGCAACCACTTTTGAACTTGGTAGGCAGTGCCAGAGCTGGGAGGGGCGGAGTGCCGGCCGGGGGGAGAGAAGGGACGTGCTCGCTCTTTATCACGCAGCTCCTCGGGGGGCCTGGCCTGGTCCTCGGTGCTTTGCATACCTTATCTCCTGTAATCCTCCATCCAGCCTGTCAGACAGACACTGTGGTTCTTAGCAGGAAACTGGGATGGAGAGAAATAGGGGCCGAGCCAGGAAGTGGTAAAGCTGTGAGAGTCAAATCCAGGCTGAAGGCTGACTCCAGGGTCAGGGCTCTACCCACTGCTCCAGCCACTGGAGCCCTCTCTGCAGCCAGAGGTTCCTTTCAATCCAGGCCAGGATTTGAGGGGAGAGGCCACCAGGAATGGCAGCCCAAGGATGCAAGTCCTGGTGCAAACCCCAAGTCACAGGGGCAGACCCCCTTCCTAGGGGGCCATGAGATGAACAAATCGAATCTCTGCAGACGTGTGTTTAGTCGCTAAGTCATCTCCAACTCTTTGCGACCCTTTGGACAGTAGCCCTCCAGGCTCCTCTGTCCATGGGATGCAGACATTACCTTCACTCTAAATGCAGGAGCTGGCTTGTGTTTCGGTGCCATGAGAGCTTACCAGGCACTGCTCTGGTTCTTTATATTATAAAGTCTATGAGACCTATGAGTCTATGAGAAAGTTTTCATATCATTATCATCATCACTACTCTGTAGTAGAGTACTCTGCTAAAGAACGTGAGGTACAGAGAGGTTAAATGTCTTGCCCAAGATCACACAGCTAATGAGATTTGAACCCAAGCAAATTGGTTTTGGCACCTGAGCCTTTCTGGTCCGTGAGCTAGGATTCTGCACAGTCACGTGGACTCTCCCTTCCCCAACAGCTCCAGCTGAGAGATAAGAAGAGTTAAAGTAATAGGAAACAGGATCTTCCTTTATTTTCCATGGCTGCACCTCGAGGCAGGTGGAACTTCCCCAACTAGGGATCAAACCCGTGCCCCTGCAGTGGAAGCTTGGTGTCATAACCACTGGACCACCAGGGAAATCCTGAGGGTCCTCTTTTATTGATGTGTTCAGCCCTGAGCTACATCTTTCTACCTCAGAACTTTGCCAGCCCATTGGAACTACTAGGATCCCCTTTATACAGATGACAGGAGTCAAGGTCCGGCTGGGTGAAGTGACTGGCTAAGGTCTCAGAACTGAGATTTGAGCCAAGACCTACATTTTCCAAAGTCCAAGCCCTATGCTCCAGGAGTAAGATAGCACTGCCCTGGGCACTTCTCTTACATTTCTCAGCTATAGTGCCAAAGAAGTGTTCAGGTGTTTTGCTGAGAACGGGGAAAGCCATTCTAGGAAACCCTTTTAAGGCAGAGGACTCAGACCTGCCCAGATCGAGGTGCTCTCTCAAATCTGCCAGGGTAGGGTTACATTCCGTAACTCAACCAGCATCCATCCCTCAACTATTTCCAGAGCGCCACCTACTGCCAGGCTCCGGGGCGTGCAGCAGTGAAAGCGAGTCACTGACCCTGCCGTGGGGAGCTTACCTTCTAGCCGCGAATAGCCATGATCCAAGTAGGTACCTGTGTGAGATATCCAGGGAGCTGTGGGTGTGGATGAGACCTCTGGGCCTGGGCTGATAACTGATGTGCGTGTTTTACATTTATTCAAGGACTTGAGAAGGTCAAGGATATCACTTAGTGCTTTTGGCCAAAGCTGAAAGCTGGCCATGCTACAGCATGAAATGAAAGAGGTTTCTATTTTCTTCATGTTCAGAAAGCAGGCTGTGGTACCGTTAGGATTCATCTCCCCTCTCCAAGCCATTTCCAGCTTCATAGAAAAGGTAAATAAGCTAACGTCTGTTGAATACTTATAATGTGCCAGGTACCAGGCTACATCAATCCCTTATACACGCAGCACGATAGAATCACACACACACACACACACAGATCGTCCCACCACAAAAGTAGCAGAAGGTGGGGATGAATTAAGTTTGTCTGGGAAGGAGGCAAGTCAAGGAATGTTTCTCCTGTAAGATACTTGCGCTGGGTTTTAAAGGATAAGTAGGAGCTCACTAGGCAATCCAGGAGCAGGAGACACTTCAGGTGGAGGAAACAGCATCTGGAAAGATTTGGAGACGTGAAAGTGTTTGGCTGTTCAAGGTGCATGTCAGTAAGGAAGTGGGAGGAACTGAGGGTGCGGAGATTGCTGAGTCAGAGGCCACAGGGCCTTAGGTACTTGGCTGAGGAACCTGGCCTCTGTCTGATCTCCACGTTCCCTGCAGAAGGGTGGGAGCCAAGCATCTTCTTCCACTTCTCTATCCAAGTGGAAGCAAAGGCACACAAGGGGGGAGGGGGGAAAGAGCGTGATTGCCAAATTTGGGAAGCTGAAAAACGTTCATCTGCAGAATTAATTCTACATCGCTGCTATTTTCATTCTCGCACTGGTGGGAAAGGCAGAGCATAGCAACGTGCCTCAGCCTTTTTCCAGGTGTCTGGAGCACTGGCAGGCCGGCTCCCACGGAGATCACTGGGGCCAGCCTGCTGCTTGGCGCCAGCTGTGGGCATCTGGAAATCCAGCTTCCTCTTCTTGTCATTAGATAGGGGGGAAGATCAGAATCCAGGATTTTCCCAAGGCAGTAAGCTTGGCAGGATGATAAAATGGCATTAGGCTTGACGAGGGCCAGGGGGAAGGATATCCGGACCACCCAGGATAGAAAGATGGGGTTTCCAGATCCAGGATGGGGTATGTGGGTGGCTCTGTGAAGTCCTTTGGTTTAGAGCGTGCTGGTGGCCTGCCAGGCGGGTTCTAGAGACCTCTCACTAGGCCAGGCCCAGTAGCCATCAGGTCGGTCTCAGTAACGGGACAGCTCGGAAGATTTGGTGTGTGGGTTGCTGTTGTTTAGTTGCTGAGTCGTGTCTGACTCTTTTGTGACCCCCATGGACTGTAGCCCACCAGGCCCCTCTGTCCATGGGATTCTCCAGGCAAAAATACTGGAGTGTGTTGCTGTTTCCTTCTCCAGGGGATCTTCCCCACCCAGGGATCGAACCTGCGTTTCCTGCATTGGCAGGTAGATTCTTTACCAGTGAGCACCAGGGAAGACCTGGGTGCGTAGGAGGTTCTGTTAATAAGGTCTGGAGCAGTGAGGTCACCTGCTGCTTTGCCCTGGGCCTAGCGGACATGTCCTGAACATGCTGGGTAACAGGCAGACAAGAGAAGAAGGAAGGCCCTGTTCGGATTCAACTTCTATGTGCAGGCAGTATTGGTAGCCACACTGGAGGGTAATGAGTTAATATATCTCAATGAGTTAATATATGTAAAGAGCTTTGCCCAATGAATAGCACATAGTGAGTGTTCAGTAAATGTTAGTTTTGTTGTTGTTGGGTTGTTTTCTTTCTCTGACCAAACCCTGAAGCATTTGGGATCTTGGTTACTTGACCAGGGATCTAACCCATGCCCTTTGTAATGGGAGTGTGGAATCTTAGGCACCAGACTGCCAGGGAAGTCCCGAGTTGTTGCTTTTATCTGCTAGACATACTAATGGTTGTTCTCCATTTGCTAGCTTATTTAATCCTCACATCAGCTCTAGGAAGTAGGAATTAATAGGTTAAAAAAAGTGTACTTTTTACAGGTGCGAAAACTGAGGTACAGTGGGGTAACATAACTCACTCCAGGGCACACAGTTAAGAAAGTGACAGAGCTGAAAGGAACCTCAACAATGCAACAACAACTAAAAAGAAAAGCAACCTGATTCAAAACTGGGCAAAGGACTGGAATACATACACATTTCTCTGAAGAAAGTATCAAGTGGTCAGTAAGCACATGAAGAGATGCTTGACATCAGTAATCATTAGGAAAATACAAATCAAAACTACAATGCAATTCCACTTCACACCTATTAGGAAAGGAAGAAAGAAGAAAACAAGTGTTGGTGAGAATGTGGAGAAACTGGAACCCTTGTGCATTGCTGGTGGGATACACAATGGAGCAGCCGTTGTAGAAAAACTGTATGAGTATGGTGGTTCTGCAAAAAGTTGAACGTACAACTGCCACATGATTCAGGGATTCCACTTCTAAGTATATACCCCAAATAATTCAAAGCTGATACTTGTGAACAGACACTTGTACACCCATAAGTTCATGGCAGCATTGGTCACAATAGCCAAAAAGTAGAAACAATGCAAATCTCCACTGATACATAAATGGATAAACAAAATGTGGTATATCCATTCAATGCAGTTAGTATTCAGCCCTGAAAAGGAATTACATTCTGATACATGCTACAAGACGGATGAACCTTAAAAATATTAGCGACGTTGCTGCTGCTGCTAAGTCACTTCAGTCGTGTCTGACTCTGTGCAACCCCATAGACGGCAGCCCACCAGGCTCCCCCATCCCTGGGATTCTCCAGGCAAGAATACTGGAGTGGGTTGCCATTTCCTTCTCCAATCCATGAAAGTGAAAAGTGAAAGTGAAGTCGCTCAGTCGTGTCCGACTCTCAGCGACCCCATGGACTGCTGCCTTCCACGCTCGTCTGTCCATGGGATTTTCCAGGCAAGAGCACTGGAGTGGGCGCCAGTGCTGTTAGCCAGACACTAAAGTATTGTATAAGTCCATTTACGCGAGGTACCAAGAGCAGTCAAATTCAGAGACAGAAGGTAGAATGGTGGTTGCTGGCGGTTGGAGGGAGGAGAGAATAGGGAGTTATCGCTTATTGGGTACACGGTTTCAGTTTGGGATGTTGGAAAGTTCTGGTAATACACAAGGTAATGACTGCACCACAATGTGAATGCCACTTAACGCCCCTGAATTGTACACTTAGAAATGGTTACAATGGTGAATTTTATGTTGTATCTTATATTTTTGTTTTTTATTTCTTATATTTTTTAATGTTATATCTTACAACTAAAAAAGTGAAAGAAAAATAAATGTCAGAGTTGGATCAGGTCTCTTTGTTCTCAGGATCCCCTGGGGTGGTTCCCTGGGCCCACTTTCTCCTTTCCAGGAAAATGCACTCCATTTTTGTTCAAAGCTGACCGGCAGACAGACTTCCCTGGAGAACCAGTGGTTAAGGATCTGCACTTATGATGCAGGGGGCGTGGGTTCTATCCCTGGTTGGGGAACTAAGTTCCCACATTCATGCAGTGTGGCCAAAAAGTTAAACAAAAGAATTACCAAGCAGTAGAGAGAAAAGCCGTGTCTTGATGCTGATGGACACACCCAGTCAGAATTAGTTCTCTTATCCAAACAAGGCATTGGCAAGTGATGTTCAACTCGAAGGACAGGCAGGTTCTGAATTAGAATGTCAAAGAGTCAGAACGTGGTAACTGTGCTCCTTCTCTCTGACCGCCCCCACTCCCACTTCCTCTGCCCCCAGCAGGTATCATTTTGTGTCAGTCAATCAGTCAATGAATATTTTACTGAGCCCTCTGGGACATCACAAGCTGGCTCTCAGATACCAGCTGGGTACCTTACAATTTAAGTCAACCCTGACACCATCGACTTGAGGACAGCTTCAAATCTCACAGTCAGTTTATAAAGGATGGTCTGGGAAGGCCTCTCTGATAAGATGAAGTGAAGGGCTCAGTCCTACAAGGTTCCCCCACAACCACCCTTCTGCTTCAGATATGCCGGCCACAAGCCCAGGCTGTTATCTGTGCTTCTGATCCACTGGCTAGAGACGGAGGTTCCCATGATCCCTCCTTGGGTTGGAGTTAGTTACTAGAGCAGCTTACAGAACTCAGAGAAACGTTTCCCTTAGTAGATCACCAGTTTATTATGAAAGGATGTGACTCAAGAACAGCACAGAGCAAAGGACAGGGAAAGGGGTGCAGAAGCTTCCAAGCCCTCTCTCTGCACCGACCTGGAGGCACTCACAACCTTGTCCTTGTGGGTTTTTATGGAAGCCTCATCACTGAGGGCTACAGTTCATGGGGTCACAGAGAGTTGGACATGACTGAGCATACACACACACACGCACGCACACACGCATAACATATGATTGATTGATTAAATCTTGGGCCACCGGTGGTGGAACTCAACCTCCAGCAGAGGGACTGAAAGTTCAGCTCTCTAAACATAAGGTATATTCCCCTGGCAGCCCAGCCGCTCCTCCTTAGGTGACCTAGGGGCTTCCCAAACATCACTTCATTCACATAACAAATGAAGCCTTATCACTCTCCTAGCTTCAGTTCTGTTCAGTTCAGTCTCAGTCTGTCTGACTCTTTGCCACCCCACAGACTGCAGCACGCCAGGCTTCCCTGTCCATCACCAACTCCCAGAGCTTACTCAAACTCACGTTCATCAATTCGGTGATGCCATCCAACCATCTCATTTTCTATCGTTCCCTTCTTCCTGCCTTCAATCTTTCCCAGCATCAGGGTCTTTTCAAATGAGTCAGTTTTTCGTATCAGGTGAGCTTCAGCATCAGTCCTTCCAGTGAATATTCAGGACTGATTTCCTTTAGGATTGACTGGATCTCCTTGCAGTTCAAAGAACTCTCAAGTGCCTTCTTCAACACCACAGTTCAAAAGCATCAATTCTTCTGCTCTCAGCTTTCTTCCCAGTCCAACTCTCACATCCATACATGACTACTGGAAAAACCATAGGTTTGACTAGACGGATCTTTATTGGCAAAGTACTGTCTCTGCTTTTTAATATGCTATCTAGGTTGGTCATAGATTTTCTTTCAAGGAGCAAGTGTCTTTTAATTTCATGGCTGCAGTCACCATCTGCAGTGATTTTGGAGCCCCTCAAAATAAAGTCTCTCACTGTTTCCACTGTTTCCCCATCTATTTGCCATGAAGTGATGGGACGAGATGCCATGATCTTAGCTTCCTGAATGTTGAGTTTTAGCCCAGCTTTTTCACTCTCCTCTTTCACTTTCATCAAGAGGCTCTTTAGTTCTTCTTCGCTTTCTGCCATAAGGGTTGTGTCATCTATGTATCTGAGGTTATTGATATTTCTCCCAGCAATCTTGATTCCAGCTTGTGCTTCATCCAGTCCAGCATTTTACATGATGTACTCTGCATATAGTTAAAGAAGCAGGGTGACAATACACAGCCTTGAAGTACTCCTTTCTCTATTTGGAACTAGTCTGTTGTTCCATGTCCAGTTCTACCTGTTGCTTCTTGACCTGCATACAGATTTCTCAGGAGGCAGGTAAGGTGGTTTGGTATTCCCATCTTTTTAAGAATTTTCCACAGTTTATTGTGATCCACACAGTCAAAGGCTTTGGCATTGTCAATAAAGCAGAAGCAGATGTTTTTCTGGAACTCTTTTGCTTTCTCAATGAACCAACAGATGTTGGCAATTTGATCTCTGGTTCCTTTGCCTTTTCTAAATCCAGCTTGAACATCTGGAAGTTCACAATTCACATATTGTTGAAGCCTGGCTTGGAGAATTTTGAGTATTACTTTGCTAGCGTGTGAGATGAGTGCAATTGTGGAGTGGTTTGAGCATTCTTTGGTGTTGTCTTTCTTTGGGATTGGAATGGAAACTGACCTTTTCTATTCTAAGGGTTCTAGGAGCTCTACTCCAGGGATGGAATGAAGACCAAATATATATTTCTTATTATAAATCAAATATCATAAGCACACAATATATGTCAGGCACTATTCTAGGGCCTGGAGATACAGCAATGAACAAAACAGAATCTCTACTCTTGTAGGGTTAACATTCTAATGGGGAAAGATAGATTGTAAATGTGAATATGTAAATATGTCACTGGTTAGATGGTGATAAGTATAATGAAGGAAATTACAGTAGGATAGAGTGGGCTGAGGTTGGGAGTGGGTTGTTAACTTATAAGGGATGATCAGGGAAGGCCTCTCCTATAAGGTGGCAGTTGAGTAAGGATAAGAAGGAAGTGAGGGGATAAGCAGTACTATATCCTAAGGACAGGAAACAGAAAGTGCAAAGGTCCTGAGGCCTGAAGTGTATAAAAGGAACATCCAGGAACTTCCCTGCTGGTCCAGCAGTGAAGATTTCACTTCCACTGTAGGGGGCATGGGTTCTATTCCTGGTCAGAGAAGAACTCGCATACCTTGTGATGTGGCCAAATAAATAAAATGTTAGTTATTAAGAAAAATAAAAAGGGAACATCCAAAAGGCCAGTGCACTAAAGAAGATTAGAGGAGGTGCTCAGGGAGGTAAAGGTGGTGGTGGTGGGAGACAGAGCTCCCAGGGCGCCTCATGGGCCCCTGAAGAGATTTAGGTTTTTACTCTAACCCAGAAGTTGAGGGCAGTGGAGGGCTCTGGGCACAGAAGGGACAGGATCTTAACTTTTCAATGTAAATCATTATGGGGATTATTACTTGGCCATGGCAGCTTGTGGGATCCTAGCCTCCCTCCTGCGTGGAGCCCTAACTGGTGCACCACCAGGGAATTCTATGGGGATTATTTAACTTGTAGGTCGAATTACCTCTCTCTCTTCCCTATTAGATGTGGTCTTGCTAGGGTCCCAGCACAGAGCCTAGTATGTAGATGTCACTCAGTAAATGCCTGTTAAATAAGTTCTGAAGAGTGGCTGTGATTCCAGAGGCACACAGGGGACGAATGGCCCATCCTCAAAGTGGGAAAAGAGGGGCACGGGTGCATGTAGGGATATCCAACTTCTTAATGAGAGGATGGTATCAGGTCATGAGAAGCACCTTGGTCCAGCAGTGAGAAGAGCTTGTGAGTTTCAGTCCAGGCTGTGTTGCTCACTTGCAGGCTGACCTTGAGAAAAATCATATCTGGGCTCTAATCTTAATACCAGGACCCTAAGGCAATCCCTAAGGCACCTTCAGTCCTGACTAGACTCATTATAATAACTTTAAATAATTATGGTAAACAAGCGAAAGTGAAATCGCTCAGTCCTGTCCGACTCTTTGAGACCCCGTGGACTGTAGCCTACCAGGTTTCTCTGTCCATGGGATTCTCTAGGCAAGAATACTGGAGTGGGTTACCATTTCCTTCTCCAGGGGATCTTCCCGACCCAGGGATCGAACCCGGGTCTCCCGCATCGGAGGCAGACGCTTTAACCTCTGAGCCAGCAGGGAAGCCAAATCTACTGTCTTAACAATTTTATGACAATATTTTTCATTCCCTCCTCTGTCCTGGTGAAACTGCAGTATCTGCTGTTGCCGAACTGTTGGGGGCTATGGTTAGCTGCAGAAATACCTGAGAAATGAAGACCACTGCACATACGGGCAAAGGCAAAGGGCTAGGATAACTTGGCCTGGGAAGTGGGGGTGGCTGTGGCAGCAAGATTTGCCTTGGAGGGAAGAGCTAAAGGCTGTAGCTTTGTTGAGGTTCTGACCATGCCCTAGGCCCTGGTGATGCTCTTTGTGGACCAGCTCCTCCAAGTCCTGCTTTAATCCTTTGAAGGCAGACCTCCTGTCTTCCTTTTGCAAATGGCCCAGAGAAATTAGGAAACTTGATTAAGGTTGATCAGCTAGTCTGCAAGGTCAGAATCCAGATCTCTCTGAAAGTTTACAACCTTTGAAAGGAACTACTTACTACCTTTACAGGGCAGCCTACCACCAGGCCCTGTGATGCTGGGCAGGGCCTGCTGGCACAGCTCTTTACTGAAGAACATTTATAGCTAATTATGAACCAGCTTCAGTATAGGCAATGGGGCAAAATATTTACTTTTTTTCCCCACAGGGGCTTTTCTCCTATCCATGTTCATTTCAGATGAGTGCCCTATAGTCACTACTTCTTCAATCCACCTCGGCGTTCTTCTTCTTTTTAATGTTCTTGGTCTCTCATCTCTACGTCTTAACTCCCTAGGGTCTAGATCTTACGTCACTAAGTTCCACGCCCAGGCCTTGGTGGAGGTTTGCATGTCTCAGAGTGGAACACCTGATGCAAACCTTCTGTGGCTACTAAAGATGGCTTCTATTATGCTAAAAGGCTAGTCCCCTCCAGGAGGAAAAACAAGTGAAAGGGCCAGAGAATTACAGCTTGCAAGAATATTTTCAAAAGTTTTCAATTCAGAAATTAAAGGGTCCCCCTGAGTCCAATCTTCCATTCATTTAGAGAAACAGCATGGTGACCCCACATGATAACAAATAAGCAAAGCACCATCACTCAGCCTTGAGAAAATATATAAACTAGATCTTCACCTGCCTGCTGGCTCTTTGAGTGAGGATAGAGAGGTATACTGATTCTGGGAGGGAATGCAGGCCTCTGCTGCGGGTAGTGTGGTGGGCTCTGGGAATGGTGGCTGGCTGATTAAAAATGCAAAACTCCTCTGGTGGGCCAGCAGGATCCTCTCAACTTTCTCGCTCCCTGTGCAGTGAGGCCCAGCCTAGGCTCTGCAGTACCCAGGGCCTCTCCTGAAATCCTCTGACAATTCACAATTATTCTCTCCTTCAGTGAGCTTCACATCCTATTAACTGGGTGCTAGATATCAAGGATATTTTAAAGGACCAGGTAATGTTCCTGTATCCAACTATTGCCGGCTTCCCAGGTGGTACACTGGTAAAGATTCTGCCTGCAATGCAGGAGACACAGGAGATGTGCATTTGATCCCTGTTGGGAAGATCCCCTGAAGGAAACGACAACCCATTCGTTATTCTTGCCTGGGAAATCCCATGGACAGAGGAGCCTGGAAGGCTACAGTCCATGGTGTCTCAAGAGTTGGACACGACTGAGTGACTAGACCACCAACATCCAACTATTATTATGAGTCAGGGACTGGACTTCCTGTGTATTATCTTATTTCTCATGATAGGAGGTAATCTCCATTTTACAGATGAGAAAACTGAGGCATAAGAGGTTAAGTGATTTTCCCTAAGGTCATACAACTAATCAATGGCAGGGCTGAGAAACTCAGGCAATTGATTCCAAAGGCTGTACCCTTAACTGCTCAACACGAGCTTTAAGCATCCACTTGGGAACCCAGAAGAGGTGAGCATAGCTCAGCCTGGGGAGTGAGGAAAGGCTGTCTAGAGGAAGTGGAGCCTAAGCCAACCTTGAAGTGGGAGGGGAATTAGCCAATGGGCTGAGAAAAGAGAGGAAGGTTTGGGGTTGTAGCCCATATATGGATCCCAGGGCAAGGAGGAAGATGGCCTTGTTTGCAGTGGAGCAAGGTGGCTGCAGCTCTGGATGTGAGGTGGAGAATGGCAGGATGGAAGCAGAGTCCAGATCCTGAGGCTGTTTTATCTCTTTACTTGTTTATAGCTGCACTGTTGTGGTGCATGGGCTCAGCTGCCCTACAGTATGTGGAATCTTCCTGGATCAGGGATCGAACACATGTCCCCTGAGTTGATAGGCAGACTCTCAACCACTGGACCACCTGGGAAGTCTCCTGAAGGGTCCTGAATTTAAACTGGATTGTCAAGGCAATGTGGGAGACATGGGACAGTTCTCAGCAAGCAAATTCACAAGGTCAGCTTTGCTTGTGAAGAGTGCCCCTGGCCAGCGTGGGGAGGTTGCTCTGGGGAAGTCAATGGTGGCAAATCAGAACTGGAGTCAGACGCCTGGGTTAATTTTTTAAAATATTTATTTATTTGACTGCACCAGGTCTTAGTTGCAGCACAGATCTTTAGCTGTGGCAACAGAACTCTTAGTTGCAGCATGTAGGATCTAGTTCCCTGATCAGGGTTCAAACCTGGGCCCCCTGCACTGTGAGCTTGGAGTCCTAGCCACTGGACCACCAGGGAAGTCCCAGATGCCTGGGTTTAAATGCCAGCATTTCCACTTGAAAGTTATACAATTGCTTCTTCACATCTTTGAACCTCAGTTTCTTTGTAAATAGGATATAATATTACCTTGCATAGTTTTGGAGTTGAATAGGATTGACTCGAAGTAGAATGCTTAGCAGAGTTGTGCCCTGGCACATGGTAGGTGTTCAACAAATTTTAGCTGCTCTATGTCAAATGGGAGGTGTTGAGCAGGGTTATGCTTTGGATGAAAGGAGAGCACTCTACTTTTCTGACTTTGCTCCCTATAAGCCTTTTGCATTGACTGCCCAGGGCTAGAATCTTATCAGAGACTGTTACATTATTTTGCTCAAGGTCTATCTGTTTTAAGAGAGATAACCCTCATAAAGTGCTTGAAGACCAGACACATAGTAATCGCCTAACTAGTGTAGCTATTAAGTTGGAAAAGGAAACAAGCTCAGAAAAGAATAACAATTAAGGAATTATCAGTCTGTTATCACCCTGTAAGTTCCGTTCTGTTCAGTTGCTCATTCCTGTCCTGACTCTTTGTGACCCTATGGACTGCAGCACGCCAGGCTTCTCTGTCCATCACCAACTCCCAGAGCTTGCTCAAACTCATGTCCGTTGAGTAGGTGATGCCATCCAACCATCTCATCCTCTGTTGGTCCCCTTTTCCTGGCTTCAATCTTTCCCAGCACCAGGGTCTTTTCCAACGAGTCAGTTCTTTTCATCAGGTAGCTAAAATATTGGACTTTCAGCTTCAGCATCAGTCCTTCCAATGAATATTCAGGACTGATTTCCTTTAAGATTGACTGGTTGGATCTCCTTGCAGTCCAAGGGACTCTCAAAAGTCTTCTCCAATGCCACAGTTCAAAAGCATCAATTCTTCAGTGCTCAGCCTTCTTTATAGTCCAACTCTCACATCCATACATGAATACTGGAAAAACCCTAGCTTTGACTAGATGGACCTTTGTTTGCAAAGTAATGTCTCTGCTTTTTAATATGCTGTCTAGGTTGGTCATAGCTTTTCTTCCAAGGAGCAAGCGTCTTTTAATTTCACGGCTGCAGTCACCATCTTCAGTGATTTTGGAGCCCCCTAAAATAAAGTCTGTTTCCATTGTTTCCCCATCTATTTGCCATGAAGTGATGGGACCATATGCCATGATCTTCGTTTTCTGAATGTTGAGCTTTAAGGCAACTTTTTAACTCCTCTTTCACTTTCATCAAGAGGCTCTTTAGGTCTTCACTTTCTGCTGTAAGGGTGGTGTCATCTTCATATCTCAGGTTATTGATATTTCTCCCAGCAATCTTGATTCTAGCTTGTGTTTCATCCAGCCTGGCATTTCGCATGATGTATTGTGCATATAAGTTAAATAAGGAGGGTGACAATACACAGCCTTGACGTACTCCTTTCCTGATTTGGAACCAAGTCTGTTGTTCCATGTCCAGTTCTAACTTCTTGACCTGCATACATACAGATTTCTCAGGAGCAAATCAGGTGGTTTGGTATTCCCATCTCTTTAAGAGTTTTCCACATGGAGAAGGAAATGGCAACCCACTCCAGTTTTCTTGCCTGGAGAATCCCAGGGACGGGGGAGCCTGGTGGGCTGTCTGTGGGTCGCACAGAGTCGTACGTGACTGAAGTGACTTAGCAGTAGCAGCAGCAGCTTTTGTTCTATCTTGTACAGAAAACAGTAATGGCATCATTGAATGTTTTTTTCAGAACCATATAAATATGTCTGTAACATTAATACTTCCTTTTAAGATATAAATTCAAAAGAGATTTTATTTAGAGAAACTGTTCTAATTAAAACTGTTTTCCTTCACGCTGTTTATATTTAGATTCATAATTGTTGAGAGAAAAGAATTCACTGTAAAATAATGCCAACCTATATAATACTGTAATAAATTATTTTGTACTTAAAAAAAAAAAAAAAAAGAGTTTTCCACAGTTTGTTGTGATTCACACAAAGGCTTTGGCGTAGTCAGTAAAGCACAGGTAGATTCACCCTGTAAATGGGAAACCAAATTCTTTCCTGGGAACAGGTTTTCATTGGGAGAAGGAAGTCTGAGATCTAGAACACAGAAGGATAACCTGGCGAAGGGCAGGACCAGTTGGGAATTTTTCCTGGAGCTGACTGTGCTTGAAGACCAGAAAATCCAATCCCAGGTAAATAGGTGTTACAAATCCAAATGATTCCAGAATGTGAAGTAGCTCCTGACTTTCAGTCTGGAGATGATGGATGGATGATACTCCTTTTTCACTACACTAGGAGCTGTGAAACTCTCCGTAGAAAGATGCCATGGAGGTATACCCTTCTTCCAGATGCTTTTTATTCAGAGGGAGCTTTTAGAGTTCCCAGGGACTGCCAAGAATTAAGCACCCACTGTGTGTAGAGCTTCATGTGTATTGAAAAAGAAAAAAAAAAAAGGCAGTATGAAACAGTATAGCAGGAGTTAGAACCCACCTCTGATTTCAATTTTGTGTCTGCCAATTACATTCTCCATGTGACCTTGGGAAAATCTCCTGTCCATTTTTTTTTAAATGATTTCATCTTCATTTATTTATTTTTGGTTGTGCTGGTCTTTGTTGCTGTGCAGGCTTTTCTCTAGTTGTGGTGAGCTGGCTACTCTCTAGCCGATGTGCACAGCTTCTCATTGCGGTGGCTTCTCTTGTGGAGAACCGGCTTTAGGGCATTCCGGCTTCAGTAGTTGTGGCACACGGGCTTGGGAGTTGCAGCTCCTGGGCTCTAGAGCACAGGCTCAATAGTTGTGGCACATGGGCTTAGTTGCTCCACCATCTCTGGGATCTTCCTGCACCAGGGATTAAACCGGTGTCTCCTGTATTGGCAGGCGGATTCTTTTCTTCTAAGCCACCAGGACAGTCTCCTCTAATGGGTTTTGAGCCTGGCTTTTCTCAGCTCCTGCTTTTAGGTGGTGGTATTGAGCCTCCCTGAGCCTCAGTCTCTTCCTTTGTGAAATGATTATCCCTATTTCACTGGACGGTGTGAGACAGTAAATGCTCAGTGCCTGGGAACCGTTATTACCTGGCTCGCTCCTTGATCTCTGCAGTTCCTCTCCCCTAAATGTTCCCGTGCTTAGACAAGACCCCCAGTGCGGGGGGGGGGGTGTGGTGGTGGTGGTTTGTGGGCAGGGGGTGTGTGTGTGGGTATGTTCGTTGGTCATGCTGAGGAGAAAGGGAGTTTATCAAGTGTCACAGGGCACTGGGGAGCCGACCGCCGGCTGACGGTTAAAGGGCGCGCTCGGGTCCTGAGGCAGGCCTGAGAAGAATCCGTGCACAGATCCCTAAGTTAGGGCTGCTGATTCGAAGGCGGTCGGGTGAGGTCCCCGGGCAACTTGGGAGGCGGCCAGGTTCCTTCAGATGAAGGTGGATTTCAGATCCTGGTTTGGCTCTGTCCTTTCTCGGCTGGGTGACCTTGGGCCGGTCCCTTTCCCTCTCCTCGCCTCAGCGCGCTCTGGAGACCGGGGCTCCTCATCCCACTCGCTTCTCTGAGCGAGGGCGAAATGTCGACACAATGGACGGTGACTGCGTTACAGGCCGGCGAGAGCTCTGTGTGATGCAGACAGGGGCACGCGGCGCGTTCCTCTTGAGCGATTTCTCTCTGGTGAAGCGCTTCCTACCTCCGTGACCTGGGTTTCTCTCCTCAGCGTCTCCCGCCCCCCGCAGACAGGGCTCTGCGGACCGCAGGGCTCCACGGCCGTTACCATTGTTCTTCGCGGCTGGGCGACAGGGGAGGGCTCTCACAGACCAGACCTCGCCTTTGCTCTCTCCCTCCGCCTGGTACCCCCCGGCCGCAGCGCGCCTGGGAAGCCGCCCCCGGCGCCCCTCCCCCGACTCCTCGCCGATCTTTCCCGAGGAAGCGAGTCCGCCCCAGAGAGCTCCCGAACGGTGGCCGAAGACGCCCCCGAGCGTTTCCGAAGAATCCCGATCGCTCCCAGTCTCCGGAAAGAGCCGAAGGGGCTTCCCACCCTCGGCCTCCCGAGCCACTCCGAAAAGGCCCGAAGTTTTCCGAGCGGCCGTCCTGCCGGACTGCTGGAGGCGGCCGCAGCGCCATGTTGGATGCTCTGCTCGTTGAGGGAAGAAAATCCGCCGGCATCGCCTGAGCGCCGCTACCGAGAAGGGCGCCGCTTCCCCCGGGGAGGGGGATAAAGACCCCCCGCCGCCGGCCCATGAGGATATTGCCGTGAAAGGTCCGGTCTCTCCGCCTCCTGCCCCCGCCGGGTCCGGCCCCCCCCCTGGGGTCGCGTTGTCACGGAGACCGGCAGCCGGTGGTGCTGGCCCGCGGGGCGGCTGCTGCTGCCGGCGGCGGCGGCGGCAGCGGCGGCGGCGGCGGCGGCGGCGGCGGCGGCGGCGGCGGCGGGCGTGTGTGACCGGCCCGGGCCCCCTCCTCCTCCTCCTCCCAGCCTCCCCCCGGCCCCCTGCTCCCGCCGCCTCCCCGGGTCTGCCCCCATCCCGCCCCCCCGCTGCCCCCGGCCCCTGCACCCCGGCGCGCCCGGTCCCGCTCTGGGGGGGTTGGTGGCTTCGCTTTGCCATGAGTTTACCGCAGAAACCGGCTCTGAAATCAGGCTCAGCGGCTGCAGCAGGAACCGGACCCGGCACCGGAGCGGCGGCGGCGGCGGCGGCGGCAGCGGTACCGCCTCCTCACCCGGCGGCGGCGGCGGCGGCGGCGGCGGCAGCGGCGGCGGCGGCGGCAGCAGCAGCAGCGGCGGCCCCTCCTCACCCGAACATCAGGGCCCTCCAGACCCAGGCGCCCCAACAGTATCCTTTTCACCTTCCTGCCAGCCCTTCGGCTCGCTCCTGCCAGGGTTGGGGGTGTCGGGGACTGTGGCCCCTCCGGGGACTCTCCTGCCCGCAGCCGCTGCCTAGCCGCGGGCAGGGACGCTTCTCCAGCCCACGCACCCGGCCTGGCGCCGGAGCTTTTGGGGGTGCCCTGGCAGCAGCACTGCGGGGAGTGGGGACACCCCCCCCCCCCGACCCTCTGCACTACTGAGCAGACTAGCTCCGTCGGCCTTGCTTCTGCAGCCCTTCCCTTTTGGAGCCGGGGCGGGGTGGGAGACACCGTTTCCCCTCTCTCGCCTTTTCTCTCCCCGTAAACCGACCCCCACCCCCCTTTTTATTAGGCAGAATTTGCTGGTGCCTGTGACCAGCCCTGCAGGGAAGGCTTTTTTTCTGATTGTTGTAAGGACGACACCCTCCTTCTCATCTCCCTTCAGCTCCCCCTGCAGCGGGGCATGGTGGGCTTCCTTGATTATCGTGGTTAATACATAATAAACTTTATTGGTAAATTTCCCGTGTGAAACTAAACTCAGCTCGTTCCAAAGGTAAGTTGGATTTTCAGTTTACGGTGAAATTTTGCAGAAAGCACTCCCTCTGGCTAGTGTTTTTTTTTTTTTTTTAGCGATTGGGAGAGTTGTGATGTGGTTTGTGGTGGAACGCGATCTAAGGAGGAAATGTTACGCCGGACGCTTCCCTGTCTTTGACCTTTTTAAAGGAAGAGGAAGTTAACTGACATTACCCATCACCCCCAAAAGTCTCACTTCTTGGAAGACTGGTGTTAAATGCTGAATATTTTTAAAGGGCTTGAGTTTACTCTTCCTAGGCCTGATATCTGGAGGGTACCGTGGCTCCTGGCTGGAAAGTCTAGTGTTGAATGTGTCTAATTTCATGCTGTTTGCTCGACTGTAGAGTTTTTGGACAGCTTTGATTGAAAACACTTGGTGACGAGGTATTTTAGTTAAAAACCAGCGGGTGAAGGTAAAACGTTGAATTCATGAATTCCACGGAGAATTAGAAAGGCATTATTACCTACCTGAGAGTAGCATTTCATCATATACCCCTCCCCCCAATCTGTTGTATTTATGTAAATCAATAAATAATTATTGGATGTTTAGATGTGTTGTGTTTTTGTATTTGTCTCATCGTGCGTTTGACTTTTAGAGAGAGTAGGGTGTTGGAGCAAGCGAAACTAACTGCTGTGAGGTCCACAGGTTATTTCACAGTCTGTAGTTTGATTCTTGTCTGTATCCATTATTTTGAGAAGGGAAAGGTATCTCCCCTTGTAGAGTCATCTCAGGTCATAGTTTTGGTTTCTGTCAAGTACCATTTTCTCTGTGCTTTGAATATTGTTAGTCCACAAGCAGTGTGGCGCAGGGTAAGATAAATTCTATTCCAGTGTGATGTGTGTACTGATTTCATAATGTTTAACTGCATGATTCTGTTCAATTAAGAGCTGCTCATTGATGAGACTGGTTAGTGATGATGCCTTAGTGTTTGTTGCCCGTGAAAAACCTGGTTAGTTTTGATCAGTGTCCCTAGTTGTTTTACTTTGGGGGGAAGACTGGCTGATACTCCTCCTTCAAGGTAGAATTCAGTATTAGATCTCTGAAAGGTATCTTCACTTAATGCTTTGTGGGTTTAAATTCCTTTTTAATTTCAGGTTTTTTTTGGTCTTGATTGCCCATACTTGGTTAGCGCTCTTAAAGTTTCTATACTGTGCCACCAAGTAAATTATTCTTTACCTCCATCTTGGAGCTGTTTTGGAAATTAAACACATGAAAGGAGGCCTGTAGTTGTGTGTTCTTGACTACAGAGTTATAAGGACCAAGGTGCTGAATATAACAGTGCTGGGTGAGTTTAGTGGTGCTGTTTGGACCCTAAGCGTTTCGAGTGTGCTTTTTCAAATGCATTTCACAAAGGAAGGACTTGTAAAAGCTGTGAGTTGGTTGCAATAAAAGAGAAGCTAGTAATACTGCAACAGTTGTCAAAGGGGATGGATCTAAGATGTAATTTCCAATGGAAATAATTTTTATACTTAAATGTAATATAGGCTACTTGGTTTTATGTGGCTTTTTTTACTTTGCCTCATGTCAGTAAAGGAAGAAAAAGTTTTCTTCTTAATGTATTTCACAGTTCTGTTATCTTTTTTTTTTGCTTTACACATTGAAAGGTTACAATTGCTAAATCCGAAAGCTTGTACGTAAATGAAGTGTAGATTACAGATTTCATTAGAACATGCTAGTGGTGAAATGTTATCCGTGGTAATGGGGAATTGGTTAAAAATGGATTAAAATAGAGTAATTTTGCTTTTCTACACCGAGGGAGTGTGGGGATTTGTATTTGTTTGATAAACGTGTTTATCGTATAAATTGATACACATAGAAGCATTGAGACAGGAGTGCAAAGTTGGAGTTGCCCTTTCCTATGGCTGGATTAACTCTCCAGTTCCTCAGAATGTACGGGTGCAGTTGTGTTTGAATTAATGAGTTTAGATAGCATTTTAAATCTGTAAAAGTATGAGGAGACTTATGTAACAAGATGTCTGTCCTTCATTTGTACGTAGTGTTCAAGTGGCAAATCAGAAATGCTAATTGGAGTTTAAACTAACCTGCTTAAGGTAAGGCGCAGCAGGCTCCTAAGGCCCTGTCAGATAGAGGCCCTTGACTGCCAAGAGGCACGGGTTAGGACCTGTCCTGGGATGGATGGGCCATGGTGGAGGGTGGGTGGGGACGGTGAGGATGAAAGAAGATAAACCCTGATACAGAAAGTGCTAATGGCAAGGCAGAAGTATGCTTAAGAGTTTCTATAATGTAATCCAGTGTGAATAGTTTATGAAATTGGCACTTGGGGATCCTTGCCTTGAGATTTGCTCACCTCACCTTCCCAGTGTGAGGTTCCAGGAGGCTGTACTGAGAATCTCCATGCTGATTCTTAAACTTTTCTGGGTAACAAACAACTTTAACATTTTGATAAAACCTTGTAGACCCTCTCCAGAGAAAATTGTACATGCCTAGAAAATCTTGCTAACATTTTTCAGGGAGTTCTTAGGTCCCTATTAAAAGCCTAGTTCTTTAGATGGAAATTGCTCACCCTTGAGATAATTGAAGATAAATGAGTTTGAATTCAAGTGCCCAAGCAGTTCTGACTTAAACAGAACAATTTTGCAGTCTGTTATGAATACTCAGTGTTCTATTTATATGGAAAGGCTTCAGGATGTAATTTCTCTCAGGGCTGCTGACACTTCTGGGGAGTCTAGTTACTGTTTAGGGGGAGTTGGTTTGGTTAAGAAAATCAGAGCAGTAGGTTCTTTAAAGAAACAATTTGGTAAAGGCCTGTGTGACCCCCAAATGACTTGTGTCCTCAGCTCTTTTGTCTTAGATATGACATACATTAAAAACAAATATTCTCTTTATTTTCGGTACTGTAGTTTTCCCTTTTTTGCATTCTGTGTTGATTTTCAGTTTTATAGGCTGAAACCAGTAACATTTGCTTTCTTCTTTTTTGCCTCTGGAAGTGAAGTCACTCAGTCGTGTTCTACTCTTTGCGACCCCATGGACTGTAGCCTACCAGGCTCCTCCCTTCATGGGATTCTCCAGGCAAGAGTGCTGGAGTGGGTTGCCATTTTCCTTCTCCAGGGGATCTTCCCGACCCAGGGATCAAACCCCGGTCTCCCTCATTCCAGGCAGACGCTTTAACCTCTGAGCCACCAGGGAAGCCCGTAGTGATAACAGTGGTGTTTATTTATTCAGTGCCTACTGTTCTAGGAGCTGTACATATATGATTTTATTTAATTTGCACAAGAACTCTAATATTCTCTTTTTTACTGATGAGGAAACTGAAGTTCAGAGAATTTAAGTAACATTCTCAAGGTCATCTGTCTAGTAGGTAGTGAACTGTGGTTCAGACTGTTGTCCTAAGGCTTATGGACGTCCTTTCTATCTGCTGGGCTATTTCTTACCAAGTGTGTGCGTGGGAGTGATGAAAGCAAGGATGCCCTCCTGTATTTTATATCTAGAGGAAGTCTGTATAAAGTAAAGGATGTCTGTGGAGTAATCTAAAGTGCAGTGATGCTGTACCATGTTTTAATTAGCTCATAGCTACATACCGCTAGACAAGTAGGTGATCTTTACTCATTGAGCCTTAAAGCATAGGAATAGGCCTGCCACATTGATTCAGTGCATGTTTCTGCGTGTTCAGATGTTACCAAGGCATCTCTCAAAATACCTGTATAACTAGCAACTAGAACTGTGTAGCTTATGCAATGGCCAGTAGTCTATTTACTCTTAAGCCCCACCATCAACAAAGATGGATTTGTGCTTTGAGACACAGATCTCCCTCCTCTTATCGGGAGGGAGATAAAGATGGCGATAAAGGAACAAAGTTAGATGGCTGATTCGCATCAGCTCTTGCCTCTGCTGCTGCTGCGCCCTGTACTAGGCTCACTGGTATTTTCCGTCAAACTCGGAGAACTTAAATTACCTAAGGACTGATAAGTTGCATTTTCACATTGGGGTTTCTGATAAGATTTTTACAGAAAGATCTGCTAAAAATGTTTCTGAAAACCGTGTTTTAAATCAGAATAGGGTTGCCACCTTTTAGCTGTTTATATTGGTGCTTTTAAGTGGCAAGTTTAAAAATTGTTCATCCAGCACCTACTGTGTACCCCACTCAGTGCTAGGTCTCGGGTTGAAGTCTTTGCTCTCAAAGAACTTGGTCCAGACAGGTAAACCAGCAGAATACCAGGAAGCAAGTACAATTACTCTGCTGTAAGAGCCTAGCCTGGGGGGAAGGAGGAATTAGGGCTTCATACAAGAATGAAGCTAAATTACAAGGATGAGTAAGAATTACCCAAGGTTTAGAGAGCTTTCTCCTCTGCCAGCTAACTTTTCCCAGTTCCTTTGCTGTTGCTTCTGCATAGAATGTTAGTACTAAATGGATTTCAGGCATGTTTCAGGTTTTTAGCAGTGGCAGAGAAGCTAGAAAGACATACCAGAGAACATGGCAATCAAACACAGTTGCTACAGATTGAAAATATCTTCTACATCATAATATGAGAATATGAGAAGATTCATTCATGTTAATATATCGGATCCTGATTTCTGTGGTTGGTTCTTTCCTAGTCTCCTTCCCAGTCATTCTGTAATATAATATCCCCTGCCCTTCTGATACTAGACTGGCTTGGAAACAGTACCTGCTGGCCTCAAAATATAAGTAGATTTCACTTGGTGTATTGAGACGGTCAGCTGATAGGGAGTTTAAAAAAAAAATCAGGAGTTTAAAAAAAAAATCAGGATTAGAGTTTGGCTTTTCCATTTTAATGTGTTATCTTGGACTGGTCTTGTAACAGCTTTGGGCATCAGTTTCCCTTTCTCTAAAATGAAGAGGTTAGACTAGTTTACTAAGTGATCCTCTTGAATTGTAGTGGCTTTTAATTCTGAAGATTATGGTTTGAGGATTTGTTTTGTTCTTGCAAGTAGATGGGAAGGATTTATAGAGACCTATTAATGGTTTCTTAGTTTGTTTGATGGTCAGTGACACGTTTCTGTGGTGACTTAACTGATACTAGAGGCATTCTAATATGGATCACAGGGAAGGCAGCTTGCTCACATAAGAAGCTGCCTCTGGTTTTTGTCTTGTTAATGTTAGATTTAGCCAAACAGATTGAAATACTTCTGTGACTTTAGTAGTGAAGACTTTATTGTCTGTGGTGGGATGACTTGAGGCTATAAATAAAGTTTTCATGTCTGATGCTGGCTTGCTCTGGGGGATGACCCAGCTAGTTCATTATGAGGTATGAAGGAGAAAGTAAGTTCTGAAATAAACGCCTGTGGTGAGGAACGATCTCTATTTTTACTTTAGGGATGATGCTTTGAGTTAATAGAATAGGAAATGAAGTATTTCCTGATTATTAGGCAGGCGCCTGACTTCAGGCAGTGAATAAACTGCAGCTGGAATTTACATGGATTAAATATTGCAGGATCCTAAGACACTTCTGAATTCTCAGTCGGTTCCTAGTTCTTTGGCTTGCTGCCAGTCAGAAGGAGTTTCTCACTTTCCTATACCCTTAGCTGAAATTGGAGATAGTTTGAGCTATGTAAAGAAACTTGTCAGTTTTTATGATCTTTATTAACTAGTAGTAGTTCTGTACTTTTTTGAGCCCTGTGTGGGTGTTCCCTGACTCTTCTGAGACATTAAGTTTTATCTACAGAGAATGTAAACTCCTTAAAGGCAGAGATTTTTGTTGTTTTTGTTCACTCTTGAGTTGCCAGCACCTATAACAGTGCTTGGCAGGTAGTCGGAAGTCTGTAAATGTTTGTTGAATGAAATGTTAAGTTAGAGTCTAGGAATCAGTTTAAGGTAAGTTTTGAGATAATATAGAGATAATTGTTGACATCACAACAATTCTGGTACTCAAAGCTGCCCTAAAATTGTTTGCACTGATGTGTAATGGAACTGAAAATAGTTCCATAATTTCCTTTGAGATGACATAAACATTGACCCAGTTTGCAAAGCTGTCTAGAGTGGCTGGATTGCGTTTGAAGTATAGATACTGAGAATTAGAGTTTATATAAAGGCCAAGGAGAAAAAAACATAGTCAAACGTTACTGTTAAATTTTTTGTTTTATACTTTTAATAATAATACATCAATTCAGAAAGGTTAAAAAATGTAGAAAAGTAAAAAGTCAACCATAATCTTAGTATATAAAGATGCCCACTGTTTAACATCTTGGTATATTTTTTGTCCTTTTTTCTATGGACTTTAACGGACTTAAAATGTGCCCTTTTTTGTAACATAACTTGTGGTCAAATTACATAGTTTTGTATCTTGCTTATTTTGTTGCTTAACTATCTGCCAACAGAAACTACTTTTTGAACAGTTTTATTCTTCATCAATTTGGAATGAACTATTTTTGTTGCTTTGGAAAGGTTTTCTTGCCAATATTGTTTCACCTTTGGCTTGTAGCTCAGAAGTTATGACTGCTCGTTAGAAAGAGGAGGGCTGAAACTGTTATCAATAAGTCAGACATTTTTGAGTTATTGTGCCTATAATATTTTGCATTATTTATAACATTAAATATATTGATATAACTTCATAGGGGCTTCCCTGGTGGTTCAGAGGTAAGGAATCTGCCTGCCAATGCAGGAGACATGGGCTTGATCCCTGGGTTGAGAAGATCCCCTGGAGTAGGAAATAGCAGCCCACTCCAGTATTCTTGTCTGGTAAATCCCATAGACAGAGGAGCCTAATGGGCTATAGTCCATGGGGTCACAAAAGACTCTGACACGACTTAGCAACTAAACGACATAACTTCACAGATTTCCCCCCCTGTAGTTATTTGCATTTAAAAAATTATTCGTTTGAATCCATCTTCATCCATATATTTAAACATACTTTAAAAAGATGTGAATAGGGTGTTATTTTCATGTGTACATGTATACCTGATTTTCAGAAAATGTTGATATTTATATGGAGTGATTGGAGGGAGGATAAGACCATGTGAGGTCTCACGTAGGGCTCAGAAAGTAAGATGGAAGCATCGAAACAACCAGAATTTTGGAATGACAAGGTGGGAACAACACACCATCACAGTAGAAATAAGTACAGCCAGTTTTGTGCCAGTACAGTATTTTTTACACTAAGAATGGAAAGGACTGAAACTTGTAGATAGGATGGAGAAATGTTAAGAAAGAAAGGGTGAGTGAGATGACTCCCAACTCTTTCTTGGCCCTAGAAAATAGCATATAAGACATAGAATTTGAACTGTAAGATGAATTTTTAAAAAATTAAAAAGTTTAAATTACAGTCAGGGTTTGGTTGGGCAGAGAGGAAAGGATTGTGGTGAGTGGGTCATCCGCATGAATAGAGATTTGGGCTTGAAATAAGTATGGTGTATGCTGGATTATTGCTTTCCTGGTGGCTCAAGTGGTAAAGAATCCGCCTGCCAATGCAGGAGATGTGGGTTTGATCCCTGAGTCAGGAAGATCCCTGGAGAAGGAAATGGCAACCCACTCCCATGTTCTTCCATGGGAAATCACATGGTTAGAGGAGCCTGGTGGGTCACAGTCTGTGGAATCACAAAAGAGTCAGGCATAGCAATAACATGCTGGATTGTTAGGGTCTTGATCAGTATGCTTGGAGTGGAGGATTCTTGTGGTACAATCCTTGAGATAATGGGTCCAGATTCTAGAGGACTTTGAATGAATAAAAGAAAAGGTTAGACATTGTTTGTATAAAAGCATTGATTGTTTTGGTAGTGGAGGGGCACAGTGTTGCTGAGATATAATTTGCCTACACCATACAAGCCACCCATTTAGAGTGGACAATTCAGTGGTTTTTAATTTATTCACATCATTCTACAACCATCACTGCAATAAATTTTAGAATCTTCTCATTACTCTCCAAAGAATTCATTAGAATCTCCAGTACCCCGGTCCCCCACCCCTGCCAACCATAGGCAAGTACTATTAGCCTACAGAGATTTGCCTGGTTTTTGGACATTTTGTATAATGGAATAATATAATAAGTGGTCTTTTGTGAGTGATTTCTCTCTGCATAATTTTTCCATGGTTCAACTATGTTCAAGCATGTTGTAGAACCTTTTTTTTTAATTGTTGGAGAATATTGCAGCTGTCATGTTTTCTTCATCTGTTGATGGACATTTGGGTGGTTGAAACATTTGCTGTTATATATGAGTGTTTTTGTGTGGATGCATGTTTTGATTTTTCTTGAGTAGATACCTAAGACAGTTGTTGGGTTTTATGAGGTAGCTCCGTGTTTAACATCTTGAGGAACTGCCAGACTTTTCTAGAGTGATTAGCATTTTATATTCCTACCAGCAAAATATGAAGCTTCCAATACTTGTCATGTTGTGTCTTTTTGATGACAGGTTCTAGTGGGTATAGAGTAGTGATTCATTGTGGTTTCGATTCGCTTTTCCTTGATGACTGATGCTGTTGTGCATATTTTTTGTGGACTTATTGCGCATTTGTCTTTGGAGAAATGTCTGTTCAAATCCTTTGCCCACTTTTTAACTTAGTGTTTTTTTTTATGATTGAGTTGTAAGAGTTCTTTATATAGTATGGATACAAGTCCCTTTTCAGATACAACATTTACAATGATTTTTTTCCCCATTCAGTGGGTCGGTCACCTTTTTTCACTTTTTACCTTCTTGATGGTGTCCTTTGAAGCCCCAATTTTTAATTTTGATGAAGTCCAGTTTGTCTGTTTCTCTTTTGTCACTTGTGCTTTTGTATTGTGTCTAAGAAGGCTTTGCCTAATTCAGGGTCATGAAGGTTTACATCTTTGTTTCCTTCTAAGTTTATAGTTTTAGTTTTTATACTTAGGTCTCTGAGCCATTCTGAATTTGTATGTATGATGTTAAGTTAAGGGTCTAAGTTTAGTCTGCTTTTGTATATCCAGTTGTTTCAGTACTGTTTGTTTAAAAGACTATTTTATCCTCATTGAATTGTCTTGGCACCCTGTCAAAAACCAGCTGCATTTCTTTTTTATTTATTGGAAAACAGTAGTTTTGAAGATTTATTTGGTTGAGGTGTGCAAGTTGAAATGAGGAACAGGAAAGATCAGGAGAGAAGGAATGGCATCACAGAACTGCTTGTAAAAGCTTTTGTAATCCATTAAATGTTTGAGATTTAGTGAGATGTGCTCATTTTTTATGGCTTATTGAATAAACAGACTTTGACCATTTCTACCTTTTGTATAATGCCTGAAACTATTCAAAAGGAGATTTTGCCTCCTTCTGTTATTAAGGTAATTTCCTATTAGGCAGTGATAATTTTGTAAGAAAGTATGGGCATTTGACTACTTTGCTGTCTTGTCAAGAATTGAAATTGTTAGTTTGTATTTCACATAGAATGTTAGTTCTACCTGATGTGTTTATGTAATTTCCAAGTTAAATTTGATTACTTGTTTATTTCTATCCTCAGGCTATCCTAATGTGTATGTTGTTATAAAGAAACAGAGAAATAACTGCTATCCTTTGTCTAGTAGGATTTTTGTTTTTTTAACTGTTTAGAAAAAGACCACATTAAAGAAGAAACTCTAACCTTTCAGGTCTGATGAAAACAGGGTTTATTTGCTTTAGATGAAGATTTTTCACACAGAGTTTCTTCAGTGACTTGAAATATTACAGTGTGGGAATGGGGTTGTTGATTTTTAAAGATTGTATTGACTTCCCTTGTAGCTCAGCTGGTAAAGAATCCGCCTGCAATGCAGGAGACCTGAGTTCAATCCCTGGGTTGGGAAGATCCCCTGGAGAAGGGAAAGGCTACCCACTCCAGTATTCTGGCCTGGAGAATTCCATGGACTATATAGTCCATGGGGTCACAAAGAATTGGACACGACTGAGCAACTTTCACTTCACTAAGCTTAGCTCTTACTAAATACGGAAAGGAAGAAGGTCTTAATTACCCTATGTGGAATTTTGAGGACCTCAATACCTGGTTAATACTGTTGAGTCTTTGAGGCTAATATGTCATATTCAGCTGATAACTTTTAATATTATGTTGTTGATCTTTTGTGGAACTAATAGAATTTGGAACCGGTCCAACTTTGTGAGGTAACTGCTGTTTGACAAGCAGACAGCAAAGTACTTGACCTTAGCTTATTACCCTGTGTGCTGTGCCTGGGTGAGTGTACTTGAATGTGGTACATTTTAGGCAAGGCAGTGAGAGCTGAATGCTGCTCTGGAAAGTCGGTGATTTTATTCTTGACCTTCTTTAAAAAATCATAATTAAAAAATCTAAGCATGTAAATATGCAGTAGCTTATTTTCACATTACGTAAGTCTCCTTTGGGGGTCTCCTGATTTAACTTTCTGGCCCCTCCCTCAGGGGCATTTGTTCAGAGGCTAAGGGAGATGAGGGTGACTTACCTAAGCATCTGGTTTATGCCAGCTCAAACTGACTTGATAGCTTTAATAGCATGCACACTTTGACCTACTAGTGGGGTAGACAAAGGCCCCATTCCTCCTGTAATGGTCCTGGTGTGCATGGTAAATTGTATGGTCATCCTACCCAGTAACGGGCTTCCCTTGTGCCTCAGCTGTTAAAGAATCTGCCTGCAATGCAGGAGACCTGGGGGTTCGATCCCTGAGTTGGGAAGATCCCCTGGAGAAGGGAAAGGCTACCCACTTTCCTTGGACTGTAAGAGTCCATGGGGTCGCAAAGAGTCAGACACAGCTAAGTGACTTTCACTCACTCACCCAGTAACGATTATGTGGCTTAGAAAATTAAGAGTGTTTATGTTATTTCTAAGTATGTTGCGAAAATGCTTTGTGAGGCAGCAAAACCTTTCATGTCGATTGGTGCAGTAATTTGTATTTGATGTTATAGTTATTACAGAGGTCTTTGGCACTAGCATGTGAACCAAGTAGGAACAAAGTATCGTCAGCTCGCTAAATGAAAAGAACGACCTTAACTTGAGCTAAATTTAGACTTGGAGAAAACCTGCCAAAATAGTAGGGTGTGTCCCCTTATGTCTCTCACCTCCTTCCCCTGCAGTTATGTCTCCCCTAACCAGGTAAAGTGATCAAGAATAGGAAGTTAACTTTGCTACAGTATTTTCAGCTAAGCTCCAGACCTTAATAGAATTTTTACCAATTTTTCCACTATCCTCTTTCTGTTCCAGGATTGCACACTGCATTTAGTAACTACTTTTGCTTAGTGTCCTTTAGTCTGTAATTGTTTCTCTGTTTTTCTTATCTTTCATGACTGATGCCTTTGAAGGTTACCAATCAGATATTTTGTAGAATGTCTGTCAGTTTGGATTTATTTGATGTCTCCTTGTGATCAGAATGAGGTTATGAATTTTGATAAGGATACCAAAATGCACCCTTTCCTGGTGTATCATATCAAGAAGTTCACCTTGTCAGTATGGAATGGTCACTATGAAATGGTTACTTGGTTAGATTGATCTTTCTGCTGTGGAGGTACAGTCTCACCCTTATAGTAAGTATCTTGTGGAAGACTTAGCAAATATTGGTTCTCCTCAGACTTTGGCCCACTAATCTTAGTAACTGGTGGATATTACATGCAACATTTATTAAGTTTGTGGATGCTTAATTGCGACTTTCTAATTCTCTCTTTCCTTCTACATGTATTAATTGTAATTCTGCTGTGAGGAAGAGCGCTCCTCCATTTATTATTATATATTCTATTATATATTTGTATGATCACTGAGTCATGGATATGTATTATCATTATATGTTTTGTTGCTCAGACTATTCCAACCTTGGCCATAAGGAGTTCTTTCAGATTGGCGCCTGTGTTTTTCCACCCAGCTAGCAGCCTTTTTTTTTTTTTTTTTTGGCTGTGTTGTGCATCTCGTGGTATCTTAGTTCCCCACCAGGAAATTGACCCCAGGCCCCTGCCAGCGAAAGTACAGAGTCTTACCCACTGGACTGCCAGGGAATTCACCCCCTCCCCCCGTTTTAAAAGCATTTCTTTACTTTTTGCCAGCACAAGATGTTTCAGATTCATATTGTATTTTCCCTGCCTCATTGCTACAATCAGCCATTTCTCCAAGAAATCTGAGTCTTCTTATTGAAGAATGGTGTTAGTGACCAAGCTCTAGGCCTAGTTGTGTTCAGTGTTACTAGAATGTCCTTGCTTCTGGGCCCTTTCAGCAGACATTAGGGAATATATGTATACTAACCCCCTTACATACATGTATCTGTATTTCTGAATTTATATATACATTCGAGTTCCACTGTAGTGCCTCCCAGTTTGTTTTAACATTCCCCTTTCCCTTGTTTATTAAATATCTCTAGTAATGAGAAACCTGGCTCTCCATATCTGTAATCTTCTCACTTCATTGTACACATAAAAGAGCTTGAGAATTCCTAACACTTTTCTTCTACTTTTGGTTTTGATTGTTTGTTTTGAGTATGTGAAACATTACTCTGATTCCAAGAGTCAGAATTATATTAAAAAAAAGAGAGATGAAAAATACACTCAGAGAAGTATTACTCCCCCTACCTGTGCTGCCCAGTGTCTGTTTTCCCCTTCTTTTTTTGAAAATTAATCTCCTGTCTCGTTTCTTTTCCATTTGTGTTTGACTGTACTGGGTCTCCGGGCCTCATCGGGCTCTCTGGTTGCGGTGATTGAGGGCTGCTCGCCGGCTGTGGTGGGAGGGCTTCTTGTTGCAGTGGCTTCTCTTGCTGCAGGGCGCAGGCTCGAGGGCTCGGAGGCCTCAGTTGTTGTGTCTTAGGGACTCCAGTGGCTGTGGCACATGGGCTTCGCTGCTCCACGGCGTGTGGAATCTTCCTGGACTAGGGGTCAAACCTGTGCCCCCTGCCTTGGCAGGAGGTGTCTTAACCACTGGACCACCAAGGAAGTCCTGTTTCCCCCTTCTTTTCCGCCTATACTTGGGGGTAACCTATTTCTTAATTTCTGGTTTATCTTTTCTGTATTTCTTTTACAAACACCTGTGTATTTTCTTCTCTCTCTTTTCTTACATGAAGGTAGCCATGTTGTCATGGTGAATCCCATAATCTCCTTGAGTTCCAGTTTTCTCATCTTTAAAATGAGGAAAATCATACCTCTCTCCTTTTCAAAGGGTTTTTGATGCTGATTTGAGATAATGAAAGAGAAAATGCTTTCTAAACTTTATGATGGCCTTTATAAGGCAACAAGCAGTGTTAGTGGTTTCTGTCCAGGGAAAGGACTTGACTTATTTGACCTTGTAACACAGTATCCGAAGCTTTTGTTACTGTGAAACAGTTTGGGAATTAAAACAAAATGTTTTTGTTGTTCTAGTGTTTCAGTATTCATTATTATTATTATTATTATTATTATTTTTTTTTACCAATTTTCAGTCTGGCTTTAGGTTATCACGGTGTATCATGTGTAATTATTTAGTTTTATTTTTGAGTTTGACGAGCATCTGAATTCCCCAGCAGTCATGTTTTTAATTTATATTAAAACTTGGTCAGATTTTAAAAGTATTCCTTCTATTAGCAGAGTAGTTAAAAGAAGGAAATGTGTACAGCTTTTTGTTATTGTTCTTGTCTTGTTTTGCTCCCAGAGATGTGAATTTGAAGGGCTTTTTATGTTTACGTTCTATTGGGAACTGCAGGTCCAGTGTCTTTACTTCATATCTGACAATTTGATTTAGTCAGATGTATGTATTTCACATTCTTTGAGTTTGCCTAAGAGTAAATTCTTTTGATGAGATTTGAAGTCAGAGATGTACTCTGCTTACCCCTGTAGAACCCATGGGCAAACCACCTGCCTTGTTTTCTGTTGTTAAATTTTGAATGCCAGGTCCGGTGAATTGTTTTACTTGAAGGAACTTAACCGAAATAGAATTTAGTCATTAAATGTTGCAGTTTATATGCCGTTTTAAAATAACAACCCCCTTTCTTCAGTTAACCGTATATTCATCACAGAGTCTAGGTACAAAAAGTAAGTCTCCACATGCTTTCATTGAAATTAGGGCTTTGGTCTATTCATAATAGTGCTGTGTATGAAAATGCCTGTCAGTGATAAGGACAATTGTGAGAAGCTGCCAACTGGCAGGTGGCAGAATAGCCTTCACAAACTTACTGCTGGTCACTCTTCCTAGTTTTTCTCAGAGTATTTGGAGAGGCAAGTCATTTTTCTTTTGTATTCCAGAAACATGTTTGTGAAAGTAGCTTAGCTGCTGTTCAACAGAAGGCTCCACTCAGTGGAAGAGGGCACCTGGTAATGGCAGGTTAGGGTGCTCAAGGGAGAAGGAAAGAACTGCCGGGATCTGGAGAAAAGCCTGTGAGGCAGAACAGGAAAGGGCAGTGTTGGTCACTGTTTCGATACCACAGATGAAGCTAACAGTCCCTGAAGCTTAGTAGGCACAGCAGTTATTATTAAGTGAACAAGGAGCAAGTTTTTTGAAATAATAGTATGTGCTAACTGGTGAAGGAGGTATAAAACAAACCCGAGGTTTGTGCTTTCTGCCTCTTACATACTCTAGTCAAACAGTTAAAAATTTAAGGTGCTTTCTGAATGGAGGTAAGGAGGTCAGAGGCCTGACGATGGGTGAGGACTAGAGGAATAGGAAGCAGGACTTGGGTAGGCAAAAGGGGAAGGGCATATTGGGAGGAGTGACCGAAGACAGTTGGGGAGGATGCATTTACAGCAGATAGGAAATGGCGCATGTTGTGCTTGGGCTACTCAGAGAGCTGCTTGACTGAAACAGAAGACAGTGAATGTGCAGTGTAACAATCTGTACTTTTATCTTGTAGCAGGTGGAGGTTTTAGAAGACTATTAACATGTTTGGTCATTCAGTTTAGTTCAGTTTAGTCGCTCAGTCGTGTCCGACTCTTTGCGACCCCATGAATCGCAGCACATCAGGCCTCCCTGTCCATCACCAACTCCTGGATTTCTCTCAAACTCACGTGCATCGAGTCGGTCATGCCATCCAGCCATCTCATCCTCTGTCGTCCCCTTCTCCTCCTGCCCCCAATCCCTCCCAGCATCAGAGTCTTTTTCCAATGAGTCAACTCTTCGCATCAGGTGGCCAAAGTACTGGAGCCTCAGCTTTAGCATCAATGCTTGGAATGAACACCCAGGACTAATCTCCTTTAGAATGGACTGGTTGGATCTCCTTGCAGTCCAAGGGACTCTCAAGAGTCTTCTCCAGCACCACGGTTCAAAAGCATCAGTTCTTCGGTGCTCAGCTTTCTTCACAGTCCAACTCTCACATCCATACACGACCACGGGAAAAACCATAGCCTTGACTAGACGGACTTTTGTTGGCAAAGTAATGTCTCTGCTTTTTAATATGCCATCTATATTGGTCATAACTTTCCTAACAAGGAGTAAGCGTCTTTTAATTTCATGGCTGCAATCACCATCTGTAGTGATTTTGGAACCCCCCAAAAAAGAGTCTGACACTGTTTCCATTGTTTCCCCTTCTATTTCCCATGAAGTGATGGGACCAACCAGATGCCATGATCTTCATTTTCTGAATGCTGAGCTTTAAGCTAGCTGTTTCCCTCTCCTCTTTCACTTTCATCAAGAGGCTTTTTAGTTCCTCTTCACTTTCTGCCATAAGGGTGGTGTCATCTGCACATTTGAGGTTATTGATATTTCTCCCGGCGATCTTGAGTCCAACTTGTGCTTCTTCCAGTCCAGCGTTTCTCATGATGTACTCTGTATAGAAGTTAAATAAGCAGGGTGACAATATACAGTTCCTTTTCCTATTTGGAACCAGTCTGTTGTTCTATGTCCAGTTCTAACTGTTGCTTCCTGACCTGCATACAGGTTTCTCAAGGGGGCAGGTCAGATGGTCTGTTACAAGAATGTAAAGACTGTGCTGAATGGGTTGAGATAGACAGGAGGCATGGAGATTGTATGCTGGGTCCATTAGAGACTTTTCCAGGGTTTTTCTGCTGTACATCCAGGCTAGAGGGAAGTGAAAAGGAAAGGATGATTATATCATCCTTTTTTTTTCTGCGGTTTTTTGCAAGCACCGAGGAGGAGATCACTTGACTTAAGAGGGTAGGGTGGGAGAGAGTTGGGAGAAATGAGGGAAGAGGCTTCCTGGAGAAAGGGATATTTCTAAACTTAAGCTGGAAGGATGAATGAGCCATATGAAGGATAATGGTAGGACAAGGAGTATTTCAGCCAGGAATTAGCATATGGAGAGACTCAGGACAGTGACAAATGGCTTGTTTATCATTGCTGAGACAACAGTTGGGAGGGGAGAAATGGATAATCAGAGGCCGCAGAAAAGGCCATATATGCCATATTAGTGGTGGTGGTCTCGTCGCTAAGTGGTGTCCAACTCTTTGCAGCCCCATGGATTGTAGCACATTAGGCTCCTCTGTCTGGATTTCACCCGGGTGACCGCGAGGAGCCATCAGAGCTGTAAGCTGGGGAATGATGTGGCCAGACTGTGTTTTAGAAGCGTCATTCTGGAAGGTTGTTATGAGGGAGGACCAGATTGTCTAAGTTTAGTAAACAGTTAAAATCCAAGGTTGATAATGTGAGTTACAATTTTTACTTGGGACTTTTAAGATAGATTGTATATACTTTTCCTAAGGATGATTTTCAGTTTGTTTACTTTTTTTGTCTGCAGTTTTTCAGATTTATGAACTATATATAGATATGTTTGTTCAAGAGGCTTGGAGCTAGGCAAATTTCCACGGTTGTTCCCCAACCTGCACTTAAAGATCACTTGTACTTCATTTTAAAAAACATGTATAGTTATAGTTCTAATTTAAATTTCAGGCTTTGTTTACAGTTAGTGCATGGTTAGTAACAGGTTCATAGCAGATAGCTTGCCAGTTTATAGTTTAAAAGCCGTATTGTCTTGGTACTTAAGTAAAGGCTTTTCTTTACTTAATAGTGAAAGTACATGCTGGTTAGCTAACAGGGCATCTTTTGTCATAGATACATCTATGTATTGCATATATTTATATTTCCTTGTTAGTTCACCTTGGAATTTGATATATTAGGTTAATTTGACTGCCTTAGAAATGAAAAGGAAATTATTATGGTGTAACGCCTAGATGGGACTTCCCAGGTGGCTCAGTGGTAAAGAATCCACCTGCCAGTGTAGGAGACACAGGGGACATGTGGGTTTGATTCCTGGGTCAGGAAGATCTGCTGAAGGAGGAAATGGCAACCCATTCCAGTATTTTCGTTACGAGCAGTTGGACATGGCTGAGCGACTGTGTGTGTGCACACGCGCATGTACGCATACAGTGCCTGGATAAGCCATTGGATGTGAATCCAGAAAGCAATTAGGAGTTGTTTCAGTCCAGTACTTTACTGGAAATTACAACTTTGAAAAATATACTTGGAGGGGATCCTTCTTACGACAGAAAGATTCTCAAAGGTGAAACACCTTTGGTTCTGAGAAGTGAAACTGAATTGAACCAGAACTGGAGAAGGTAATTCCGTTGAGTTTCAGGTTATTTGGCTTCTCTGACTCCAAAAAAAGATTAGTAATTCATATTTTATCCACTTGTTTTCAGTTCCTCTGAATAAGCACTGAAGAATGCTCTAGTTAACTATATGATGTGGTTAACTCTTATTTTTTTAATTGGAAGCACATTTTCTTATGTTTGAACATGTATCACAGTAGTAGTCTAATGGGTTATTATGATCAGAGACACTCCTAGTTGCAAGAATGGTTTTGGAATGCTCTTTTAGACACTTATATTATTTTTGCTTTGAGAAAAGAGATTGTTCACTGTGCTTTAGGAGCTGGTAGCTAAGTTTGATGCTTCTTAGCCCTTAACTAAGAAAAATGGAGGTTGGACAATAGATGGTTTTCTAGGCCTGTGAAACCCAACAGCATGTTGAGCAGCGTAAACAATGGCAGCTGTCTTTTGCTGGCTTGTCTGTTGTTTGAAGTGTAATGAAACTGCTTCTCACAAATGGCTTCACCTGCTGACTCATCTTCCAACCCCTACGAACCATAGGGTCCAGCATTATTTAATGCTGGCATTGAGAATAAAAAGAATCCAAGTCTTAGAATGTGAGGGTAGGATTGGATCATGGAAATCTTTTAACTTAGCCCCTTCTCAGATGGCCTCAACTAAAGAAAGGTCATGATGGTGGATGCCATATTTAATAGCTGTACGAATTAGTAATACTGCTATTCAGAGTGCTGTTAGGGTCTTCTTGAATGACTGAGGACTCTTTTCTGTATAGACATCCTTGAGATGTTTTTTAGCTTTTTTTTAAAAAAACACTTTATTTTGAAAGTGGTTGTAAGTCACTGGTACAGGGGCAGCACATGTTTAGTCCCTGTTGTACACAGTAGGAGAACTGTGGGGAGAAGTAAAATGAAAGATGATGCTGTGAAAAACTTCCAATCGAATCAGAAAATAGATATGAGACGGGGTGGGAAATATTTAGGAGTCAACCTGTTAATGAGTGAATAATCTGAGTCACCTGATACCGACTGTGTGAAAGAAGCTTTTATAAATTTGTGTGAGCTCTTAGAGCGGTGGATGCAAAAAAATCTGTTGCGGAAGTGAAAACTCCCCATATATTTTAATTCTAAAGATTGGAAACTATGTTCCAAGAAGCTGACTCAGAATTTCCCCAGAAAACAGTGAAACCAGTGACTTAAAATGGTGGTTCTCAGATTTTTTTCCTCCCCTGTACATTGTTAAATATTATTGAGGACATTCTTAAATATTTTTGAGGACCTCAGAGAGCTTTTCTAATGTGGGCTATGTCTGTTGATATTTGTAATATTAGACAATAAAGAAAACTTAACCACTTAAAAAAAAGGACAAATCCATTATGGATTAACTTAGTTTGAAAAATGAAAAATAACCATTTTTCAAAACAAAAATTAGAAGAGTAGCATTTTATATTTTTGCAAATCTCTTTAATGTATAGTGGCATAGAATATAACTATTATCTGCTTCTGCATTCATTCTGCTATACAGCATTTTATTTGAAGGAGCTTGGAAAGGAGTATTTTAATGTCTTTCTCAGATAATTATGGATATTCTTTATTATTATATCGAAACTTGACAGTGGTAGTTTCTCAAAGGTTAATTTCAGTTTGGAACCTGAAACCATGTCCATGAACTTTCGATGCACTTAAATCCATTGGTTTGTATTGTACTTTGAATGGATCTTTTACCCAAGCATGATTTTGTAACATCATGCATTGGTTGTCTGGAAGAAAGTAGTTCAGTAAGTTATGCAGATTTTTCAGATGTTGATGTATTTCATTATACAGTATTTGGGAAGCTTTTGAGCTCACGGTGGTAGATACCAACTCACCTGTGACTTGTGAAGTGTGGAAAGGTTATTGAAATTGCATTAGAAACCAGTCTTTGGGTTATAGGGAAATGGATGTCATTTTCATGAAGAAGCTTCATGTTGATGGCCCTGAAAATGAGGCATTTTATTATCCCTGTTCGTTTTCCTGGTGTTAGCAGGTTTGACTCATTCATTTACGGAATACAGAACTCGAAATAGTTGCCCTTTTCAAATAGATTTGTTAACCTGGAGGAATTTCTGTGATGGAATGTGCAGGTGTACTTCTGAGCATTGCTGCTGTAGGTGTTTAGTTTCCTGTCAAAGATCTGGGAGTCTTTAGGATCTCTTCCAAGCCTTTTTATTTCCTCATCCTCAAACAGTGTCCATTTAGAGTCCTGGGTCCTGGATCAGTTCATTTTTTTTTAAAGTGATGTCTAATGCCACAACTAGAATTTCTTTTAAAACTCCATTTATTTTATTTTGTTTATTTTTAGCTGTTGCTGGGCCCTCGTTGCTGCATGGGCTTTCTCTGATTGTGGTGAGTGGGGCCGACCCTGGTTGCGGTGCGTGGGCTTCTCGCTGCAGTGGCTTCCCTTGTTGCGGAGCACAGGCTCTGGGCACGTGGGCTTCAGTAGTTGGTGGCACTACGGGCTCAGTCGTCGTGGCTCCCGGGCTCTAGAGCAGAGGCTCAGGAGTTGCGGCACCGGGCTTTGTTGCTCCTTGGCATGTGGGATCTTCCCAGATCAGGGGTCGAGCCCGTGTCTTCACATTGACAAGTGGATGTTTTCCCACTGAGCCACCAGGGAAGCCCCTGGATCAGTTTTACCTCACAGAATTGCTTTTATTTCTTCCCAGGCTCTGCCGCTGTCTTCCTTTAAACTTATTCTCTTTCACTAAATAGGTATCTAGGGTGAGACAGAGACTAAAATGAATCTCTTTTCCAAGTGGGTGGATGAGACAGCCTGGCCTAGGATTTTGCTTCTTGTGCCCCTTGGTGATAAACAGAAATTGGGCTGTTGTATTAAACTTTGTTAAGGTTCTAAGGAATTGCTTCAACATTATATCCAAGGATTACTTTGAAATCAGCCTAGGTTTTTTTTTTTATATCATCTGCCTTTTACAGTATTGTACTTTGAAATCCAGTGTTCAAATAAAATTCTGATTGTTATCATGTCATCATTTATAATAGCAAACCTTTTGAAACATTCTAAAGGCCTAGTAACAGAGTTCTGGGCAAATTCTGGGCTCAGTATGCATTGAAATACCGTGTAACCCTTAAAAATCTTGCAGAACACTTACTGAGATAACAGTATCCACATTTATTCTATGGAAGCCTGTTTAAAATAGCATGTGTGATCTAATTTTATCTTTAAAATATATTGAAAAGGTTCTTGCTTATACAGTGGTGTTCATAGGGCTATTTCTGGTTGCTGTTGAAATTGGGTGACTTTCATTTTATTTTCTCTGCTAAGTCATTTTTGTTTATGTTAACCGTGTATCACTTTTATAATCAGAAAAGTAAAGCAGTTTCTGTTTTGAAAAATGAAACTTAGCTAAAATGTGACTCCTTGCAAGTTCCTCAGTTCAGCAAAGACATCATATTAAGAGCATGAAGAGGATTTAAAATACATTTGTAAATTTTCAAGCGGGAATCAAGGGAGAGAGGGAGCTTTTTTAAAATTATTAAGTAAAAACTTGTGAATTATGTTCTTTAAACCTTCTGATTAAATTGATCTTTGCCATAATAGCAATACTTGTGCTGATCTTCCTGAATTTGTCTTCATGACACCAAGAGAAGCGATTTAAAGTGTTTTAAGAGATATCATTGGGGGGAAAAAAAGCCTTATTTTTAATGATGTGGCAGATTAGGGCAACGCTTTTTACCGATACCTCTTATTTATTATGGAGTTTCCTTTTTAGAGTCCTTAGCCATCTTGTCCTCGCTGTCCTGGCTTTCATCTGAGGCTGCAGCAGGGCTGAGCCAGGAATGGCTGCTGCTGCAGCGTGGGCAGGCAGGGCCTAGGCCTGGGCTGCGGGGACTCGTGCGACGGAGCAGGAGAAGCCTGCTCGAGGTCGGGACTCTCGTAAAGCTTGTCGCCAAGAGGGTTGGGCTTTTCTCATGGAGGAGATAACACATTGCAGATGCTGCTGTGGAGAGGGAATGCCACTGTGCATTGGGATTTGCCGCCTTAGCAGGGGAACCACCCATTCTCTGCAGGGGTGAGAAATCTTAGCATATGCTGTCGTTTTGCCCAGCAGGACTGGCCATTTTTAAAAAGCAACAAGGCTTACCTGTTGGTTTCAGTTGATGACTGAGAAGTGTCCAGAATGATGGTGATTTCTGGCTCGGTGGATAAATTTACTAAACGAGTAGCTTTTCCCTCAGAGACATAGTGGGCGGCGTAGAGTAGGGGATTAAAATGGTCTGTCCACATGTGATGTGCAGCTTGTGTGAGGAACATTGTATCACGTCAAAAGTAAATCTCAGATATTGGGTGAGAGATGGGCAGTGGTTTGAAGAAGTGAAGTTGCTGTGTGTGCTGCTCAGGCTGCTTCCTAGAGGGAATTTTCACTGCCATTTGGATGGGGCGTGTTTGTGCCTGAGGTCCTGTCCTTTCTGTCTGTGACTGGAGGCGGACATGGTGTAGGATCTCTAGGAGAGGCTGCTTAACAATCAGGAAGATACCCTATATCCCCTATGTCTGGATGAGTAACACAGAACTTCACTCACTTTTCTTTTAATATGATGAAGAGAAAAGGCTTTAAAAAAACCCAAAAAAACTCCTGCAGAAAAGCCATTTATGATCATTGTAAAAATCACAGGAAAAAAAGAAAAATTAACTTGCGACATTACCACCCATAGATAAAAGTGTTAGCATTTTTACATATATTTCCTTGGAAGAATTTTTAAAATGTATGTATATATTTGTACATGTATTGGCATATATATGTTTATGTGCATATACTCATATTTGCATAGCTTCAGATCATGCTGTGAACATTTATTTCACAGTATGAAATAGTATACTATTTTAATATATTGATATGTTCCTGTCTCAATAAAGATTTTGAAAGGATTTCCTTAATGGTTTTATAAAATTTCTGTATATCGCTGTACCACATATACTTAAAACACATTCCTTATCACTGGATTATTCAGTTAACAATTTTGTCATTAAATGCTGAGACTAATATCTTTGTGTGTAATGTTTTTCAATATTTCAGATATTTTTTTTGATAAAGTAAAATTTACTGGATCAGCAGGTGTGAACATTGCTGTATTTTTACCAGTATTATATATTCTAATCTTTTAATTTTTGTAAATTTGATAGGTAAAAATTATATAGTTTTAATTTGCATTCTAGACTATTTTTAAGATTTCATTTTCTCCCATGCTTATTAACTTTTATTTATTGCTTTGAAAATTACCTGTTTATGGCCTAGTTTCATGTCTTGATTGAGATCTTAGTTTCAAAACTTAGATAATACATGTCTGTTGTATAAAGAATACAAATTATATTGACTTAAACATCTGTATTATAAGTTTAAAAATGTGAAAAACCTTCCATTTCCATTGTTAGAGGCTGTCACAGTTGAGGATTCAACCCTGTCTCTCCTTACTGATCTTTTTGTATGCATTTACAAGTTGAGAGAAAGAGGAAGTGGAAAAGGGAGGAGGGTCAGGGAGAGGGAGAGAGGTGGAAGTTTTTAGAGGATGGACTCTGGAGCTGGACTCTGGTTTGCATCCTAACTGCTGGAAATGTGAAGTGAGACCTGGAGTCCCGTAGGTGATAGTCCCAGCTCCCATGATTTAATGTCCGTTTACCTTGGGAAAGCAGTGAAACCTTTTTGTTCCCCAGTGTCCTCATGTAGGGAGAAGGAAATGGCAGCCCACTCCACTATTCTTGCCTGGAGAATCCCATGGATAGAGGAACCTGGTGGGCCACAGCCCATGGGGCTGTAGAGTCGGACACAGCTAAAGCCACGCGGCTCGCACATCCTCATGTGTAAAGGCTAATTATAGACTCTAGTGCCCAAGATTGTTGTGAGGGTTAAATAGTTGTGCATGTAAAGTGCTTAACATGGTACCTAGCACCTAGTGTTACGTAGTCACAAATAGCTATTATTATTTTTGTATTATCGGCGTTTGTATGTTTAACAGGATCTCAGGTGGCACAGTGGTAAAGAATTTGCCTACCAATGCAAGAGATGCGGGTTCCATCGGTGGGTTGGGAAGATTCCCTTGGAGTAGTAGGAAATGGCAACCTACTCCCAGTATTCTTACCTGGAAAATTCCATGGACCTAGGAGCCTGATGGGCTACAGTCTGTTGGGTAACAAAAAGTCTGACATGACTGAGTGACTGAGCATATATTGTTAAACAAGATTATAAGTGTGATTATAGTTCACATGCTTCATAATTGCTTTGTTATGTTTCTTATAAATCTTGCCCATGTTGATACTTACAGATTGTTCTGTGCCTGCTCAGTCGCTTAGTCATGTTTGACTCTACGACACCATGGACTGTAGCCTACGAGGCTTCTCTGTCCATGAGATTATCCTGGCAAGAGTACTGGAATGAACTGCGATTTCCTACTGCAGGTTGTCTTCCTGACACAGGGATTGAACCAGTGTCTCTTGCGTCTGCTCCATCAGCAGGCTGACTCTTTACCACTAGTGCCACCTGGGAAGCCCAGGGTTTTTTGGTGTGTGTGTATCAGAATCTGTAGTGGATATCCTTGTCCATATGGGTGAGCATTTAACTTAGATGGAAATCCTATAAATAGAATTGCTGAACTGGCGAGTATGTAAATAATAAATGCCTGGCACGTTTTTACTGTCTAAGAATTTTCTGGTTTTGCTCCTTTTTGGTGTGCGGCAGTTGCGTCTTACTTACGATTGCAGTGTTACCTTGAATCCTTTCATAGCTACTTGTTTTCTCTTGCCTGCACCATCTCTCCCCCTTCAGGATTGGTTCTGTTTATTGCTCTTGGTTCTTTACTTTCTTCATGTCTGGTGATTGTTGGTCCATTCATATTTATAAATGAAAGATGAGGTAGAATTGTATAGTTGGCAGATGGATTCCCTGCAGTTGAGTAATAGTCCTCAAATGTTGTCTTTAAGTATTGTGAGTGGGATCTGATGCCAAGGACATTTTCCTGTATTTGGGCATTCATTTTCTCTTGGAATATTTTTAAAGAAATGTATTACTAATAAAAGTGGACTAATATTGCTATTAAAAATTGCTAATTAATAGAAGCATATTGCTAATAAAAATTCCACTAATAAAAGTGGAATTGGCAGAATAAACCTGTTAATTCATGTTGACAGATTTGCAGTGAGTCAGCATTTTATATATTTGCGCACTGTCTGTGTTTTGTGAAGTTCCTCATGCACAGTATTTTTCAGATATATTGTAGTTATGATTTTGGACTCATATATTCTCACAAATAGATACTGTGGAAGTGGAGATCCTAAAATTTCTAAACATATCCATCTCTGTAGGGAATTTGCTAGTTTTTTGGAGAATTCAGGTGTATTTTTACATATCCATTATTGATTTGTAGTAGTACTTTCTAGACTTTCTTGTTGAAATGAAAAACTCCTGTGACTTTATTTTTCTCATAGTCAAGTCCTCATCTAATAAACCATTTTAACATTTAATGATAAAATCACTTTTCTGATTTGTATAACTGTTAAAACTATATAATAACCTTTCATTTACTGTAGTTTCTAGCTTTTCAGAATTTTGTGCAGTTGGCTGTTTTTATGTATGCCTGTATGTAAACAAAATTAGTATGAGTACTAGATAATTGAATGGTTTAAGTAAGACCTTACCATTCAGACTTGAATATTTGTTTTCCTCAAGTGACATCACAATGTATATTTATAATTTTGTTTCAAATGAATTAAATTTGATAAAATATGAGATATAAAATACTGGATGCTTTAAGAGATATTGGTGAGGAACACTTAAAAGAAAAAGCAAAACTTTGGAGTTGAACAGACCTAGGTAGGTTATGGTTCTGTGATTTACAATCATGTGATCTTTGGCAGTTCTGTGTGGCAGATCTTTGACACATCAAAACATCTGATGTGTTTTGAGTGTCAGTTGCCTTGAGTAATAGGGACTGATGATGATACCTCACGAGCTGTTTTGTGGAAATGAGATCTCTTCAGAATACCAAGTATACTGATTGGTGTGTAGTTGGTACTCAAGAAATAATGCTAGTATTAATGTAGCCTATTTTAACATTTTTTATTTTAAAAACTAAAAATGAATCACATACTTATTGTTTTACAGTCCTTTATTCTGTAATAATCTGGACAAATTTTTGTGTTAATAATATTGATCTCATTTTTTGGAAATGACTGGAATTCCTTCGTGTGGGTGTTCCTTAACTTATTTTTATTTAATTCCCTATAATCTGAGTTATTTTCATTTTATTCTATTATGAAGCTTGCTGCACTAAATGTTCTTATACACATACTTTTTGTACTTGAATTGGCATTTTGAGGATGAATTAAAAAGTAGACCAAAAGGTATGAAAAGAGAATTATGTCAAAGTATGAAGTAGACCACAGATTATGAACATTAAGTATTAGCTACTGTGAGTTTTAAATAGTTTGGTTCCTCATTCCATTTAGATCTTTATTGTTTTTCTGTTTTCTTTTTTATGTTTTACTTTGTATTATTTTGCTTTATTAAATGTGTTATAATTGGCCACTTTAAATTCTCTCTCTCTTTTTTTTTAATAAAGTGGGGGAAATAAATAGAATGGCTTTAATTATAAAAGGGAACCAGGACTTTTTTGTTAAAACCATAATTTTCTATTTGTCCAAGGAAATAATACATTTAAAATACTGAATTATAGAGCTCATTTAGCATTCTTCTTCCCTTCATTGTTTGCCAAATAATTTATTCGTGTTTTCTGTTTTTAGCAAACTTAACAGTTTAAGTTTTATTCCGAAAGAAAGTAGTTAAAAAATTGTAGAAGCAGCTATTGTTTAAAAGAAAGCTTGAGTATATTTTAGGTGGTACCAAGTAAATACCTGAATTCACTCCTGAATTGAATAGCATTTGGTCTATTGAAATAGAGTATGCAAGTTTAGATAAGTCAAATTCTTACTTGTTGAAGTGTGAGATTATTGATGAAGTGTGACTTCTTCTGTGTCTCATCTGTACTGATTATCTTAGTTCCTAGCAGATGTCTGATAGACAGATGTATTAATAGGGAGAATGAAAGGATCTTGGAAGTACTAGGGCAGTCTGCAGAGCGTGAGTCATACATTTCTCACATCTGTGAGTGACTGTGAGCTCCTTGAAGGCGAAAACGGTCTTCTTTATCTGAGATGATAGTTAGCAAATCACTGGTGGATTTAAAAAAAAACGGTAATTTTCTTGAAAATGTGTCGTCTTTATTCCTGACGTTTACTATTGTAAGTTGGTAATAAATCTTGAAAGTATTTTTAGGAAATTAATCTGTGAGTCTGCATATTTCATTGTCTTTCAGGTTTGTCATTAAATCATAGCTTTTAAAAACAAATATTTTCTTGAAACCTCACACTTGTAAGATGTTTAGACAGCTCAGGAATGTGTATATAAAATAGAAAATATGTTCTGTGGGACCTTAAGTAACATAATCTTTATTTTTTTTCTTTTGGTAGTTAAAAAAATAAGTTAGGTCTATATATACAGACAGGAGTTTTATTCTTAAATAGAAGTGGAATTTTCTGTTATCTATTTATCTATGTTAAATACATAAAACAGGGATTTAGGACCTGTTTTATTTATTTAGACCTGTTAATCAGGTCTTACATATTATGTAAATGACAATAAATTAGTTTAATTATTTGGATGGTACATTTTTCTGAGAGCTTTAAATACTAGCATGATACTTGTTGGATTTGAAATCTATTCTTTGTTAAGATTGTTGATTTTTAATGATCAAGAAATGAATGATTCCTTTACTTCTCCGTAGACATGTCCTTTAAGTTTCATATCTAGATTCATACTGAAGTAGGATTTGGCCGATAACTAGAGGAAGATATTCTTACCTTTTAAAATAGGTTGATTCTGGGACCTGGAAAAATGTTAACGGGCAAACCAGGCATGTTGCACCTGACATCCTTTTAGACTTAAAAAAAAAAAAAAAAATATATATATATATATATATTTTTAAAGATACCTTTAGTAAATAAACTTTATTAAGTTACAGTTTTCATACAATAAAATAGATTGACTTTGAGGGCATAATTTGATGTTTGAAAATTACACACAACAGTATAGTCAATAAAGATAAAATTTTTACATCACCCCAAAAGTTCTCACATATCTCTGCTAAAAAATCCTGCTTCACCCCTTTTTAAGTTAATTAATTGGAGGATAATTACTTTTCAATATTGTGATGGTTTTTGCCATACAGCAACATGAAGAACTTAAAATATTTTATTACTGGTATCTGTAGTTAATCACATTGAAAAATTAATGGGCGCTGACAAGTCTTTATCTGTTTTATTTCTGTTATGAAGCACCACGTGGTTTGCCAAGATCTCAGTTCCCCAACCAGGGACTGAACCTGGGCCGTGGGAGTGAAAGCCCAAAATCCTAACCACTAGGCCACCAGGGAACTCCCAGAAGTGAACTTTTGTTAATCCGGCAAAGTTTATTGTGTGCAAGGCATAGTCCTGCTTCTGTTGTTGAGGATTGTTAGGATTACCATAGACCTGCCTAAGATTTTTAAACAGTGATATATGCTCAGAAGTGAATGTGTTGACATACTCTTTAGTATGAAGAGACTCCTTGACTTTAATCTGCATTGTTCCATTGATAGCAAGTTACCTGATCCTGAGCTGTTGAGGCACTCTGAGGTGTCAGGAATCCAAATTCCCATCAAAGCATGCCATTTGTTGGTCAGGTGAATTTTGTGATCCGAGAAGGCTTCTCCAGCTCCAGCCTGTAAGCTTGCATTCCAGTTAGCAGGGAGGATAGAACAAAGAGATCCTACTTCTCTTAAAGGGCACTTGCCAGAAGACTCATATGCCACTTTTACTGAGGGAAGAGAGGAGGACAAAAAATTGGGGGGCATCTAGTGGCCTCTGGCAAAGGGGGTTTTTATGAAGCTCTGTGCAGCAGAGTGATAGGCTTATAGTGGAGGGTCCAGTCAATGACAGTTTATGTTTTATAATTCAGTTCTTTCAGTACTTCCTATCTGCTGAGTTATTAAAGAAAAGTGAAAGTGAAGTTGCTCAGTCATCTCAGACTCTTTGAGACCCCATGGACTATAGTTTACCAGGCTCCTCCATTCATGGGAGTTTCCAGGCAGGCGTACTAGAGTGGATTGCCATTTCCTTCTCCAGGCTATCTTCCCAACCCAGGGATCGAACCTGTCTCCCGCATTGCAAGGCAGAAGCTTTACCGTCTGAGCTACCAGGGAAGCCTGAGTTACTACTCCATTATATATACACCATGGAGATTTAAGGAGGAGGGGCTAACAGCTATACCTGTTAAGACAAAGAGCCTCTTTCTAAATTAGCTCTAATTTTTTTGAGCACACAGTTACTCACATGAGACAGTTAAACAGGAGTTCATTAAAACGCAGAAGGAATCTGTTAAATATTAGCTAGCGGTTGAAAAGGAAGATAGTAAAAAGTAGGTTTCTTAAGGTGTAGTTTGGTCTGAATGCTTCTTATGCCAGTGCCACACACCCACAGATGAAAGAATTTCAAAGAATGTAATTGAGTCATAACCCAAATAACACAATTATATTCTAATAGTGTATTATATTCAACTTTAAGGTACTCAGTAATTCACCAGTAAAATCTTTGTTATGTATGTCAAAGAATGTTGAAATTCTCAGTAATGAACTAAAAGAACAGTGGGAATAGATGTAGGATGAATCTTCATTGGAAATTTTCGGCTATTTTTTCCCTCTACCTCCAAGTTCATTATTATAAAATTGCTGTTTTACTCTGGTATTTTTCAGTTTTTATAAAGTTAATATTTTTGAAGTATAATTTTCTGTCATATCTGAGTAGATCTGAATATTGACATGAATTATAGAAATAAACAGAACAGAATATATATATAGGAAAAAATTTTTTATGATGGTGACTCTAAATTTCCTTTTCCTTTTTGTGTTAACCTAAAAGATCTCATATCATCTGTCATATTTCATTGAAAAAATATTCAGCTGTAATTTGGTATTTTCCATTTTCATAATGGAACATAATCAAAGCTTTCTTGTAACTTTAGGTATAAGAAATTAGATGTATTAGATGTCCTTTTCATTATAGGGGACTGGAATGCCAAAGTAGAAAGTCAAGAAACATCTGGGGTAACAGGCAAATTTGGCCTTGGAATACGGAATGAAGCAGGGCAAAGGCTAATAGAGTTTTGCCAAGAGAACGCACTGGTCATATCAAACACCCTCTTCCAACAACACAAGAGACGACTCTACACATGGACATCACCAGATGGTCAACACTGAGATCAGATTGATTATATTCTTTGCAGCCAAAGATGGAGAAGCTCTATGCAGTCAGCAAAAACAAGACCAGGAGCTGACTGTGGCTCAGATCATGAACTCCTTAATGCCAAATTCAGACTTAAATTGAATAAAGTAGGGAAAACCACTAGACCATTCAGGTATGACCTAAATCAAATCCCTTATGACTATACAATGGAAGTGAGAAATAAATTTAAGGGACTAGATCTGATAGATAGATGAACTGTGGACGGAGGTTTGTGACATTGTACAGGAGACAGGGATCAAGACTATCTCCATGGAAAAGAAATGCACAAAAGCAAAATGGCTGTCTGGGGAGGCCTTACAAACAGTTGTGAAGAGAAGAGAGGAGAAAAGGAAAGACACAAGCATCTGAATGCAGAGTTCCAAAGAATAGCAAGGAGAGATAAGAAAACCTTCCTCAGTGATCAGTGCAAAGAAATAGAGGAAAACAATAGAATGGGAAAGACTAGAAGTCTCTTCAAGAAAATTAGAGATACCAAGGGAATATTTCATGCAAAGATGGGCTCGATAAAGGACAGGAATGGTATGGACCTAACAGAAGCAGAAGATATTAAGAAGAGGTGGCAAGAATACACAGAAGAACTGTACAAAAAAGATCTTCATGACCCAGATAATCACGATGGTGTGGTCACTCACCTAGAGCCAGACATCCTAAAATGCGAAGTCAAGTGGGCCTTAGGAAGCATCACCACGAACAAAGCTAGTGGAGGTGATGGAATCCCAGTTGAGCTATTTCAAATCCTGAAAGATGATGCTGTGAAAGTGCTGCACTCAATATGCCAGCAAATTTGGAAAACTCAGCAGTGGCCACGGGACTGGAAAAGGTCAATTTTCATTCCAGTCCCAAAGAAAGGCAATGCCAAAGAATGCTCAAACTACCACACAGTTGCACTCATCTCACACGCTAGTAAAGTAATGCTCAAAATTCTGCAAGCCAGGCTTCAGCAATACGTGAACTGTGAACTTCCAGATGTTCAAGCTGGTTTTAGAAAAGGCAGAGGAACCAGAGATCTAATTACCAATATCTGCTGGATCATGGAAAAAGCAAAAGAGTTCCAGAAAAACATCTATTTCTGCTTTATTGACTATGCCAAAACCTTTGACTGTGTGGATCAAAATCAACTGTGGAAAATTCTGAAAGATGGGAGTACCAGACCACCTGACCTTCCTCTTGAGAAACCTATATGCAGGTCAGGAAGCAACAGTTAGAATTGGACATGGAACAACAGACTGTTGCCAAATAGGGAAAGGAGTATGTCAAGGCTGTATATTGTTACCCTGCTTATTTAACTTCTGTGCAGAGTACATCATGTGAAACACTGCGCTGGATGAAGCACAAGCTGGAATCAAGATTTCTGGGAGAAATATCAATAACCTCAGATATGCAGATGACACCACACTTATGGCAGAAAGAGAAGAGGAACTAAAGAGCGTCTTGGTACATATACACAATGGAGTATTACTCAGCCAGACTGGTTCAGAATAGAAAAAGAAGTATGTCAAGGCTGTATATTGTCACCCTGCTTATTGAACTTATATGCAGAGTACATCATGAGAAACGCCAGGCTGGAAGAAGCGCAAGCTGGAATCAAGATTGCCGGGTGAAATACCAATAACCTTAGATATGCAGATGACACCACCCTTATGGCAGAAAGTGAAGAGGAACTAAAAAGTCTCTTGATGAAAGTGAAAGTGGAGAGTGAAAAAGTTGGCTTAAAGTTCAGCATTCAGAAAATGAAGATCATGGCATCTGGTTGGTCCCATCACTTCATGGGAAATAGATGGGGAAACAATGGAAACAGTGTCAGACTTTATTTTTTTGGGCTCCAAAATCACTACAGATGGTGATTGCAGCCATGAAATTAAAAGATGCTTACTCCTTGGAAGGAAAGTTATGACCAACCTAGATAGCATATTCAAAAGCAGAGACATTACTTTGTCAACAAAGGTGCATATAGTTAAGGCTATGGTTTTTCCAGTGGTCATGTATGGATGAGAGAGTTGGACTGTGAAGAAGGCTGAGCGCCGAAGAATTGATGCTTTTGAACTGTGGTGTTGGAGAAGACTCTTGAGAGTCCCTTGGACTGCAAGGAGATCCAGCCAGTCCATCCTAAAGGAGATCAGCCCTGGGTGTTCTTTGGAAGGAATGATGCTAAAGCTGAAACCAGTACTTTGGCCACCTGATGCGAAGAGTTGACTCATTGGAAAAGACCCTGATGCTGGGAGGGATTGGGGGCAGGAGGAGAAGGGATGACAGAGCGTGAGATGGCTGGATGGCATCACGGACTCGATTGACGTGAGTGAGTGAACTGTGGGAGTTGGTGATGGACAGGGAGGCCTGATGTGTTGCGATTCATGGGGTCGCAAAGAGTCGGACATGACTGAGCGACTGAACTGACTGATAATAAAGTAGTAAGAACTGAAAATGTCTTCCTTCCTTCTGTATCTATAGTATTTATAGTTCATGAAAATAGAAATCACTTAAATAGAAACACTGTTACTTCGGTTTTCATTCAGGTAGTATTTTCGGAGTGACAGAAGTGAGTTCATTTTTGAGAAGTAAATTACTTCTCTCCGCTTAGTTTCACTTTCAGTGTTTATGTTCTAACCTTGTCATTGGAATTATGTGTCCATTGAAGAGAACTGGTAAATATTCTGCTTTCAATTTTAGATTCCTTTATTTGCGGCTTAATTGAAATCTATTCTGACTAGTAGGAATAAATAGATTCTGATTGTGGGAACAATATATGTGATTATCTTATGGAAGGAAGTAAGCTGTCAATGAAATCAGTTAAATAATAGGGTTTGTGAGGAGAAACTTCGGATCTCGTACACAAGACAGCTTTAATGTCTAACATAGATTTTCTTGACCTTTTTACTAATATAATACTTACGATTCCCTGCTAAGTGTAGACTATTTTGACATTTTAGATAATATGCCATAATTCTGTAAGGAAAATAAACGTGTTCTGGCCTTGTGTGCACTCTGCTTTTGCTTTGTCCTTGCCTCCTTGGGTTTCTTTTCTCGCCTGTGTTCTGCTCTGTCATCTATTTTAATTCTCTGCACTCAGTCTTTTCCTCTGTAAAACTAACTAACTAGACTAAATTAGTTCCAAAATCCTTTTTGGCCTTTTTATTTTATTAACCTGATTAGGGTAGAGATAGTCACATGTATTCTTTTTATTTTTCCCCACCTTCCTTGAGCATGGGCAGCAGCCCTTTTTTGTTACTAAGGGCTTTCTTTTAGGCAAAATAGGGAGATATGTGGGGGGAGAGGATTAGTTGAAAATCAAATGAACTTTAGCAATAAAGTGTTATCGGAGAAGTTTGAAATATTGTTGGTACTGGAGACAGTCGTGCATAAGAACTCCTTTCCTTTGATTGTATTGCTTATTATTGGAATTTGATGCGCATTTTAAACGTTTTTCTTTGTACCTTTTCTCTTTCAGAATAATCCTGTTAGGAAAAAGTATGAATTAGTAGGTTATTCGGGTGCTTCCAGAATCAAGCGACATTCCAGGCAATGTCTAATAGAACTTTCTGTAATGTTGAAAACATCCTGCGTCTGCCCTGTCCAGTATGAGTGTGCACTCCTCTGTCCATGGAATTTTCCACGGAAGAGTACTGGAGTGGGGTGCCATTTCCTCCCCAGGGGCTCTTCTCAACCCAGCGATCGAACTTGCGTCTCTTGGTCTTCTGCATTGGCAGTTGGATTCTTCAGCACTGCGCCACCTGGGAAGCCCACATTGTCAGGTGTGGCAGCCACTAACCTAATAGCTACATGTGGCTAGTGGCTGCCATATTGCACAATGTGCACCATATTGTCCACTCAAGAAGCAGATTTTTTTGAATACTCAGAAGATATGCCCAGATTGTGTTAGGTGCCAGAGATATGAGGGTCCTGCAGTGTGGTGAGAGAGAGATGATTAAAGAGATAAGTGTAATACGTCGCATAGTTGCTACATTTAAAAAAAAGGAAAAGCAACACAGGGAGTGTAGATGGTGGTTCTTCGCTAATACAGGCTGAGGGTGCCACTTTGAGGGTGCTCTTATGTCAAAAGAAGTTGTGTTGGGTCTTCCTGGTGGCTCAGTGGTAAAAAATCCAGTTGGCAATGCACGGGACATGGATTCGATCCCTGATCTGGAAAGATCCCACATGCTGTGGAACAACTAAGCCTGTGTGCCACAGCTGTTGAGCCTGTACTCTAGCGCCTGGGAGCTGCAACCCCTGCAGCCCGCATGCCCTGGAGCTTGCGCTCCACAGCAAAGGACGCCCCTGCAGCGAGAAGGCTGTGCAGCAGGACTAGAGTAGCCTCCGCTTACTGCAGCTACAGAGCAGCCCAGCCCAGCACCCTTTCCCCCCGAGAAAATAGTATCCGCTATCCCCTTGTGTTGAGCTCAAGTCAGTCTGTGTGTTTCAACATCACCAAGGGATGTGGAACCACTTGGTTATTATTATTTTTGAGTGTACAGGGTCAGTTCTAGTATTTTTGTGCTTTAACTCTGGACCCTGTATAGAATTGATAGGTCTTCATTGTTTGTGATGAGATGAATTATTTCTGTTGTGAAAATCTGTAAACAGAACTGTAAATCTTTAAGTCTGTTTGCCTAAAGTTGTTACTTTTAAGTGGGTGCGGTTTATGTAGTTTTTCTAAGGCCAAGTCTTGCTCTCAAATAACGTTTTGTTTGTGTTATAATATTGCTGGCAAGTAGGCTGTCTTGGTTCTGTAATTCCTGGGTATACATATTATGGATATCTTTGGGTCAGATTTCCTGGGCATTGTGACTTATACATATGAATATTCAGTGAAAGAGTAATAGTTCTTTATCTTCTTTAGGAGTGATCTTTATCTGAGTTCTAGAGATAAAGGAATGCCTGTGAAGTCCTTGGGCCCCAGGATGTCATTGTAGTCTCTGGGTCCACTTATAGTCTCTCTGGTTTGATTTATTTAGAACCTTCTCTGCCATGACTTGGGGGAGGAGGGCCTTTAGAATTCTCTTTGCTCTTATTTTAGTCCTTCAGGTGACTCTGGAGGAACTCAGGAAAGTGTGAGACATGTGCCTAATGAATGAATTTTCAAGGCCCCTCTAGATACTGAAGAGCAGGAGCTTTGACTTTTCGCCCCAGGGGACAGATTCTATAAGAATGCACTTACAGATAATTTAAATGAATTGCGCTCATCAGTAAATGCGTTGTTTTTACGATGTTTTGAAATTTGTTTCTCTGTAATTCTTGTAAAAAGAGCTTGGGTTTGATTTTGATTTCTCGTGTAACTCAGTTTAAGGAGGAGGAACATTTTTATTGCATGTTAATCTAGAAAAATAGAGTTTGTGGTTTCAGTTTGTTGGGTTAATGAGTGTCCTTGTCAGACCATAACATGTGACCTAAGTACTTAAGAATTCTGACAACATAGATCCTTTCTTTCTTCATGTTGATTTTTTAAAAGATTGAGTTTAGGTATGATTGTAGGTTATTATAGATTATAGGTTAGCAAGTATTTTTGAAACTTCAATCTAAGATTCAGATTCAGGTAATAGTTACTGAATACTTTTAAAATACGTTCATGTTTTACTTTTCCTGTGGATTATTTGTTGAGTGGAAATACATAAACCAGGTATGCAATTTTAGGTTTTCTAGTAGACATGTTCAAAAGTGAAAAACAGGTAAAATTAATTTTAGTAATAGACTTAATCCATTATATCCCAAATACTATCATTTCAACATGTGATCGTTATAGAATGTTTAGTGAGACACTGCATCTTACATTTTTTCTCTGTACTAAGTCTTTTCTTTGTGCTGAAACTCCGGTGTATGTTTTACACTTGCAGCACATCTCACCTTGTGGTAGCCGCATTTTAAGTGCTCAGTAGCCTCGTGTGGCTTAGAAGTTCCCTGGTGAAAAATGGATTTCTATTATATATAGAAAGAGTAAACTGCTTTCCTGTGTGCTTTCAGTGGAGACCTGGACCAGCAGAGCTGGAGGCAGAGGAAAGGATAAAAAGGAGTTACGTGGCAGGAAGCACACGTCAGTAGGGTTAATATGCCATACCTTTTTCCAGCTGGGTCAGTTGCTTTACAACAGCTATTATTGACTTTCTTTGCTAAACTAGCTGCTTTATGCAGGAGTTAGGTTTTCCCTTTCTATTTTTCTGGGGTCTCTCCACGCTAAGCACAGCAAAGTACATTCTCGGTCCTAAGCACAGCAAAGTGCATACTCGGTCGCTCAGTCTTGTCTGACTGTTTACGACCCCCTGGACTCTAGCCCTACAGGCTCTTCTGTCCATGGGATTTTCCAGGCAAGAATATTGGAGTGGGATGCCATTCCCTTCTCCAGGAAATCTTCCTGACCCAGGGATCAAACCCATGTCTCCTGTATTGGCAGGTAGATTCTTTACCACTGAGCCACCTGGGAAGTCCAGGCACTAAGCAGACACTAATAAATAATGTTCACTAGAAGTCTATACTGAGAATAGGGAGTTTCGAACACTGCCTGTGAAGATTTTGGCGTGATTTATTGCATTTCTGGGAGTTAGATTTGTTTTGTTTCTCATGTTAGTTATGCATGTATCCAGTCTCAGAGTTATTCCACAAATTAGGAGTGGAAAAAATACATAGACTGTCAGGAATAAGTAAACATGTGAAGACCTACAGATTGTAAATACTGACATACAGTGTTATATTTTTTTGCATTTTTGTCCTTTAGCAGTTGCCCACTGATAGTAACATTTGATTAACATGTAGACTATTCATTTTTGGTTCTACTTCTTTTTCATAATACTGTTGTGGATAGGTCGGTGGGATTGACCTCATTGTATAAATGATGAAAATGGTTTTTTTGGGGGGTCACAAAAGACATTTACTTGTCATGGTTGGAGTTCGTGTGTATGTTTGGTGTGTTTGGTAGGATATAGTTCTCTAGAAACTATAGTAACTGTATGATAATGATTATTTACATTTGTGATCAGTGAGATGCAGAGTGAGGTATCCAGATTGAAAACTGAGAAGATGCATTTTGAAATGCTACAGCTGCTATGGAAATATGTTGTAGTATAGCAAACCCATGTATCCATCAACCAGTTTCACAATCAAAACATTATCAGTGTAACTGGAGACTTCGGCATGTACCTCCTTGGCCACTTGATTCCTTCATTATGGGTGACTTATCCTGAATTTCCCTGGAGGAGGGAATGGAAACCCACTCCGGTATCCTTTCCTGGAGAATCCCATGGACAGAGGAGCCTGGCGGGCTACAGTCCATAGGGTTGCAAAGAGTTAGACACGACTGAGGTGACTTAGCACAACCTGAATTTGGGATTTGTTAGTGCAGTGTATTTCTTTATATATTTACTGCATACTTATGTTGAGTTTTCCAAACCTTTTTAGTTGTAATTCAGTTGTGAAAGAAATCAGAATTATTAAATCTAAATTCATTTGTGTGTATTTTTTCAGCCTGCGAGGAATTTCTGAACTTGTTTCCAACTTTGTATTTCTCAATAGAGTTACTGAGTCATTTTGACTAAAAAGTTGCAAGGTTTTGTTTGAAAGAGCTAATCTAATTATTACTAGCCAATATTTTGACTCTTAAGATTTTCGGTGACCTCACTGGCAGTCCAGTGGTTAGGACTCTGTGTGTCCACTGCAGGGGGCGCGAGTTCCATCCCTGGTTGAAGGACTAAGATCTTGCATGCCACGGAGCACGGCCAAAAAACCAACAACAAAAAAACGAACAGGTTTTTGTCTCCTAAGGGTAGGGACATGACCATTTCAAATTATTCTGCACAGTGAAGTAATAATACTATGTGAAAGTGAAAGTCGCTCAGTTGTGTCCGACTCTTTGAGACTCCATGGACTGTACAGTCCATGGAATTCTCCAGGCCAGAATACTGGAGTGGGTAGCCTTTCTCTTCTCCAGGGATCTTTCTGACCCAGGAATCGAACTGGGGTCTCTTGCATTGCAGGCGGATTCTTTACCAACTGAGCTATTGGGTTTTTATTAAATATGGTCTATTCACTGTTAATAGGTCATAGACATCGAAGAAGCAAGTCACATTAAAATACACAGTGGAAATCTAGGGCTACAGTGTAAGGACTAGAGATAATGCGTGTAACGACACTGATCTTTAAGGATCTAAATTCTGGTGTCTGTACTTCCTCATCCATAATTACAATTGGCAGTAGCAAGCCGTACTTAACCTTTTTCGGTTAATGGGGAGGACTAGAGTATGTAAAGTGCCTTAAACCATCCTGGGTGCTCTGTTGTCAGTGTATCAGATATTTTTCAAACCCTAGTGTTTGTAGCCCGTGGGTTTACATAGCTGCTTGGAAGCCTAGTCTGTTATTAGCCTCTTTTTTGGTTGTTGGAGAAGGTGGTGATGAGTGGACTCTGTAACCTTTAGGTTGTTCCTTTTTGATTTTTGTTACTCTGAAAGATAGGTCTGTGGTAGGGTATCTGCTGAAATTATGTTTATGTATGTTGTCCACTTTTTTCACTGAGCCCTTGAACGTATTATTCATAACAACAACAAAAAATTCCCTCTCTGACAGTTATAACATCTGAATTACCCTCGAGTCTGCTTGTGTCAGTTGCTTTTTCTCTTGACCATGGGCTGTTTTCTTTTTGTGTGTGTGTCATAAGTTTTGTCTAGGTGTTGGGCATGGTGTATGTAGAACAACAGTAGACACTCAGGTACATAGTACTTATGCTTGGAAGTGAGCACACCCCACCTCTGTTGGGCTGTCAGTGTGTGGGGGTACCTCAGCTAGTCATGAGTTGAGCTTTTTTTTTTAATTTATTTTGCTCTTTTTCTTTGGCTTAGTTGATGCATGGCATGTGGCATCTTAGGTCCTTGACCAGGGATTGAAACTGTCTCCTGCACTGGGAGGCAGATTCTTGGCGTTGTTCCCTCTCCTCCTTGTGGCAGCCATCGTTTGCCTTGTATTTGTACTGTTCTTGAGTGGGGTTTCCTGCTCCTCACCCAGCATTAACAGATTCCTGTGTGGTGTGTTAATGTGGAATCCTAGGCACAAGATGGTTACTTACCTGTTACTTTATCTCAGTAGCAGCAGGTGTTTGCCTTGTCCTATGACAGGGCTTGTTGCCCTCCTCCAGTGGCCTGACACCTTTGCTTCACAGGAGGAAAGGATACTGGGAAAATGAGGCGTGACTTTGTGTCTGTTCCCAGCAGTGACTGGTCTCACCTTCTAAATTCCTGTGCCATTGAGCAGGACTCTGGTGTTTTGCCACGAAACCGCTCTTTCTCACGAGCACCCTGTGGAGGCCAGAGAAGAGCTGGCAAGTGAGCGCAGGTCCCCACTATGGATAGGGCACCCAGGTGGGAAGCTGGTATGCCAGCCTATACCTTTCGGGAATTTGTTATACATGTAGCATCTTTTCTTTTTATTCACTGTGTTATGGTTACCCTTTTCTCTCCTCTGCCATGTATGTTCTTTACTGAAGTTTCTTGTTTGATTGCCTTGCAACTTTCACAACCTCTGATGGGCTCAAGAAACCTGGGGTGTTTCAGGTTATCTGGCCTTTTCTTCCTTTAGATTAAGTGCCATGTTTTTTTTTTTTTTTTTAGTTTTCTGTATCTTAAGCTGAAACAGAAATTTAAAAGTAATCTTTAACCTGTACTAAACTTCATTCAAAGGATTCAAAGTGATTGACAAAAATACTTGAAATAATAATAGATGATAAAATTAGGTAAGGATGGCCTCTAAGCAATAGCTTTTTAGATATGTCTCCTCAAGCAAGGGAAGCAAGCAAAAATGAACAAATGGCATTACATCAGACTAAAATTCTGCACAGCGAAGGAAGTTATCAATAAAATGAAAAGACAGCCTACCAAATGGAAGAAGGTATTTGCAAATGATGTATCTGATAAAGGGTTAATGTCTAAAGTATGTGAAGAACTCATCCAACTCAATAACAACAAAACACAGTTAAAAAACGAGTGGAGGAGCTGAATAGATATTTTTCCAAAGAAGACATACAAGTGGTCAACAGCCACGGGAGAAGATGTTCAACGTTGCTAATGATTAGCCAACTGCAAATCAGAACCACCCCTGCCAGAATGGTTATTATAAAAAACAAAACAAAACAAGCAATGACAAGTTTTGGTGAGGGTGTAGAGAAAAGGAAACTCTCATATACTGTTGGTGGGAATGTGGACTGTGCGGCCACTATGGAAGGGAGCATGGAGATTCCTCAAAAAAGTTAAGCATAGGTATACCATATGATCTAGCTGTTGCACTTCTGGGTGTTTATCCAAAGAATCCAAAACCCATTTGAAGAGATAACATGCACCCCCGTGTTCACTGCAACACTGTTTACAATAGCGGAAATACGGAGACAACCTGAGTGCTACCAATGGATGGGTGAACAGACGGAGGACGTGGCACATAGACTTATCCACACGTGCGCACGCGTGCGCACGCACACAGTGTCCACACACACACAGAGCGTAATACCACTCAGCCACAAAAGATGAGATCTTGACATTTGTGACAACATTGATGGCCCTTGGGGGTGTTATGCTATGTGAAGTAAGTCAGAAAAGATGAATGCTGCGTGATTTCATTCATAAGTGGAATATAAAAATGAATTAAAAAAGAACAACCAAACAAAAGCAAATATAGGTACAGAGAGCACAGTAGTGGTTACCAGAGGGTGAAGGCAAAATGGGTAAGGGGATCAGCCGTATGGTGACAGGTGGAAATTATGTTTGGTGGTGAGCCTGCTATAGAGTATACAGAAGAACAATTATAATATGGCACAAACGAAACGTATGTAATGTTATAAATCAGTGTTACTTCACTAAAAAAATAAAACCAGGTAAAGAAATCAAAACGGGAAACACGGATATGGATTAGAAAAGTACCAACGGACAGAGAGGCAGAGCATGGGTTTTGTTTACAAGTGAATGCCGTCGTCGTCGGCTGTGAGTTACAGATTTGACTCTGAGCTTCATCGTGAGCAAAGCTGAGTTACATGATTGACAGTGTTCGAATTTAAATTCTTTTCATTGATGCCTTTTAAGTATGGGAAGGATTATTTTTTTAAACTTTTACTGGCAGAGCTGGTGAAGTGAATAATGTATAAACATTATATATTATTTATTGAGTATAGTTTGATTTACAATGTCCTGTTAGTTTCAGGTATATTAGTTTATTTATGTGTTAGTTTCAGCACAATTATATATATATATGTGTATGTTTTCAGATTCTTTTCCCATGTAGATTATTACAAAATACCATAATTGTGCTATATAGTAGGTCCTTATTGGCTCTCTATTATGTATATATATATAGTGCTGTGTGTATGCACTGTATAGAAAAAGGAACTATTGTAGGGCTTCCCTGGTGGCTCAGATGGTAAAGAAACTGCCTACAATGGAGGAGACCTGGGTTCAGTCCCTGGATCGGGAAGATCCCTTGGAGTTGTTGTTCAGTGTCTCAGTCATGTCCGACTCTTTGCAACCCCATGGACTGCAGCACACCAGGCTTCCCTGTCCTTTACCATCTCCTGGAGGCTGCTCAAACTCATGTCCATTGAGTCGGTGATGCCGTCCAACCATCTTGTCTTCTGTCATCCCCTTCTCCTCTTGCCTTCAGTCTTTCCCAGCATCAGGGTCTTTTCCAGTGCGTCAGCTCTTTGCATCAGGTGGCCACAGTATCGGAGCTTCAGCTTCAGCATAAGTCCCTGCGATGAATATTCAGGATTGATTTTCTTTAGGATGGACTGGTTTGATCTGGTTGCAGTCCAAGGGACTCTCAAGAGTCTTCTCCAACACCACACAGTTCAGGAGCATCACTTCTTTGGCAGTCAGCCTTCTTTATGGTCCAACTCTCACATCCATACATGACTGCTGGAAAAACCATAGCCTTGACGAGACGGACCTTTGTTGGCAAAGTACTGTCTCTGCTTTTTAATATATTGTCTAGGTTGGTCATAGCTTTTCTTACAAGGAGGACGCATCTTTTAATTTCATGGCTGCAGTCACCATCTGCAGTGAGTTTGGAGCCCAAGAAAATGAAGTCTCTCACTGTTTCCAGTGTTTCCCCATCTATTTGCCATGAAGTGGTGGGACTGGATGCCATTTGTGTTTTGAATGTTGAGTTTTAAGCCAGCTTTTTCACTCTCCTTTTTCACCTTTATCAAGAGGCTCTTTAGTTCCTCTTTGCTTTCTGCCATAAGGGTGGTGTCATCTGCATATCTGAGGTTATTGATATTTCTCCTGGCAATCTTGATTCCAGCTGAGCTTCATCCAGCTGGGAATTTCACATGACGTACTCTGCATATAAGTTAAATAATCAGGGTGATACCATGCAGCCTTGACATACTCCTTTCCCAATTTTGAACCAGTCCATTGTTCCATGTCTGGTTCTAACTGTTGCTTCTTGACCTGCATACAGGTTTCTCAGGAGGAAGGTAAGGTGATCTGGTATTCCCATCTCTTTAAGAATTTTCCACAGTTTGTTTTGATCCATACAGTCAAAGGCTTCTCCTGGAGTGGGAAATGGCCCCCCAGTCCAGTGTTCTTGCCTGGAGAATTCCATGGACAGAGCAGCTTGGCAGATGTAGGTCCATGGGATCGCAAAGAGTCTAACTCCATGGAGCTAGTAACACTCATGTATCTGTTAATCCCAGTCTCCTGATTTATTCCCCTCCCTTTCCCCATTGGTAGCTGTAAGTTTGTTTTCTATGTCTGTGAGTCTCTTCTATATTACAAATAATTTCATTTGTATCTTTTTTTGAGATTCCACATTTAAGGGATATCATGAGATATTTCTCTCTCCCTGACTTACTTCAGTTAGTATGATAATCTCTTGGCCCATCCATGTTGCTACAGATGGCATTATTTCATTCTTTTTTTGATTCTAAATAATATTCCTGTGTGTGTGTGTATGTTTATGTGTATCATATCTTATTTATCCATTCGTCTGTCATTGAACATCTAGGTTGCTTCTATATCTTGGCTTTTGTAAATAGTGCTGCAGTAAACATCCGGGTGCATGTTATCTTTTCAAATTATAGTTTCCTTTTCAAATTATAGTTTGAAATTATAGTTTCCTGTGTGCCCAGGAGTGCGGTTACAGGATCACATGGTAACTCCATTTTTATTTATTTATTTATTTCCGATGCAAAAGCAAGAGAGTTTTTATTACCAAGCTTGAGCTGAGGCTCCCACCAATACCGACGCAGCGGCTATAGGGAGGAGCCCCAAGTTCTGGGTTACATTGCTTATATAGGGTATTCTCAGGCGAGAAATTTGAAAAACGGGAGTTTCCGGGTTGGGAGACGTCTAGTTGGTTACCTTCTATGGAAGGGTTAGGTGTTGGTTTCTGATTGGTTTTTATTTTCCCGGGCTGGCCCCAGATTCTGATTGGTTCCCATTACCTAGGTAGACTATGTTAAGTCAGGAGATTTTGGTCTGGGGTCCTATTGGCTCGAGGGTGGTGGGGTGAGGTGAGGGGATTTCCAAAGGCTCTTGGATTTTCAAAGGTTCTTTTCCTGGAACCTTACAAAATGGAATTTTTCTGTTAACAAAATGGAGTAGCTAAGGTCCTTCATTCCCCCCTTCTCTAGGATCCAGGACAGACCCAATCATGGGTCTGGGGTCAGCTCTATATTGTTTCCTGCTAAGGGGACCGTTTGTAGGGCTGCATATTGGGATCTGAGTACCATGAGCTGCACTGTGTTGATGTGGCTTTTAATGAAGGCCACCAATTTGTTTAGTAAGCATGGCCCGAAGGTGAGCAATAGTAACAAGATAATCAGGGGCCCCATCAAGGAGGATATGAGAGTTGCGAACCAGGGGATGAATTGAACCAGGATTCAAACCAGGTCTGAGACATTTCTCTTTCTCTTTTTCTCTGACTCAGCCCTTCTCTTATCTTGGCCAGGGAGTCCTGATCTACCCCCGAGTGATTCACATAAAAACAACATTCTTCTCCTAATGCAGCACATAGGCTCCCCCCCCCCGCCCCCCGTTGGAGAAAAACCAAATCCAATCCCCTTTTATTCTGCAGTACCACTTCCGCCAGAGAACTCAGTGACTCTTGGAGGTGGCTGATTGAGCTTTCTAGTCTTTCGATCTCAAGATCAATGGCTGCTCTTAGGCTAGAATAGCGTTGATTTTGCACTATTGAAGAGGATATCCCAGTTCCTGCCCCGGCTGCTCCTAACCCCAGTAGGACTGTGAGGGTTACGGCCGAGACTGGCTCTCTCTTGGAGGTAACTCCATTTTTAATCTTTTAGGGAACCTTCATTCTGTTCTGTGTAGTGACTGCGCCAGTTTACATTCCCACCAACACGCTCTCCAGCATTTATGATTTGTCGACTCTTTGGTGATCTCCATTCTCACTGGTGTGAGGTGATGCCTCATTGTAATTTTGATTTGCCTTTCCCTGATAATTAGTGATACTGAGCGTCTTGTGCCTGTTGGCCATCCGTGTGTCTTCTTTGGAGAAATGTTTGTTTAGAGCTTCTGCCTCTTTTTTTTGATTGAAGATGTTGTATTTTTAATACAGACACTTGATTTCCCTTTTAACCTGTACTGTTTCTTTCTTTAGTCTGTTGTTTGTACTTTTCTCACACTCTCTCCTGAAGGAGTTGGGCAATTTTATGAATATTAGTTCTTGATAGTTGAGTGTAAGCTGGTTAGCCTATGGCAAATGGTTTATGAGGTAGTTACTGTTTGAATCTGAGTCCCCAGAAGATGCTATTAACATATTGTTCCTAGGAATCCCAGGTGTCCTTATGCATAGATGGAGTTAAGGAGTTAATTCATTTGTTCAGTAAACAAACATTTATGGCATACCAGCTATACATGCATTGTTTTAAGAACCGAGGAACACTGTTTGAAGAACAGTGAATAAAAACAAGCCCCTTTCTCATAAAACCTATATTGTAGTAGGAATAGAAGGACAGTATGAAATAAGTGAAGTCATATGGTAGTAAGTGCTATGTGAATAATATGAAGTTGGAGAGAGTTGTTATTTTACATAGGGTTGGCTGAGAAAGTCTTTTTTTAAGGGGAAATTTGAACAGAGACGAAAAGAAGTTGAGCTTTCGGTTGTGGGAATATCTGCCTATTTTACAGTAGAATGTTTTGCATAGGAAACAGTAAGTGCAGGATCTCTGAGCTTGTCCATGAACATATTTGAAGTAGGTGAAGGAGGCCAGTGTATTTGGAGATGAAGTGGGGGGGAAATTTGTGTATATGCTTGTAGGAAATGGTAAAAATTTGTTTTGATATGGGAAGCCTTTGGAGGGTTTAGAGCTGAGACATGGTGTTTGTATGACTTTTGTAATTATATCTGATTTTAGATATACCTACCCACCTAAAATCTGTGATGTTTTACTGTGGTGCATTACCATATCCCATCAGTCTATATGGATCAGGAAGACTCTTGTTTTCTTCCATAACATTTGTTCTGTGTCCTGGAACATTTTTCTTCGAGCTTAAGGAACCTATTCTTGTGATAAAATAAGCATACTTCCAGAAGTCTCTAAACTGTATTTGGTCATTTGTCTATTAAGGTACCTTATTTGTGAGTGAGATCCAGTGTTACTGTTTTAAGTGATGCTAAAGATAATTGATGCCTGTGAAGGATGGGGAGTGCCACTAAGTGGAACAAAGTAGATTAGAACACAGAGATGAGAGTTCCAAGGGCAGACTTAACTACTGCTTCATCAGTTGAGGTAGAGCCAGCTCTTACTGGTATCTGATGCTTTTGTTTCCCTTAGCTTGACAAGTGCTTGTTTAAATCTCTTCAGCTTAAGACTCAATGCTTAAATACAGTGTAGTGTCATGGTTGAGAGTGTGCACTCTGAAGGCAGAATACTTACCAAGCTCAGAAAGTTTTTTTTTTTTCTGTTCTGTTCTTCAGTTGTTTTGTCCTGAATAGAGCAAAAAAATAGAGCTTTTCTCTTAGATTTGTTGTGAACGAGTTAATGTGCATACGACAGGGCCAGGCTTAGTACATGCCTCATCAAGTCAGCTATTCTTCTTATATGGAATATGTAACCGTAAGATTTTGTTTATAAGGGCTGTTTGTCGTGGCCAAAGTGAGGTCACTATTTCAACAGTATTTAACACTCTTTTTAGACCTTTCCTATTTAGTTTTGTTTCACAGTAACTTTGTCTGGTGGCTCACATGGTAGAGAAAGCCTGCAGTGCAGGTGACGTGGGTTCAGTCCCTGGGTTGGGAAGATCCCCTAGGGGGGAGGGCATGGCAACCCACTCCAGTATTTTCACCTTGAGAATCCCCATGGACAGTGGGCTCAGTCCATGGGGCAGAGTTGGACACAACTGATCCACTCAGCACAGCACACACAACTTTGTCAACCATTGGATATGGGATATGCTAACTCCGAGAAGGTCATCATCCAGATGTGCCTGATCGATTTTTCTATTTTGAAATAAACTGGTGACTATTAAAATCTTAAGTGTTTTGTCTCCCTGAGATTGATCTGATATTGGGTATATAGAGATAATTCATGCGTGAGTAACTAATTCAGTTGTACTTGTAGGCTAACGGACATCTTAATTACAATTCTTGCTCTTGTTGTATCATCTTAATCTGACTTTTGAGAATTGCTCATGTATGTTAACATGTGATATACTATTATATATTAATATTAGAGCTTTAATACCAGTTAAAAAAAAAACCTTTAAGTTATTTCTGTAATTATCAAAAGTATTTTCCTTCCCCAGCTCAGTTCTCTAGGCATGAAGAACTATCATGTTTTCTTATTTGTTTTTAATGTTAAAAATGTTGTATTAAATCATTTATGGCTGTGCTGGGTCTTGGTTGCTTTGCACAAGTTTTCTCTGCTTGTGGTGAGTGGGGGCAACTCTCTTAATTGTGGTGCCTGGGCTCCGCATTGCGGTGGGTTCTCTTGTGGAGCTCGGGCTACAGAGTGCATGGGCTGCGGTAATTGTGGCTCACAGGCTTAGCTGCTTCGCAGCGTGTGGGATCTTCCCAGATGAGGGGTTGAGCCTATGTTCCCTGCATTGGCAGGTGGACTCTTAACCACTGAACCACCAGGGAAGTCTCATGTTTTCTAGTTTTATGCTAAAGTGATCATATTACACTCTCTACTTGTGTTTCCTCTTTTAGAAAGCTCTTTTTCCCAGCTCATAAGTTCCATATACATAAGCCAGATTTGAGCTTTCACATAATATCATTGTAATGGGTACACAGTTACTGAGAAATAATGGCTTTACATGGATAAAGAATTACATTTCTCGCCTCTTGTTCGTGTCTGTAGTAGTTGATACTGCCTCGGTGTATTTTTTGGTAATGTGTGTTGCTTTAAATGTGGTCTTGAAGAACTTGTTTCTTAACCTGAATAAATAGAAACAATTAGCTGATGTGGAGGTAATTTTAGATCTACTTGGTGTTGAAGAAGGTCAGAACCAGAAAACACCATAGTAACATTCACAACCGATGTGTTTTTCTCTCCCCGGTTTTCCAGTTAGGAGTTGGTGAAAGGAGTGCCTCAGCATATGCTTTCATGAATGTCTTTAGTGTGACCATTTAAAATTGGTTCAGTTCAGTTCAGTTCAGTCGCTCAGTCATGTCCGACTCTTTGCGACCCCATGAATTGCAGCACGCCAGGCCTCCCTGTCCATCACCATCTCCCAGAGTTCACTCAAACTCCATCGAGTTGGTGATGCCATCCAGCTATCTCATCCTCTGTCTTCTCCTTCTCCTCCTGCCCCCAATCCCTCCCAGCATCAGAGTCTTTTCCAATGAGTCAACTCTTCACATGAGGTGGCCAAAGTACTGGAGTTTCAGCTTTAGCATCATTCCTTCCAAAGAACACCCAGGGCTGATCTCCTCCAAAATGGACTGGTTGGATCTCCTTGCAGTCCAAGGGACTCTCAGGAGTCTTCTCCAACACCACAATTCAAAAGCATCAATTCTTCGGCGCTCAGCTTTCTTCACAGTCCAACTCTCGCATCCATACATGACCACAGGAAAAACCATAGCCTTGACTAGACAGACTTTTCTTGGTAATGTAATGTTTCTGCTTTTGAATATGCTATCTAGGTTGGTCATAACTTTCCTTCCAAGGAGTAAGCGTCTTTTAATTTCATGGCTGCAATCACCATCTGCAGTGATTTTGGAGCCCAAGAAAATAAAGTCTGACCCTGTTTCCACTGTTTCCCCATCTATTTCCCATGAAGTGATGGGACCAGATGCCATGATCTTCGTTTTCTGAATGTTGAGCTTGAAGCCAACTTTTTCACTCTCCTCTTTCACTTTCATCAAGAGGCTTTTTAGTTCCTCTTCACTTTCTGCCATAAGGGTGGTGTCATCTGCACATCTGAGGTTATTGATATTCTCCCGGCAATCTTGATTCCAGCTTGTGCTTCTTCCAGCCCAGCGTTTCTCATGATGTGCTCTGCATATAAGTTAAATAAGCAGGGTGACAGTATACAGCCTTGACGTACTCCTTTTCCTATTTGGAACCAGTCTGTTGTTCCATGTCCAGTTCTAACTGTTGCTTCCTGACCTGCATATAGGTTTCTCAAGAGGCAAGTCAGGTGGTCTGATATTCCCATCTCGTTCAGAATTTTCCACAGTTAATTGTGATCCACACAGTTAAAGGCTTTGGCATAGTCAATAAAGCAGAAATAGATATTTTTCTGGAACTCTCTTGTTTTTCAGTGATCCAGCGGATGTTGGCAATTTGATCTCTGGTTCCTCTGCCTTTTCTAAAACCAGCTTGAACATCAGGGAGTTCACGGTTCATGTATTGCTGAAGCCTGGCTTGGAGAATTTTGGGCATTACTTTACTAGCGTGTGACATGAGTATTACTCTAATCCAAAGACTTAAACTATTTAACTTTTTATAACTTGCCTTATTGTTAGACCAAAATGAGTGCCATTTTATGCTTACTTGAAAAAGGACTATACAGAATGGAGTTTCCTCAAAAAGCTAAAAATTCATCTGCCATATGATCCTAGCAGTCCCACTCCTGACTATATATTTAAAGAAAATATAAACACTGACTCAGAAAGGTACATGCACCCCAGCCTTCGCAGCAGCACCCTTCACAATAGCCCAGACTTGGAAACAGATGAATGGATAAAGAAGACATAGCGCGCATGTGTATGTGTGCACACAATAGACTTCTACTCAGACATTAGAAGGAATGGAATTTTGCCATTTACAGCATCTTGGAAGGAATTGGGGGGCATTATGCTAAGTGAGATAAATCAGAGAAAGAGAAACACTATGTGCTATCACTTACATGTGTAATCTAAACCGTGAAACAAACTAGTGAATATCACAGACAGACTCAGATATAGAGAACAGTTATCAGTGGAGGAGAGGGACAAGATAGGGATAAGGGATTAAGAGGAACAAGCTACTGTGTATGAAATAGACAAGCCACGAGGAGATACTGTACAGCACAGGGAAGAGAGCCAACATTCCACAATAACCGTGGGATAGACGACATTTAGGAATTATTAGTCACTGAAATCTATTTAATGTTGTATGATTATAATCAGCTCTGCTGCTGCTGCTGCTAAGTCGCTTCAGTCGTGTCTGACTCTGTGTGACCCCATAGACGGCAGCCCACCAGGCTCCCCTGCCCTTGGGATTCTCCAGGCAAGAACACTGGAGTGGGTTGCCATTTCCTTCTCCAATAAACAGCTCTACCTCAATAGAAATATACTGTCCAAAAAAAAAAAAAGACTTAACAGAAACACAAGAATGCCAACATACTGAGATTTCAACAAATTTGGGGTATGATAGTTTGAGAAGATGTCAGAGTTCTGAAGGATTTGTTTCTATTGTAGGCAGTCAAGCCTTCCTCTTGGTACGTGCCTCCTAAAGAAGCGAGGTAAAACACCCACCCTTTAAATTTCCGTGATACAGTACAGGCATACCTTGTTTTATTGGCCCTTCTCTGTACTGTGTTTCACAGACTGATTTGTCAGATAATGGTTAGCTTTTTTTTTTTTAACAGTAAAAAGTATTTTTTAAGTAAAGCATGTACAGTTTTTTTTAAGACAATGCTATTGCACACTTAATAGACCACAATATAGTGTGACAATAACTGTGTGCCTTGGGAGACTAAAAACATTTGTATGACTCGCTTCATTTGTGATATTAACTTTATTGTGGTGGTCTGGAACCAAACCCACAGTGTCTCCTAGGTATGCTTGCATCAGATTTGCTGACTTTCTGGGGTTCAAAGCCTATATAAGCCCATGTAAGAAGCAAAAGCACATCTTTACTTACTACAGGTCCTTGGATGGCAGTTTGAATGTTTGCCAGATGAAGTACATTTGTTTAAAGCTGTGTCATACACCTTGGATATTTGGAAGAGATATATAATATTTGAAATATTTAAGAAAGAGAATATGTGTTTTTAGTCCCCTAGTTGATCCCTTGACTATTAAAAAGCTTCTATATATTCCATACCATTTGTATGTCATAGAAATGCCTTCACTATATTGTCATTTAATGCACGCTTTTTGTTATCACAGGAATTTTACCATAGATAATGTTTTCTGTGTTTTTCATGGGACCTTTGTGGCAGCATTTTATTTGATTATAATCTAGGAAAGAGGGTTTTCTTTGCTTTTGCAGTCAGTTTTCTGCTGTTTAAAACATTGTCCAGTGCAGTTTGTCTTCAGCTCCCTTTTGTAAACTTTAGTGTCATTTTTAAAAAAACCTTTTTATTTTGTATTGGGGTATATCCAACTATGGATGTTGTGATAGTTTCAACTGAACAGAGCCAGTAAATTTTAAAGCCAGTTTTTTGACCCAAATCCTCTAAACCACTTCAATTTAGGTACTGAAAGCATCATTTCCTTTTTTGATTGATTCCTTCCCCCCATCCTCCTCAAGTGTTTCATATTATTCAAGTTCACTGATATCTCATTGTGAACTAGGGCAGGTAAAAAGAAGTACAGATCTTTTGAGACTAGTTAGATGTTTTCCAGTCTTCAGATATTTTGATAATACACCATTAAGGGAGAATGAGGAGGATCATGAAGCTATAAGAGAAAAAGCCTGGCATTAAAAACAGTAGTTCCTAGAGGATTTTATTTTTAATTGGGATTGGGTTACATTACCCTTTTATTTACATTCATATTTTGAGCTGTAGTTTTGCCTGCATACATGGTCTTGGCTTGTAAATAAAATACCCAGTCCCCAAAATCATCATGTTTTATGTGTTGCCCGAGTCTGAATCTGTAGTTACTTGAAACTCCGCATTGCTACTAGTGTGAATGCAGTTACACATTATTCACATGTGTAATGCAAGCTGGCAGACTAAGCCCCCAGCTGACGTGTTAAATGCAGGGTAGAGAAGTTTTTCGCACATTTGAATTGTGTTATTTTCTTCCATGAAAATGCTCAGTATTATTGGCCTGGACTGGAGTAATTAAATCACAGTTGAACTTGAATTAGCCCAAACTGAAAAAAGTCTGTTGTTTGACCTGGCAGGAATTTGTTCTGTATCTGTGTGTGCTAACTGTAGAAACAATCGAAACGTTAGATATGTGAAAGCTTATTAAGTAATGAAGTGATTATTTAAAAAGCAGCAAGTTTAAACTTGTAACTAATTTTCAGATTAATTTATGACATTCCAAAACCTGTGATCTCCTCTTTTACCTTGTCGTTCATAACCTGAAAAGAGAGCAACAGGAAAGTAAGTTACATGGCTTGAATTAGTCATCTAGATTTTTGATTTCCAATATATGGGAAAAGAGAAATTATTTGGTCCCTTAAAATATTTACATGATTTTGTTTTTAATTAGTAATTACAATTTATTCTTTGGCATAAAGGGATTTTCCTATAATGTTTTGAAGGAAATACTCTGTTGAGCTCACCTAATTTCCTTTATTCTTTCAAGTTTAGATATATATGGCTTTAAAGTTCTGTCTACTTGTTAAGTTCATTGTTTATACATACATGAATTCATGCCAGAGGGGAAATAGAGGATGGTGACCATTAGGTTTGACTGGAGCTCAGGTGACCTGGGTGGAGTCTCTGCTGTAGCTGTGTGATCTTGGGAAAGTCCCTTAACTTTTCTGTTCCCCACCTTCCTAATCTGTAAAATTGGTTTAATAATAGCACCTGCTTCACACATTGTTTTGAGTCTTAAATGGGAAGTACATTTGCATGCTTAGTATGGAGCCCAGCTTGCAGGAAGTGCTCAATAATGTCTGTGGTTACTCTTGTGTGTTTGATTATGTAATTCTTTCACCAGTACCCTGCCAGTGCTGAGGGGCTCTTTTTTTCTAAAGCGCCAGCCCCTCCTCTCAGTCTTAACTTTCAGCATTCTTCTTCATCCCAGGAGCAGACTAAGGTGGAACAACTAGCTTTTGTGCGTTTGTTTTTAAAAATTTTCATTTTTTGGCTGCACTGTGTGGCATGTGGGATCTTAGTTCCCTGACTGAGGACTGAACCTGAGCCCCCTGGAGTGGAATTACAAGGTCTTAATCACTGAACCATCAGAAAAGTCCTAGCCTTGGGTTTTTACAGCATAGGCGCGTGTTATTATTGAGCTTCAGCTTTAAAATGTGAAACTTTCATGCTTCTCACCTGATTCGCAGGTGGGGGCATTGGAGTAGGTATTTGAAGTGATGGATTAGTTTGAAGTGATGGATCACTTAAGTATTTGGAAGCATTTAGAAGATTGTAGGAGTATCCGACTACAGTACTTCGGCTGTTAGTCATCTGTGTGACAGATTAAAAGCTGTAAATTGTAGTTAGGTTATTTCATCTTCTCAGGCAGTGTGGAACACATGGGGGAAATTAAATACTATTCTTCTAAGGTATAAATGAAACTTAAACATGTACATTTGTAACAATAAAATACATTGCTGTTTTTTGTGTATGTAGTCAATAAATACAGTTGATCTGAGGAAAGGGAAACTTGAAGGTGAGAGTAGTCATAAAATAGTTTGTTAAGAGGAAGGATTTAAACTTGGTCTGAGAACGGTTCGAATTTAGGGGAGAATGGAGGAGCTAGATGATGAAGCTGAGACTAAGGTGTACAAGAGAAAATGCATGTGGTATATTTAGAAAGTACTAAAGGACTTCCTCTACAGAAGGTAACATGTATTGAGCCCTGAAACTCTATGCCAGCTATAGTGTAAGGGTTTAATATGTTTACTGTTCATAGCAACTCCACTCTACACATGAGGTTTAGAAACTTGGCCATACTTGACTATAAGGTTGTCCCCAGTCCATGGGGTTGCAGAGTCAGACACAACTGAGTGATTTTCACTTTTTAATTTTGTTATAGTGGTAGAATTGTACTTGTGCATAGGTGAAGTTTATCTGTTGCTGTGTGACAAACCACCCCAAGCCAGTTGTAAGTCAGTATCACGATAAATTTTCTGATACTGCAAGCACCAGTATAGACTGTCAAGCAATAGAATATTACAAGAATCATGAAGACTACCCTCCACCCCCAGCTCCCCTTCTAGTCTGCTCCCACTTACGTCCTTCCAACAGCACAGATTAGTTTCATCCGGTTTTGAAGCTTTTATGCGTGTGAACACAATGTCTGTGTCTGGTTTCTTTTATTCAGCACTGTGAGGTTCATAGCAGTTGTATATAGCTGTATTTCATTTTCATTGCTGTAATATCTTAAAAATTGATTAAAAATTTTAAAAAAGTTGAAGTTTTTTTTCGTGTAAGAGGCATTGAAAGTGTGTGTAAGGTTCTAAGCTTTATATAATTAAAAATGATTAAAATTATTAAAAATAATTTATGGATGCTAAGGGATATGCTGTTTTAAAGGGCAAGTTATTTTTCTGAGCTTATTATTGACATAGTCTGAAGCATCTTTAAGACATTTCAGTCATACACTTTTGGTCAATAGCTATTCAAAATAACTGTTCTTTGCTGTTTTTCCCTTAAAAAAAATAAAGAATTTTATGAAGATAAATACTCTATGATCTCACTTATATGTGGAATCTTAAAAAAACAAAAACCAAAAGAAAACCCGGCTGATAGATAGAGGCTAGATTGGTGGTGGCCAGAGGTGTGGGGAGTGAGGGTGGAGTGAAATGAGTGAAGAGAGTCAAAAGGTACCAAACTCCAGTTATAAAATAAGTTACGGTGATGTAATATATGGCATGATGGCTGCAGTTGATAATACCTGTGCTATGTATTTGAAAGTTGTAAATCTTAAAAGTTTTCATCATAAAAAAAAAACCTGTATGGTGACAGATGTTAACTATACTTATTGTAGTGACCATTTTGCAGTACATAATAAATAGTGAAGCTGATGTATGTTGATTATACCTCAATTAAAAATAAAATAATTTTATGAAGGTGGAAGGTGAACTTTTTGTAGTACAGGGGAACAGTTAGGATCAGTGCTGATCTGAGGTGGAAAATGTCAGAGTGAAATTTAAATTAACTTCATCCTAACTCTGACAGTGACTGCTAAATTGGTCATTTTATGTATGCTGTGAGTGAATGCTTCTCAACGTTTGGTCTAGAATCCACAGCCTATTTTTTCATTTCTCCCACAGATGTTTGTGGGTGGTGCCAAACTTTAGAGTAGTGGAGTTGAAGACTTTGATTATTTTTGCTACAAAATGAGAAATGAGAATAACCATAGATGGAAGGGTGCCCATACCTTATATTTAAAAAAAAAAAAAAAAAAAAAGATGTGGCTGGGCAGGCAGTGGTAGAGAGCTCAGCAAAGGAAGGCAACTTTGCAACATCTCTTCCTCCCCCTCTTGTTTCCTACATTGACATTTTACATGTCATGGCTTTTCGTTTCTTCTCCATAGTTCTTCCTTTGTTTCTTGCTTATACAGATAATTTCCTTGACTTAGCTGAGAAGAGTAAAGCAGTGGGAATGTCAGATAAGGAAATGTGTTCTCATTGTACTTCCTAGTTTTTCATGAAAATACTCCTCTGTTTATATCACGCTAAGATTCCCTTGGTGGTTATCCTTTCTTTTACAGAGCTCCCGCATCAGCATCTTTTGGCCCTGTTTCCATCCCCTTTCACTGTCAGGGTTCCTGCTTGAGCTCAGCTGAGCTCTCTACCACTGACTGCTTACCTCGGCTTTCCTCTCTTTCACGTGCACGTTCTTGACTCTGCTGCTGAATCCTTCTCTTGTGCCCGTAACCTGTTCAGAACTTCCCTACATGCGAAGTACCTTTCTCAGGTTGCTGCTGCTTGAGTGGCATTTTGGCCAAGTATATTTGAGCATTTCAGCATTTTTGCTTTGCTTTGTTTTTTTAACTGCAACATGCTGAAGGGTTGGTTTCTACTTGATGTTTCCAAACTCCTCATCTTCGAGTCAGATACTTGACGCTGTACCATTTGGCTTTCTGCTGTTGTTTTGCTTTAGTTGTTCTTAACCTTGGCTACATGTTGAAAATACTTTGAAACAGTTGAAACTCTGAATATCACTTTTAGATTTAGTTCTGATTTAGTTCTAGAGTGGAACCTGAGCATTGAGGGGTTTTGAAGCTCTACAGATGTTTCTGTTGTGTGCCTATGGTTGAGAACCAGTACCTTGATAGAAATCAGTAGCCATTAAATTTATTCCCTTATCAAGTCAATTCTTAGAACCTGAAGGAGTGTATTTTGGGTTCTGTTGGTCAGAAGCCTTCTCTTTAGGCTCAGGTGAGGAAAGGGTTAATGATTTGAAGGTCTTGACCCCAGTATTTCTTCTCTTGCATACTCTTTATTCTGCAGATAGTTGACTAGATAAATGTCTGTTCTCCTGACCCAAGGGTCCTCAGACCAAGGTCTTCTGTCAGATGGAGTAGGAAGTCCATTTTGTTCTTGGGCACAAGCTGAATTCTCTAGTCTGGCTTTTATCAGTAGTAAAGCTGATATATATATATATATATATATTTTTTTTTTTTTCCCTATTATCTCCTTTTTCTCTCTTGCTTAGAATTTTGAAGGGATATGAGTATGATTACGTGAATTCCCTCACATTCCAACACATGCTGCTTTTCATCCTTGGTACTTTCTTTGTGTTGAACAGATTAAGTCACCAGAACCTGGGACACTTTCTGTCTAGGACAGAGCTTGTCTTACGGACTTTCTGCTTGGAGGAGAGGAAACTTGATAGCTTGCTTGTGCGCAGTGACACAGGTTTAGATCCAGTAATGTGAAAAGGGCAGCACTGTCCCATTCTGCAGGCTAAGGCAGTAAGGCGGGGGGAATAGGGCTGCAGCCACCATATGGTTTCTCAGATTCGGTCTTTGGGTCCCATTATCTTCCCTACACTTCTTTGGGATAGCATCTGCTTCTGTAACTTTAAACCTTGCCCTTAGATGACAGATCCATGCTCTTTCTCCTCTTGGACCTTTGCCTGGTTGCCTGCTGCATATTTCTCTTGGAACATTTTGCAATTGACGCAGGCTCAGTAAGGAGATAGCTTTCAGTCCTAAGCATCAGCAGAACCTGGGTTATCATCTTGGCTTTGCCATCACCTTTGCGACCTTGTTTGGTGTCTTTCCTGAGTTTTACTCTTCTCATCTGTGGGAAGGCATGGCAGAATGGGAGTCCTTTCTAGCTCTGACTTCACAGGACTCTCGAATCTTGTGTGGACCTCCTCTGTACTTGCCCTACCCTTGCTGATCACACTGTAGGCATGGACTCTCCCAGGCACGTTCCTGTTTCCCTTAATTAGAATGCCTCTTGGTCTCTCACTTCTCAGTCTTAATCTTCCTCTACAATCCATATCAGTCCTTTTGTTTCTTGCAGAATGGTTCCTGATCATTCCAGTCCACAAATGCTTGTTTTCTGAATTTCTACAGTCAATGACATCACTGATTGGCATTCCTCAAAAAAATCTCTTGAGTAGTTATTTGTTATGTACATATATTACTTAGCCAAACTGTAAGCTCTTTGAGGATAAGTCTGTGTTCTGTAGCATAATGCCTTGCACAGATGAGCACTTAATAATTACTTTCTGCCCTTTTGAGTAGGCATTCATGGTTAATTCCTTGCAGATTACTTTGTGGTCTCCTTTGCTAATTTAGAATAGATAAGTATCACGTTTCAACATGAGATGGTGATTTGATAGCCTCTAAATGGAAAAACCTATTTATATTTTTTCCAGAATTTAAATACTGTGAATGTTTTGCTTGTAGACTATTTTGTGACTTTTGCTTAGTATTTGGATATATGAAAATTAAAGCCATGGATTGAAGGTGTGAGTTACTGAGATGTTGACATCCTGTTAACTGGTTATATATAAGCTCCAAGAATGTGGGAACTTTGTGTTGTTAATCACTTGATCTCCTGTTGCTAAAATTGATGTCTAGACAGAAGTAGGTTCTTAATTAATATTTGTTGGATGAATGAGTGATAAGTGTTAACAGAACTGTGAGTATTTGTTCCCTTCTCTGTATCTCTGCATTGCGCTTGAGCTTTCTGTACACTAAGGAGTGTCTTACTATATCTGCTTTTCATCCCTTGGTTGGGGAAAATGAGATGAGTAGTGGATTTTGACCCACACAACCCCAAATTTGTGTTATGTGTTCTTTTCTGATGGTGTGGTAGATGAGACTGAAGTTCAGATAGGGTGTTGTCAGTTAGTGTTGGTTGCTCAATTGTGTCTGACTCTTTGCGGTCCCATGGACTGTAGAAGTGGGTGGCCATTCCCTTCTCCAGGGGATCTTCCTGACCCAGGGATTGAACCTGGGTCTCCCTCGTTGCAGGCAGATTCTTTACCATCTGAGCCACCGAGAAAGCCTGTTGTCAGTAAAACGGGAGTAGCAAAGAGGATCGAAGGTGTCGGGCCAAAATGGAGGTCGGAGGAGGTGGCATCCTAGTCACAGGACTAGGAAAGTTGAGAACGTGTGGCGGAGTGAGCGGCTCATAGCTGGGCTGGAGGCGCTTTGGAGGTGAGTTGTGGGTGGCCCGTGGAGACTTTTTCCTGGGCTCCATTGTTGAGTTGCTCAGTCGTGTCCGACTCTTCGTGACCCCATGGACTGCAGCAAACCAGGCTTCCCTGTCCTTGACCATCTCCTGGAGTTTGCTCAAACTCGCGTCCATTTAGTCTGTGATGCCATCCAACGATCTCATCCTCTGTCGTTCCCTTCTCCTGCCTCCAGTCTTTCCTAGCATCAGGGTCTTTTCCTATGAGTCAGCTCTTCATATCAAGTAGCCAAAGTATTGGCGCTTCAGCAGCAATCCTTCCAGTGAATATTCAGGGTTGACTTCCTTTAGGATTGACTGGTTTCATTTCAGTTCCTTGCTGTCCAAGGGACTCTCAAGAGTCCTTAGTATTTAAATCTGCTATGGAGTTCTGGGCTCCATAGCCGACTTGAATGATCAGGTCAAGATCTGTGAAAGGGGTAACGCTTTTCATTTTACATTAGAGTCGCAAGTAGAGTACACACCAACAAGAAGGAAGCAATAATAAAGAGGACTGTATCTCTTGATATGTTGACTCTAGTCTTAGAATTGTGTTTTAAAATCTCAACAGTTTTTCCAAGTTTCAATTTTGTCTTCTACCTACACTTAGTCTCTTGAGAAACAAAATAACTTGGTATGATTTTTGTGTCTTTTTTTTAAAAGAAGGAGTTCCAGTCTTTGCCAAGACTGATATATCATTTGTATGAAAGGATGAATAGAGTTATTCTTCTGGTTTTCTTTCAGTTCAATAGGCTTGAAAAGTGGTGTTCTTTGCCTTTGGGAAGTTATTCCTGGACTGCTACATGCTAGGGATTGTAGTCTTGAAGATGTGCAGATGATGAGCACAGACTTCAAAATCAGCATGGTATTTTGGACTAATAACCTGACTAGGGCCAAAGTTAGTTCAGGGCATTACTAGGGAAATTCCATATTCTGTCAGTTTCATCAGCAATACAGGATTGAAATCAGTTAATTTTTAGAACTGCAAGGAAGTGTACTGAGTTGTTAATGGTGATTGTCATTGGCTTGTGATTGAGTGGTTTTTAATTTCTATTTTACAGTCTTATATTTAAAAAATGTCAACAAAACGTGTATTTTATAATGCACTTATTTTTGAAATGTAGTGATGGATACAGTTGATCCTCTGATTGAACAAACCACAGATGGAAAATATTCAGGAAAAAATTTCCAAGAAGTTCCAAAAGCAATACTTGAATTTGCCCCACTCTGGCAGCTATTTACATAGCATTTACTGCTCTTTACTAGCAATTCCACTGTATTAGGTGTTATAAATGGCCTGTGGATGATTTAAAGTATATTGGAGGATGCAGATACTACACCACTTGATATAAAAGACTTGCGCATGTATGGATTCTGGTGTCTGTAGGGAGTTCTGGAAGCAATTCATCATAGGTACTTAGGGACGATTGTGCTAGTGAAATACGTGATTTAATGAGTAAAAGGTAGTCATTGTATGTACACTGTATTAGCTTTTTAAGAAAATGCATATGTAGGAGAAAGGTCTGGAAGAAAATAGGAGTGTTGGAGTGATGTAAGGAGATAGAATTCTGGGTAAAGTTTCTGTCTTACAAAGTTTTGTTAATACATTTGTAATATGACATTCATAAAAGAATCAGTGGCCACTTATCTTAGTATATTTTGAAGTAGTGGTTTTGTTGACAAAATTGACAATAATCCAAGAATCGTAGTCAAATGTCGTATTTTAGGCGTAGTGGGCCTTTCTCATTTTTTTGTCTGGTTGTGAAACATAAATGACGTGTAGGCTGAGGGAGAAGTTGAAATTGCTTGCTGCCGCTTCCTGGGGCTTCTGGACAGATGTCCGTGCTGGTGACACTGAGCAACAAAAGCGAGCCGCTTTCAGGGTAGACGGTAGAGTTGTGATAGAAAGTGGAGCTGTGATAGAAAGTGGAGCTGTGATAGAAAGTGGCCATGTTTGCGTGTGGGGCCTTTCAGGAAGACATGAGTCGCAAGCAGTGTGACGTTTTGTCACTTAGAACAATCTGGGTTTAAGTTACATACTTGTGAGTCAAAACTGTAAAGAGGGTAACTTCTTCAAGCATGGTCCGTGTAACTGCAGTATCAGATAATTTTGATATGTGAGCAATGAGGAAAGGAACCCGTCTGTAGCTCCCAAATTGTTTTCATCTAAACCTTCGTATCTCACGATTGCGCTTCCTGGTGGCAGTGCAAAGGGTGGAAAGCAGCGAATGCCTAATGTGCGCATGGGCATTGTAGTCGGGGCCTACTGCAAAAGAGGCTCAAAGTTCCCCGCTTGGCTGGGTTGAGGCAAAAGTCGTTTCATAAGGCCAAATGGAAAGCTGAATATTCAGGTTATATCTTTGATCATTTATACTTTCATTGGCTCCATTGTGTGAAATTAAATGTTAAAAATGGTCTTTAACAGAATATTAGATCAAATCGTTCTGTTAACACTTCATACATTTGTTTTGTCTATTTTATAACTTTCTCTAACCATCTTCATCATTTCGTTTTCATAATGTAAATGACCAATATTTAGAAATTTTTTTCTTCTTTCTTAAGCCTGTAGCAATCTGACATTTTAGACAAGTTTAAAAAAAAAAACAAACTTTTTTGGCTGGTCTTGTGGCTTGCAGGATCTTAATTTCCTGATCAGGAGCCAACCCAGGTCCAGTGAAAGCATTGAGTCCTAACCACTGGACTGCCAGGGAATTCCCTGACATTTTAGGTAATTTTAGCACAATCACAGTGATTAATTTTAGAAGCAATTTTTAGGAGTTAGAAAGGATTATGTATTTGTTTAGAAAATTTCTGGAAAGATGCATAAGAAACTTGACAGTGGTTACCTTTAGGAGAAAAAGATAGGATGATGGAAGGTACTTTCCCACCTTACATCCTTCTGTGCTAGTGCTCTCTGCTTTGTGTCCTTTTTACCACTTGACATTTTAAAAACTAAAGATCACATGGTATTAAAACTAGTCAGTAGCCCAGGCAACTACAGATCTATATATGAATGTAACCCCCTGTGCTATTAATATTAACTATGACTAGTTTTAAGATCGCATGATCACTGTTTTAAAAGTTTTTTGTCCTGTTTTCAAAGTACATGAAATTTATTTCTTCCTTCATTGTTGTTGTTCACTTGGTAAGTTGTGTTCGACTCTTTGGGACTCCATGGACTGCAGCATGCCAGGTTCCCCTGGCCTTCACTGTCTTCTGGAATTTGTTCAAATTCATATCCATTGAGTCTGTGATGCTCTCTAACCATTTCATCGTTTGTTGCCGCTTTCTCCTTTTGCCTTCCATGTTTCCCAGCATCAGGGTCTTTTCCAGTGACTTGGCTTTTCACATCAGGTGGTCAAAGTATTGGAGCTTCAGCATTAGCCCTTCCAGTGAATAGTCAAGGTTGATTTCTTTTAGAATTGATTGGTTTGATCTTGCAGTCTAAGGGACTCTCAAGAGTCTTCTCTAGCACCACAGTTCCAAAGCATCAATTCTTTGGCACTCAGCTTATTTTATGGTCCAGCTCTCACATCCATATACGACCACTGGAAAAACCAGTGGTTTTTGACTATCTGGACCTTTGTTGGCAAAGTGATGTCTCTGCTTTTTAATGTGCTGTCTAGGTTTGTCATAGCTTACCTTCCAAGGAGCAAGCATCATTTAATTTAATGGCTGCAGTCAACCATCTGCAGTGATTTTAGAGCCCAAGAAAAGAAAATCTGTCACCTTTTCCACTTTTTCCTGTGAAGTGATGGGACCTGATGCCATGATCTTAGTCTTTTGAATATTGAGTTTTAAGCCAGCTTTTTCACTCTCCTCTTTTACCTTCGGTCAAGAGGCTCTCTAGTTCCCCCTCACTTTCTGCCATTAGAATGATATCATTTGCATATCTGAGGTTGTTGATATTTCTCCTGGCAGTCTTGATTCCATCTTGTGATTTATCCAGCCTGGCATTTTGCGTAATGTACTCTGCATATTAATTAAACAATCAGGGTAACAATATACAGCGTTGTCATACTGCTTTCCCAATTTTCAGTCAGTTGTTTCCTGTTTGGTTCTAACTGTTGCTTCTTGACCTGCATACAGGTTTCTCAGGAGACAGTTAAGATGGTAAAATGTTCTGACAAATTTCTTCCTTCATATGTCAAATAAATTTATCTGATGTGTTCTGTTTTTATAATGTCCCTTTATTTTCACTGCAATATTATTTTATTTCAGAAGTCAGTGTGATTTCCAGAAAACTGTTTAGAGGTCCTTTGGGACAGTAGAATATTAATTCATTTGCAGATCATAACTCAGTAAAAATGAAGTTGTAAACTGTACACAAATTTGGCCTTTTATTTTCTCCTTTCATTATAAGAAAATTTAGTTATGTAACCTTTAGCACGTTGCTTAATTTTCGAGTGTTTTTCTCTTTGTTTAGTTAGACATTCATTTTTATAAGATTACCTCCAAGGACTCGTTTGGATGAGATATGATTTTGTAATTTCATATCTTTTTCAATTCAAAAGATAGAATTCAATAATTCTTAAAGTATATTACAATCAAAATTTCTAGTTAAGCAAAATCTGCATAACCTCAGAATAAACTTTAATTGTTTAAGTGCATTTGTAGTCTGATTTGTCTCATGAATGAATTCTAATGTAATGTTGCGTAAAGTCAGCCATATGCATATGTAAAATCTTAGTCATAGACTGGGGTTTTGAATGAAAATTTCCGGTAATGAAGACATTAACCTTTTGTGTGTGTATGTGGGGCTTATGTATGTGTGTATGTGTGTTTTTTTTAAGCAAATTAACATTTGTTTTTAATCATTATACTTAATTCTAGAGAATGAGCCTTTTCTTTATTTAGAAACTTAAAGGAAATGTTGTCTTATGCCAAGTTTAGGTTCATGGATAGTTATACAGTGGGTTATCAATCAAATTTAATTAAGCTGTAACAGCTTCTTTCACTAACTTTCCTTCAATTGATTAAATTATGGCACTGAGGAAAATAATTCTGATCCACACGCTGAGGGCTTGCTATTTTCAAAGAATGTGTACTGAAATGTGACATCTCTATTGTGAACTTATATTAAAACACCGAACTGCTGTCTTCATTAGGGAACCTCTTTTGGTTACTTGGCCTTTGAAAAAACATCTGAACAACAAAAAAATGAAACGTCTTTCTTAATTTAAAATTTTCTGCTGTCTCTTGAAGCAAGACGGTTGTCATGCTGCTACTGCTACTGCGAAGTCGCTTCAGTCGTGTCTGACTCTGTGCGACCCCATAGACGGCAGCCTACTGGGCTCCCCTGTTCCTGGGATTCTCCAGGCAAGAACACTGGAGTGGGTTGCCATTTCCTTCTCCAATGCATGAAAGTGAAAAGTGAAAGTGAAGTCGCTCAGGCGTGTCCGACTCAACGATCCCATGGACTGCAGCCCACCAGGCTTCTCCGCCCATGGGATTTTCCAGGCAAGAGTGGGGTGCCATTGCTTTCTCCAACGGTTATCATGGCTGGAATCTAAATTGGAAGCCAGATGACTTTATCTCCCCTACAGTTTTCTGAATGAACTAAATTGAAAGGGTCAGTGTGTATTAGAAATTCTGCTAGATGATGAGATGATTTGTAACGGGGGCGGGGCATACGCGTCCTCATCTCTGGCTTGTGTTAACAGACGAGAGGCTGGGTGCATGCTTGGAAAGCTTTTCTGTGTCCTTCACAATTGATCCTCCCTGCAGCCAGGCAGCTGAGGAGATATCCCCTGAAGTGGCAGAACTCCCCATCCTCCCTCTTCTCCTGCCTTTTTTTCCCCCCTTTACTATATACTGGGCCATTCAATGGCCTTGCACTGACCTGAAAGACAAAGAGTGCTTTCATACTCTGGGTTTAGCCATGGCCGGTGTGCTGGGCCTTTGTTAGGACTTGCAGTAGCCCTTTCTCTGTCACCACCCCCAGGCTCATTGTTCATACTTTGCAACAGCAACTGTGTCATTTTTAGAATTTTACCTCCTTACTTACAAATAAATAGTTGCAAGAGAAAAGTCCAATTTCTTTTAATGAAAAATGCAAAGAAAAGCAGAGCTTAATTTCCACTTGTGGTTTTTTGATAGCGAGTGCTCTGTAATGGCTTAAGTGCTGTAGTGTGAGACTTGATCTCATTGAAATTATTCTCTGTCATTTAAAATGTGAAGTAAAAATGAACTTTATTTCCTTTGTGTATGGTTATATTCCATCTAACTTACTGTTGGTGCTTAATATTCATTCATGAAGTACAGATAAGAATCTTTTTCTCCTGTATCAGATGGTTTTTAAATTATTCAGTGTTTTTGTGGTTTATTGGATAATACGAAGTGGAGAATTTAGACAGTTATGTGGATTATTTAAAGAATGCCTTTTGCCTCAGTCAATAGGCAAAAGTTAATAGTATTGCTTTTGTCCTACATTTTGCTTATATGCAAGTAAACTGTCAAAATGAAAAGCAAAAGTTATTTTTTTAAACATGTCACATTTGGATATGTAAACTTTGTCAGATAGACTTGGACTGTATTTTACAGTTTTATCTTTAATTCTGTTTTATTTTTAATTTACTGAAGAGTATTCTCTTTCTACACGTGATTCATCTTTTAATGAAAATTTTATGCATATAGAAAATTATGGAGAATAACAGACAGTACACAACAGCTTTGTTCTATTTGTATTCTTGAGAGATTTTAGAGGGTTTTATTGAACCCTAGAAGTCAATCTGTGCCTTATGAAAGTTTATAATTTTTCATTTCCTTATGTCACAACTTTCTCCCCTAGGCAGGTTGTTTGTTAATGTGTTACCCTTGACACAACGCAGTAACTGCTGGAAAGTGTTTGTGACCAATTTAAATTCTGTGTAATAAGCTCAGTATTAAACAAGTAGATACACTAAATTTTTAGATGCCAGAGATAGATTGTCACATTCTAAGAAGGGGATATTATATTAAACATGGTGAAAATATAGTCATGATATATAAACTGGTATATAAATATGTGCTTGAAACCTTAGGAAAATTTCTGCTAGTTTGTCATTGGTTCAGCTGCTATATTGGTATTTTATTTTGATCTTCACACTAGAAAGAATAATTGCTCTTAGAGGTCTTAATGTTAGCAGTGATTTATAGTGTACCTACTGTATATTAATCACTGGGTTAAATACTCTAAACAAACTGTGTATCAGCTCTGTGAAGTAAGTACTATTATTGCCCTCATTTTCCAGATGGAAATCCTGTGCTTAGAGATATTAAATGTAACCCCCCCAGAAATCATACGGGTAGTAAGTGGAAGAACTAGAATGCTAAAATCAGATTTATATTTGAAATCACTGATGTGAATACACTGCCTCCTGAGATCAGTGTTTCTAGAGTTGTGTACTAAACCTCTTTGACAGTCTGAATTTGGTCTATTTCAGTTAAAATTCTGAGCTTTGGGTCAAGGTATGTTCATGTTCTTCAAAACCTAGGTATTGGCTGGAATTACTGGTTCTAGTTTATCTATTAAAGGGCTTGTGTGCAGTGCATTTGATTCAATCCAGAGCTCTTAGACTGACTTGTTGCCAGTGACTTTGTTGCTGTATCCATTTCAGATAGATACCTCATAAGCTGGATGCTTCGCTACCTAAACCTGAAACCAGAGAAAAGGAAAAGGGGGTTGGGAGAAAGGAGGAACAGGGAGCCTTCGCTTTCCTAGTGGTTGAACAACACTGATGGGGGGAGGTTGTTTTGGAAGAGCCTGGAGTGTAAGATCGGAGAAGGCACTGGCACCCACTCCAGTGCTCTTGCCTGGAAAATCCCATGGGCGGAGGGGCCTGGTGGGCTGCAGTCCATGGGGTCGCTAAGAGTCGGGCACGCTTGAGCGACTTCACTTCCACTCTTCATTTTCATGCATTGGAGAAGGCACTGGCACCCACTCCAGTGCTCTTGCCTGGAAAATCCCAGGGACAGAGGAGCCTGGTAGGAGGCCATCTGTGGGGCCGCACAGAGTTGGACACGACTGAAGCGACTCAGCAGCAGCAGTAGCAGCAGCAGAGTGTAAGATGCTAAGGATGAGGTTGAGAAGGAGAATGACTTGACAGTGGGTTGAGGCAGTGGGGACATGGTAGACAAAGCTGCCACTGCTACATTTACTTTAGGATTTTGCTAAATATGGGCTAACAGGGTATATACTCCAGCATACATATCAGTTTGTTCTTTTTCCAAAAGAGTGTCAGTGAGTTCTCTATCCTCGTGAGTGAAAAGCCCTTTGGAGTTTTTTCATGACATCATTTGATGACCATTGTTGCATTAATTTAGCATAACTACATATGTTGGGTGTCCTTATGTACTTGGATCTCTGTGCTTATGGCTTGCTTACCTAGATTTACTCTGCTCTAGGAAATGTTCTGGATGTCAGCAGTGTTGAAATTCTGTTCTTGCCTTCAGCAGGCACTGTGAGAGAGAGTATGATTTAGAGGCAGTACTATTTAGAGGCAGAAGTCAGACCTATTTTAATAATTGTTCTAAGGTATTTTTTGATTTTTTCGTTTTATTGACATATTCACTGATGGTGCCAAATCAGTGGTGTCTGTCAAACTGCTCGTGCTTTAGCATGAATCAACATGATGGTACCAAATTAACTAGTAATGATTGTTTTTTTTCCACCAACACAGATTCTCAGAAAACAAAAAGAAAACTTTGATTTTCACTTAATATCTTTGATGAAACAGTAAAAAAAATTTAAAAAAGGATTTATTAGATCTTTACCCTCGTGTACATTTTTTAATACTCTGTGCAATAGAATGCAGATATGCATAGAATACTTCTGTTGTATTTGTTGTTCACTAGCTCAGTCACGTCCTACTCTTTGCGAACCCATGGACTGTCGCACACCAGGCTTCCCTGTCCTTCACCATCTCCTGGAGCTTGCTCAAACTCCTGTCCCTTGAGTTGGTGATGCCTTCCAACCATCTCATCCTCTGTTGTCCCCTTCTCCTCCTGCCTTCAATCTTTCCCAGCATCAGGGTCTTTTCCAGTGAGTCGGCTCTTTGCATCAGGTGGCCAAGGTATCGGAGCTTCAGCATCAGTCTTTCCAATGAATATTCAGGATTGAGTTCCTGTAGGATTGACTGGTTGGATCTCCTTGCAGTCCAAGGGACTCTCAAGAGTCTTCTTCAACACTGCAGTTCAAAAGCATGAATTCTTTGGTACTCAGACTTCTTTATGGTTCAGCTCTCACATCCATACGTGATGACTGGAAAAAACATAGCTTTGACTAGATGGACCTTTGCTGGCAAAATAATGTCTCTGCTTTCTAATATCAAAATAATGTCTCTGCTTTCTAATATGCTGTCTAGGTTTGTCATAGCTTGCCTTCCAGGGAGCAAGTGTCTTTTAATTTCATGGCTGCAGTCACCATCTGCACTGATTTTGGAGCCCCAAAAGATAAAATCTGTCATTGTTTCCATCGTTTCTCCATCTATTTGCCATGAAGTGATGGGACCAGATGCCATGATCTTCATTTTTTGAATGTTGAGTTTTAAGTCAGTTTTTTCACTCTCCTCTTTCACTTTCAGCAAGAGGCTCTTGTTGCCATCTGCGTTTCTAAGGTTATTGATATTTCTCTTGATTCCAGCTTGTGCTTCATCTAAGCCCAGCATTTTGCATGATGTACTCTACATAAAAGTTAAATAAGCAGAGTGACAATACCCAGCCTTGACGTTCTCTTTTCCCAATTTGGAACCAGTCCATTGTTCCATGTTTGGTTCTAACTGTTGCTTCTTGACCTACATAGAGGTTTCGCAGGAGGCAGGTCAGGTGGTCTGGTATTCCGGAACATCTCTTTAAGAATTTTCCACGGTTTTTTGTTATCCGCAGTCAAAGGCTTTAGTGTAGTCAATGAAGCAGAAGTAGTTTTCCTGGAATTCCCTTACTTTCTCTGCGATCCAACAAATGTTGGCAATTTGATCTCTGGTTCCTCTGCCTTTTCTAAATCCCAGCTTGAACATCTGGAAGTTCTTGGTTCATGTACTATTGAAGCCTAGCTTGGAGAGTTTTGAGCATTACTTTGCTGGCCTATGAAATGAGTGCAATTGTCTGGCAGTTTTTATTGCATAATTGTTCAATAATGGTTCTAATGAAAACCACTTAAGTGAGTGAGTTGCAGGCAAAGCTAACCACTTTTTTTCTTGTAACCATTTTTACTTGAAAGAATGATAAACTCTGGTTATTCAAATTTGCATATTTAGGAGATGTAGTTTCAAAAATAAACCATTGTGCCTTCCACTTTGAGGAAAACTGTTACCAGTGATAAAATTAGAGGTTTTTGGTGAAAAAATATTAGACTTGTATCTGTCACCATGAGTTTTGACAGCTTCCCAGTGTTTAATAGTTTTCTGATGAGATCAATGATGATATTAATAGATTTGATTTTTATTTATTTTTTGAACAGATTGCACTTTTAATGTTGTCCAACAAAATGTGTCAGTATCTGGAAAATCTGCACAACTTAACATGCCTATTTCCAGATGATCAATGCATGATGTTACAAACGCCTGATAGGTGAAGATCCACTTAAAAAGCAAGGGGGACTTCCCTTGCTGGTTCGGTGGTTAAAAATCTGCCTTGCAGTGTGGGGGATACAGATTCGATTTCTGGTGGGGGACTAAGATCTCATAATGCCGGGGGGCAACTAAGCCCACCAAATAAATAAATATTTTAAAAAATCTTGAAAAGTAATCTGAATTAATTTTACTGCATTTGTGTATGAAAAGTTAATTAATATGGTTTTTAGATTTCAAATTGCATATAACCTGTAAAAACTACCATTAATCAAGTTTTGGTGTAATAATAAAAAAGAAAAAGCACTATTATCAAGAAAGGCTATTAACATACTCCTTCCCTTTTCCAACCACACATCTGCTGTGTCTGTGAGAGCATCTTTTCCTCACAGATTTCAAAATAACATGTTGCAACAGATTGATGCAGAATCACATATTAAGATATTAGCTGATCTTCTGTTAAACTGGACATAAAAGTGATTTCCAAAAATGTGAAACAGTGTCACTCTTCTCCAAGAAAAAATTATATGGCTATTTTTAAAGTTGAAATTTTTTATTGTGTATACATATAATTAGTTTATTACCTTAAAATAGTAGATATTCAAAATTTTCTCAGTTTTATTTTCTGATGTGATAAATGTACTTAGATATACTCCATTTAAGCAAAAGCTCTTAGGATTCCTCACTAACTTTTAAGTGTAAAAGAATTCTGAGGTCATGAAGTTTAGAAACAGAAATTATACCATATCAGCAACTAAAGCTGTTATTTCTTTGCTCTTGTTATTTTAATGAGATAATTGTTTTAAAGGAAAAATAAACTTTTTGTTAGAGCTTATTAATAATTTCTATTTCTGCTTCATTGACTGCACTAAAGCCTTTGACTGTGTGAATCACAACAACCTGTGGGAAATTCTTAAGGAGGAGAATATCAAACCACCTTACTTGCCTCCTGTGAAACCTGTATTCAGGTCAAGAAGCAGCATAGAACTGGACATGGAACAATGAACTGGTTTTAGATCCAGAAAGGAGTATGTCAAGGCTGCATGGTGTCACCCTGCTTATTTAATTTATATGCAGAGTACATCATGCGAAATGCCAGACTGAGTGAAACACAAGCTGGAATCAAGATTGCTGGGAGAAATATCAATAACCTCGGATATGCAGATGACACCACCCTTATGGCAGAAAGTGAAGAAGAATAGAGAGCCTTTTGATGAAGATGTGAGAGGAGAGTGAAAAAGCTGGCTTAAAATTCAACATTCAAAAAGCAAAGATCATGGCATCTGGTCCCATCACTTCATGGCAAATAGATGGGGAAACAATGGAAACAGGGACTGATTTTTTTTTTCTTGGGCTCCAAACTCACTGCAGATGGTAACTGCAGCCATGGAAAAAGACACTTGCTCCTTGGAAGGAAAGCTATGGTTATCCTAGACAGTATATCAAAAAGCAGAGACATTACTATGCCATCAAAGGTCCGTGTAGTCCAAGCTGTGGTTTTTCCAGTAGTCATATATGGATGTGATAGTTGGACCATAAAGAACTCTGAAAGCTAAAGAATTGGCTTTTGAACTGTGGTGTTGGAGAAGACTCTTGAGAGACCCTTAGACTGCAGTGACATGAAATCAGTCAATCCTAAAGGAAATCAACCCTGAATATTCATTGGAAGGACAGATGCTGAAGCTGAAACTGCAATACTTTGGCCACCTGATATGAAGAGCTGACTCATTGGAAAAGACCCTGATGCTGGGAAAGATTGAAGGCGGGTGGAGAAGGAGGCGGCAGAAGATGAAATGGTTGGATGGCATCTTTGACTCAATGGAGATGAGTTTGAGTAAGCTCTGGGAGATGGTGAAGAACAGGGAAGCCTGGCATGCTGCAGTCCACGGGGTCGCAAGGAGTCGGACACGGCTGAAGTGACTTAGCAGCAGCTGCATACTTAAGAGTCTTTCTTTAACTTGGATCCTCTGCGTTGTTGGTGCCTCTCCTGAGTGTAATCTCTGGTGCCTGCGTCTGGGCTGGCTGGAACAGAGGCAAGGTATTTAGGATTTAGATACCTTGATTTAGTATTAATATTCAGATACATTGGTTTGATGATTGAAGTAATACTTTATTCTTTTGGGATCTGCTTGTACCGACTTGAGTGCCATATCCTTTTATCCATTCTTCATATGAGAAAGTGATCGTTTTGGTTATTTGGACCGAGACGTATTATGGCAGGGTAATTCCTACCCTAAAAGCCTTTATCTAGAGAAGAAGAGAAGCAAACTCCATTGGATTCTAATTAGCTTTGGGACTAATTTGCTCTGTGAATTATTCAATGAGGAAGTCTTATAAAAAAGTCTTTTGTCTAGATGGAGAAACGATGTTAGCATAAGGAATAATAAGAAAGAGAAGTAGTCTCTCACAGAAGGTATCATTTATGAAATACCTACTATGTACTCAATTCTTTATAAGGATTATTTATTTAATCCTTACAGTAATTCTGTGAGGTATTATTTCTTACCTCCTTTTACAAATAATAAGGGTAACTGAAGCTAAATGAAAGATAGCAATGTAGGACCTCTTACTGTACCAAGCCAGGAAGCGTGGAATTTAATCCAGGTAATAGTTTGGAGTTGAATGGATGATAGTTTGGAGTTAAATGGATTTAGATTAGTGGAGGAAAGAAGGGAAGACATTCCAGGTTTTGGCAGTTGCAGGATCAAACAGGAAAGAGCCTAGCATTTGTTCCTTAGGAGAGGTTTTATTTTAGGGCATGGGAAATAAAAATTATATAGAACAGCTCCCAAATTGTTGTGGTAATCAAATTACAGGATTTGGAGTTAAAAAAAAAAATTGGGGAGCCCTTGACTGTTCTTTGATGAACCACAGTATTGTCCAGGACCGTTGATGTGATACCTTTCTGTATAAATTGAAGAGGAAGACTCTCCTCAGGAGACCTAGGCAGCTAGTGCAGCTAGAAAGGGAAGATCTGAATTGAAGTGCTGGCCATGGCTTGTGGAAAGGGGAGACTGAGGATGGCTTCTAGGAAAATTACTGAAGCCGTGTAGAGGAAAGTGAAGGAATTTATAGGCTAAAGTTGAGTAGTAGCAGTCAGACTGCACACTAGTTAATAATTAGACTGCTGCTGCACCGTAGTAGAGGCAGTATAGATCTTCCCAGTTTACTGTTTTATGTATTTGATTTTTTGGTTGTGCCGCACGGTTAGCAGGATCTTAGTTCCCCAACCGGGAATTGAACCCCAAGGCCAAGGCAGTGAAAGTGTCAACTCCTAACCGCTGGACCACCAGAGAATTCTCTGACCCATTTTAACCAGTGTAATTTTTTTCTTGAATTAAAAAATTGCTTAATACAGTAGAATTTATTAATATGTAACATTGACTTTTGATAGAATAATTATATGCATCTTTGCAGATGTTACTCATAAGAATAGAATTTGTGTGGGGCTCTAACCATTGGAAATGGAGTAACAGGAGGGAGTAATGGGGATGTTTATATACAGTAGTACACTGGTGGTGGTGGGGTGGTGCTGGTTGCATGCTCAAAATTACTTTTAAAAATCAGTCATCTTTGAAGAACATGATTGGTTTAGAGATAATTTTTTCTAAAGATTAGTAAATTTAAATATGTGACACTGGATGTGTAATAATTACTTTGGACTGGAATTTATGAAAGGCAGTCATCTTGGCTATGTGCATTCTACATAAGAACATAAAATCTTTCAAGAATTTTATGTTGAAATGCCCCTGACTGTTTTAAGAAAGAAAGGAAAAATATTACCTGTAGTTAACGCCACACCTTGGAGTCACCAAATAAAACAATGGTGACTTCTTATGGGTCTGATATCCTAAGGAGATATGTTTAGAGTTGTGAGTTTATAGGATTTTTTTCTCTGCCAGGACATCCCCCCCTGCCCTCCAGCACCGCAGGGCCTGCTGCGATCTCAGTCCCCAGTCAGGATGGAGCCTGTGTCCCCTGGAGTGGAAGCAGTGAGGGTTTTAACCATGGGATGGCTGGAGAAGTTCCTTTGTCAGGATGTTTTTTGTTGAATATGGAAAGTAAATTATAATGGTGTTAAAGTTTGTATTCTTGTTGGCATTATTTTAGCCAAGATCTAAAGATAATCCATGTTTTGGCTTTGTGATTGAAAGTTGGTGTGTAATTTTTATTTGTTCATTATGTATCACTCGGGGACCCTCCGGGGTGACTCTGAGTCAGGTGAGACAGAGCTGCAGAATACTTTGCAGTTCTTGTTAGCTGTGCATTTGCAAGTAGGTGAATTGATTACAGATGTTTCCATTATTATTAAGATATTATTAAGAATGACTGTAGGGAAAGGAGAATTATTTTCTAAGTGGTGGTGGTTGCTATTTTATATTGCCATTGTTTATCAAATCTTTTTTTTTTTTTAGGGGAAAATAGGATTTACTCAAAAAATTTCAAGTGGATGGTAGACTTTAGATACAAGTTTTGCTAGTAAAAGAGTGTTGATTTCCCCCATTAGTCAACGAGACTTGTGACTGCAAACACTAAGACGTTTTCAAAATAAGAGAGTTTTTAAAATACCTGCCATGATAGCTGATGGTTGTTGAGGTTCATTGTTTGCCAAATAGCATTAAATGCCTTAAATGTTTTATTTCAGTTCTAGGAGATAGTTTCCATTTATTCATAACATTATTTTTTGAATGCTGAGACTACTTTAGCAATGTGTTGGCTAGAGTGTAGCATCCCATGTAGTCTAAAACTTTATTCTCAAGACTTCCTGGAGGGCTGACAAGTTGGTCCTGGCATGTCAACAGTTAAGAGTGTTATGGATGCAGTGTTCATTGCACTTCCATGAATAATGGGGTACTCCTGGGGTTCTGAATCTGGTGGCTTTCCTCCTGCCTTGGCAGGGTCCTTTGCTGATTCTTCCATTGTCTCACCCTCATGGCTGTGGTCCTTTGTGCCTTTCTCTTGGGTCTAACTACTATTTTCATGTTGGTGACTTTCAAATTTCTGTATCTTTAGGTCAGATTTTTAGCCTGATTTGAAAATGCATGTATTCGATTGGTATATTTACATCTCCTCTTGGATTTCCAATTGACATTTCAGACCTCTTGATTTCCTTTTCGCCTCCACTTAACCTGATCCTTCTCAGTTTTGCTAAATAGTATAGCTGTCTTCCTGACTGCTCAAGGTAGAACATCCGTAAACCATTCTTCGATTGTTATTTTCCTTTGTCCCTCCACTCTTATGCAGTAGCAAACCAAACCCTGTTGCTTTTACTATTTAAACTTGGCCTTCTCTTCATTTATGTCTACTATCCTACTCTCCTCTAGGCCGCAGTCTCTTATCTAGACAACTGCTACAGTCTCCTAACTAGTCTTCTTATTTCATTTTCTCATCAGTAGAATGGTCTTCAAGAAATACTGTTCATGTTTGCCCTTCCTCTGTTTAAGCTCTGCCGTTGTCGCCTGTTAATCTTAGAGTTCATATTGTTGAACAAGCCGTGTGCATGTGTGCGCATACACTCTCTCAGTTCTGTCTGACTCTTTGCAACCCTGGACTGTAGCCTGCCAGGCTTCTTTGTCTATGGGATTTTTAAGGCAAGAATACTGGAGCGGGTTGCCATTTCTTCCTCCAGGGCATCTTCCTGACCCAGGGATCAAAAGCTACCTCTCTTGCGTCTCCTGCATTGGCAGGCAGGTTCTTTATCAGCTGCACCACCAGGGAAGCCATTAATAGGCCCTACTCAAGTTGAAATGATGTAGCTCTTGCTTGAGCTTCCAAACTGTGATTACCATTTCCTACACACTCCCTTCACTCTAGTCTCAATATCATTTTTGAAGAAATCTATTGAAGTACAGTTGATGTACAGTGTAGTGTTAACTTCTGCTGTGCATCGGGGATTCAGTCATGCATGTATTTGTGTCCTCTCACGCTTTTCCGTTGTGCTTCAGTGCAGGATATTAATATATCCTGTGCTGTGTGGTAGGGTCTTGTTTATCCATTCTGTATCTGTAATAGTTTGCATTTGCTAATCCCAAACTCTTAGTCTCTTCCCCACCTCTGTCTAGTTTCATGATATTTGAGCACAGCTCTTTTCCTCCGCTGGCCTTTGCATACGATGCTCTCTTCCTGCAATGCTCTTTCCCTTGCTTTTTGTAGAATGTATAATTTGGATCCTTCAGATCTCAATTTAGATGTTATCTCTTCTGTTACTGACTTGTCATATTATTCTTTTTATTGTTGTACCATTTTCACCATTTAAATTATCTGGTTTGTTCACTGACTTTCTGTCCATCTACCCCCAGTAGTATGTAAGCACCATTTACTACTTTGTAGCTACTCAAAAAATATTTGTTGAAAGTGAATGATTGCAGTGACTAGCTGCTTAAAAGCCAGCTTCTTGCATTTGTCCTTCTAATGCCACTTTTCAGACCATTTGTATCATATTGCTTATAATTTGGGAGCTAGAATAGGGAATTAACAGGGATTGAATGTAAAATACCAGGCAGGCATTGTGCAGAGAGTGTATCCTGTACTGATTTAGTTAATCCTCAGAGCAATTTATGAATGTTTTACTGTTACATTTTATGATTGAGACTGCTGCTGTTTGGATATTAGCTGTGCCTACACAGTGTACTAAGGGCTAAAGCTAGGAATGGAACCCAAGGTTGTCTGACTGCAGGGCCTCTAAAGCACAGCGCATTAGGAAATTCTGTGGTGAGTTTGCTCGTAGGCAGGAAAGTAGGATTTTGGTCACTTGAAAAAATGGGAGATGGGTCTTGCTTCTTCATTCTTCTTTCCTCTTCTCTTTCACCTTTTCCCTACTGTTAGCTAGTCCTTTAGTCACTGTTCACTCCTCCTGCTCCAGGTAAAGTGAATGACCTTCAGTGTATCCTTGACAATTCTGTATAATTTTCTACAGTCCTCTTAAAACGGGAAAAATAAAGTAGCGTTGGAAAGAGCATTAGTGAGGCAGTGTACTATAGGGAGTGTGTTTTTATAAATACAGATTTTTAAGAAATACATGCAGATATTTTTTCTTTAGAACAGTAAATTCAGAATGAAAAGCACAGTGTGAGATAGTTGACTTTACTATTAATTTTTAGTACTGTTGAAGGTGGTTTAGATAGGAAAGAGAATTGAAATGTGTGTCTTTTTCTTCTAATATGGGTGAATATGTTAAAATTATTTTTTCTTCTGACATTTCATTTGTTTTCCCTTTTGTTGTTGTTATTATTGCTACTACAAATTGAGATTATGGAATAAAATTAGTTAAGGATTCACTGTAATTGTTACAGAAATAGCAATTATAGGTGACTATTGACATATCAGAATTTGTTTTAGTTATTAAAAACTAGTCTGAGTTTAAACCATATACACTCTTAAGTTTTTCAGATAATATCATTGTTTTGCTGATAATTTCAAGAATCTCACTATTATAGGTGACTATTGACATATCAGAATTTGTTTTAGTTATTAAAGACTAGTCTGAGTTTAGACCATATACGCTTTAAAGTTTTTCAGATAATGCCATTGTTTTGCTAATGATTTTCAAGAATCTCACTAGCATCAGTCTATTAACATAGTGCCATAACTC